>NC_033803.1:36834428-36855414 GCF_001876935.1 Asparagus officinalis
GCCTGATACACAGATAGTTGAGACTCATCAGCAGGAACCCAGGGGGCGGGGAAGAGCGAGGGGGAGGGGGAAGAGAGGGAGAGGAAGGAGGGGAGCTATATTGGGTTGTATATGAACTTATTTTGATAAATTTTGTAACTTTCCTGGTCGGATACTCAGATAGTTGAGGCTCATCAGTAGGAACCCAGGGGGCGGGGAAGAGCGAGGGGGAGGGGGAAGAGAGGGAGAGGAAGGAGGGGAGCTATATTGGGTTGTATATGAACTTATTTTGATAAATTTTGTAACTTTCCTGAATTTTCAAATACTGAACTTTTGAAGATAAATTGTTGTTCATATACATAATCGTGTGTGTTTAATTCATGGTTGAATCATGTATATATTGTTGTTTGCAAATAAATTGGCATATATATGAGTTATAATTCATTGTGGAATCATGTATATATTGTTGTTTGCAAATAAATTGACATATATATGATTTACAGGTAAATATACAAAACCTGCACAGAAGCTGTGCATGCTGGGTGACCTGCAACTTCACGGGAGTTGAAATCCCGTGAAGTTGCAGTCACAATTTGCCAGAGACTCGGTTCGCTGGAAATTTTCGACTGTAACTCCACGGGAGTTGAACTCTCGTGGAGTTTTAAGCAAAATTAAGCTTCACGGGAGTTCAACTCCCGTGAAGTTTAATTTCTCGATAAACTTCACGGGAGTTGAACTCCCGTGATGTTTCGGAGACTTTTTTTATAAAAACCGACCTGTTTTCAGCGCTGGGCTGAAAACAGGTCGGTTTTTGTAATTATTTTCAAAATAGGTCGTTTTTTGCAAATAAAATGCTAAAAGGGTTGGTTTTGAAAATTTCCAGACTAGATTTATCAAGCACAAATAACTTATATAACATAGTTATTTTGGACAAATTTTCAAAACAATCATGTTTGGACATTTAATCTCAAAAACCGACCCATTTTGAATTTATTTGCAAAAAACGACCTGGTTTCAACGTCAGAGCTGAAACCAGGTCGGTTTTTGTTAAAAAAAATTCGAAACTTCACGGGAATTCAACTCCCGTGAAGTTTAGTCACAAGTTAGTGAAGCTGCTAAACTTCACGGGACTTGAAGTCCCGTGAAGTTTCAAAATTTCATAAATGCCCAAACTCCACGAGACGTAATCTTCAGAAGAACTTCACCGGATTTAAAAAAATTGTTAACACTGCATCCCTCTCTCTCTCTTATTATTCACTCATTTATCCTCCCTTTTCATTTCATAAATCTCTCAATTTCGAAGGGGGGAGAGAGAGAGAGAGAGAGAGAGAGAGAGAGATCTCACTCCATCCGTCGCCACGATGATCACTTCAAGCAAGCTTAAATCCGTCGATTTCTACAGGTTCGATCCAATCTCCCTCGCAGATCTCAATTCCTCTCTTAATCCATCACCAGCTGATCGATTCCGCTCTCTCGAGATCCTAGGTTTTTTAATTTTTACACAAACTATTGTAATTTTGTCGCTATTACAGTTTACTTTGATATGCGCGTTCGGGATCTGTACTTTGATTAATTTATTATGAAGAACTCCTCGTTCCCCTTCATCTCCCTCCCCAAAACAGCAGCAGATCCATTGAATCTGGGGAAGAAGAAGAATGAAGGAAGATGTGCAGGCCTGGCCTTCTCTCTGTTTCATTAATTCCCTAGGAATTAATTAATTGGGGGAAAGAGAGAGAGGATTAGAGAGGATTGGACAGTGACTCAAAGCTCTTCAGCTGTGAGAGGACAACATTTTTCTGATTTGGGGAGGGAGATGAAGGGGAATGGGGGAGTGAGCGGAATGGGGTGGGAACTGCAACTTCAGCTTTGAAACTCCACGGGACTTGGGAGACTTGAAGTCCCGTGAAGTTTAGCAGCTTAACAAAATGGTTGCTAAACTTCACGGGACTTGACTTTACGGAACTTTTTTTGTAAAAATCGACCTGGTTTCAGCCCTGACGCTGAAACCAGGTCGGTTTTTACAAATAAATTCAAAATGGGTCTTTTTTTCAAATTAAATGTCCAAATAGGACTGTTTTGAAAATTTGTCCTAAATCTAGTAGGCTTGAGATGTTGGATAGCATGTATGTTTTTCTAATGGACCAATTTTTAAAAACACCCTTTTTTTCAATTTATTCAGCAAAAACAACTGTGTGTTAAAAAAATGAGCAAAACCGACCTACACGGGACTAGTAGTCTCATGCAGTCCACTTTAATTCCCTCTTGACCGACCTGTTAGACCCTAGAGGAGGGGGGTGATTAGCGTCTTATGCTAATCTAATCTGATTTAAATGTCAATTAAAATTAATTAATAAGTATATTCTTGCAAGATAGATATACAAGAATTATAAGTAAGAATAAGCAATATGAATAAATAGATATATCCTATATGATATATATATATATATATATATATATAAGGATATATAAACTAGCACAAGATGATATATCCTACCAAAGAGATATACAATATGATATATGCAAGGATATGTAAACTAACACAAGGGTAAACAATATGAACTAGATAGTGGATGATAAAAATAATGAGCTATGGACAATGGTGACAAGAAATATAAACATAAGATTAAGTGCACCAAAGCAAACTCAAACATACGATATGATCACGGAGTTCGGACCTTCCGTCCTACGTCTCCGCTCCCCTCTCCCGGGGAGAAAATCCACTATCACAATCCGGTTTGGAGGCCGGAACTTCTACGCACTCGGTTTTCTAGCTAACCGAAAACTCTACAACTCACACTCTTGCAAACCCACTCTACACCCTCACAAGTGTTGGACCTAGCCGTATCTCCCTCAAGTGCTCGGTTACAACCTCTCCCTAGGTTCGTCAACCGACGCCACTTCTCTTGGGACGATCCCCGACTCTCACCACACACTCCTCTTGGTGTACGAGTGTATTACAAAGTGTATCTCACAATAAGCACAAATACAACAAATGATTGTTCTCTAATATGGATGAGAACACAATGAAAGCTCACACTCAATTGTTACAACTCTCACCAACCCAACAATACTATGTATGAAAATACAATAAGCTCAAGTGGGTGTGTGTGTAAACAATGAGTAAATCAAAATCAAACTAAACTCAATACAAATGCTAGCTTATGAAAATGTAAATCAAACATAAAAATAGCTAGATATGAGTTTAGAGATTCTTCTCTGAATAACAAGATGGAGAGATAGATTAAAAGGAAGCTCAAACAATATAGATGATCTCCTCCACTTGTGACCAACCAAAAACAGCTTTAAACCAAACTTAAACCACTGTTAAAACTTTTTTAAAGTTGTTTAAAACATCCCATTTGTTACTGAAATAGAAGGGGGTTTGAGGGTTTATATAGGAAGAGGAAGCAACAGCAAAAACCCCAAGGGAAAAGACCAAACAGCCCAAGAATCAGAAATCTGATTCTGTACAAAAGAGCCGTTGGGATAAACGGCGATCGACCGCGAGCAACAAAAACAACAGGAGAAACTCCAGAGAGTTCGACGGTTGACCGCGGCGGTCGACTGTGAGGAATTCAGCTTGACGGTCAACCGTGGCGGTCGATTGCGAAAGTTTCTGCTGCTCACTATGGAAAAGACTCAGGCGCGGTCGACCGTGGCGGTCGACCGTGAACTGATATATGAAAAATTTTACAGTTTTGAACAGTTTTCTGATTTTAAAACACTGTTTAAAAATATCAAATAAATTCCAAAAAATATAAAACTTTAGAGAATGATTGTAGACATGATAATAAACATGATACAATGACTGGTTTCCAAAAAAGACTTCCCAAATGAAAAATATCATCATTTTACAAAATAGGCCAAAACATGAAAATGTAAACATGTGAATTTTGACATTTTGGCTAAACCATATTTTAAAACTTTTCACAATGATTATGTAGACTTAATAAAATATGTATATGATTATTGTTAAGTCCAAAAACTAAGAATACAATATTTTTACAAATACAATAGAAAATAAAACATATGAGTATGTATATGAAAATATATTTGTTTCATATCTAAGTAGTTAAACCAAATCACAATAATAAATATGAAATATGTAATTTCATATTTATAAACATAAAAACCAAAACTTGTGTTGTATATATATATATATGACTATACATAGAAACCAAATACGTGTGTGTATATGATATTGAGCTTAAGGTACTTAACACACATAATATAAAACCTAAACTAAATTACCCGAAGCGGATCTTGATCTTCATTAAGCTTGACTCGGTACATTATGCGCGATGAAGCTGAACTTGGATCTTGAAACATTGATATTGCCATAAGCTTCACTCCACGAATTCCGCAACCTCCATTGGAGATGATCGTTCGAAGCTCTATTATAATCCATCCTTCAACATATGTTGACGCCTAGAATAAATATAAAACACAAACACATAGACAAATCATATTAGATGTACAATTGTGTTGTAATCATCATCAAAACAAAAGAAGGCCAATCACGAGACCCCCCCCCTCAAACGCTCGTGACCGCCCCCCCCCCCTTTTTCCAAAAAAAACGCGTCGCTGACCCCCCCCCCCCCCCCCCCCCCCTCCCCGCCCCCCCCCCCCCACAAAAAAAAAAGAAAAAAAGGCCCCCAAACCCTCTCTCGCGACCCCCTTGCCCCCCGACGCCCCACCTACCCGCCGACCCCCCTACCCATCGACCCCGCCGACCCGCCCTACCCCATCGACCCCGCCGACCCAGTTCGCCTCACCGCCGCCTTCGAACCAAACGCTTGACCACAGCCGTTGCCGTCTCACACGTGACGCGTCGTTGCTGCCGACTACAGCCACTAAGCTCTGATCAAGGTTTAATTTTTTTAATTTTGTTGTTAATTTTGATGAGGAATATGAATTGGGTAGGATTAGAGTTTTGATGAATGATTTGGATTGATTAGGGTTTATGATTTTAGATCTGAAAATTTTTAGTTTTTATTTTATGAAATATGATGAATAATGTGATTTTATAGTTAGGGTTTAGCCATTATTTACATATGATGAATAATGATTAGGGGTTTAGCCATTATTTGGGATTGATTTGTGTATTAAATTTATTTACATATGATGAATAATGATGAATAATATTTTCAGTTATAATAGATTATTTACATATGATGGATTGTTGATTTTCAGTTTCAATGGCTAACTCTATACCCATTATTTGCTTCTTCAATGGGAGTCTCGACATCGGAGTGAATAATTTGCCTATGTATGATGGAGGTTCTAGGAAAATGTTCATGCTATCTAAGTCGTGTAATTTGCCTATGTATGATGGAGGTTCTAGGAAAATGTTCATGCTATCTAAGTCGTGTAATTTTGATGGAATGACTAAGGAAATAGGTTCTAGGAAAATGTTCATGCTATCTAAGTCGTGTAATTTTGATGGAATGACTAAGGAAATACACAGATTTACTAAAGTTTGCAGGTATCAGCAATAGATGAAGTTCAAACTCTTACAAATCGTGGCTTGGAATTGGCTCGAGCAGGTAATATAAAATTAATTATCAAATTTACATTCTTTAATTTGAAAATTTAATATCAAATTTTGAATTTTTTGCACTACCTATCATAGGTAGAAACCCAGAAGCACATGAACATGTATCAATATATCAGTCCATAATGCAGAGGCTTCACCAAGCCTTACACCGAACTCACGAAGATCGTCATGATAGACGAGAGGTAACGCCATTCGTATACACACGACAACAGCGACAAAGTCGAGGACGACGAAATGACGATGAAGTTGGACCTTTCCAACATGTTGATGGAGCTGGATCGTCACAACCACAAACGCAACCGGATCACGAACTCGTCGAAGGGCGGTATGGAGGACGACGAAGACAAAGGAGGAGGAGGAGAGTTCTTGGATGTATGTAAACTACAGGTTATATACGTTACAAAACTATTTAGGGATGTGACATGGTTTTTGAATTTATAGTCGAGACTATGGTGTGATTTGTTGGATTTTTAAGTGGGTTTGTGGTGTTATTATGTTGGATTTGTTAGTGGGAGTTTGTGGTGTGATTTGTTTGATTTGAAATGAGTATATGGTGAAATTCATGATATTTAGATTTGTAAATGAGTTTATGGCGAGTATGTGGTGAAATTCATGATATTTAGATTTGTATATGACTTTGCGAGACTATGGTGTGATTTGTTGGATTTTTAAGTGGGTTTGTGGTGTTATTATGTTGGATTTGTTAGTGGGAGTTTGTGGTGTGATTTGTTTGATTTGAAATGAGTATATGGTGAAATTCATGATATTTAGATTTGTAAATGAGTACGTAGTGAAATTCATGATATTTAGATTTGTAAATGAGTTTATGGTGAGTATGTGGTGAAATTCATGATATTAGATTTGTTTATGATTTTGCATTAAAGTTTATACATGGACTACATGAAATACAGCCAAAAAGTGCACGAAAACGTGCACACGAAGTGCACGGGACTAGTAGTCCCGTGCATTTTGTGTTCAGTAAACAAAGTGCACGGGACTACTAGTCCCGTGCACTTGGTCTTCAGCAAGCTAGTGCCTCTCTGCCTAAAAGTCGGAACTAGCAGTCCCGACTTTTAGGCAGAGAGGCACATCACGACCTTGGTCTTTAGCCTCTCTGCCTAAAAGTCGGGACTAGCAGTCCCGACTTTTAGGCAGAGAGGAAGTCGCCTATTGAAGACCAAGGGCACGAGACTAGCAGTCCTGTGCACTTCGTTTACTAAATATAAAATGCACGGGACTACTAGTCCCATGCACTTCGTAGAAGCCCCATCACTGCAAAACCGACCATTTTCAGAAAAAGGGTCGGATTTGCTAATATTTTTTCTTGGAGGTCGATTTTGCCCATTAAATTTCAAAAAGGGTCTGTTTTAAAATTTTTTCCTTTTCTAATCTAATATGTAAGAATTATGGTAACAATATGTTCATATACACAGCAATGTATCCACGATAGCTCGTCACGCATATGATCTTCTTTCTTTCTTGTTACTTGTCGAAGTTTAAGCTTGTTATTCCGTCATTAAACAACACTAATGGCGGCGACTTTTGGAGTCCATATAGACAGGTCCGGACAATAACCTAAATCAAATATGCTTCACACTCCAAAATGTAATATTTTGTTGGAATTGGCAAACATGCACTATCAATTGTTACAAAGTTACTAAAAAGTAACGTTAAAATAGAAGAAAAATACGTACCAACATGGATTGCACGTCAGAAGGATCTTTATTGTTGGAATATAAAAACATAACCCTCAATTCTCATCATAGTTTCAGAAATTGTAGATTTTCACTTAAATTAATACTAAAATATATTAACATATACATTATTGTTCTAATGAAAAACAGAAGAAAAATAATCAATCCTTCACAAATGAAGCCAAAAGCTCACAATTATTCTACACCGATCAATATCTAGTACATACAAATACAAGACTGACGTTGAAATCAAGTACATACATTTAACTGAAAAAAAGAAAAGGAAAAGAAAAGAGTATCTAGTACATAAACATACAAATTCAATAGTCACAACTGCCGCCTTACCTGTTTCGGGTTGTATGTTGCAAACGCATTAGCTTCACAGTCAACATACATCCGGCAATGAGTCAATACCCGCAACAAATTTGTTCTAACCTTATGCTATTCTATCTCTGAAAGACATTAAAGTTTACTAACGAAGTATCGCCTCATCTTCTGTCATTGCTCTAAAATGCATTGATGCTCAACTCACATGAAAAAATTATATATCAGAATACAAAGAAATTAGATTACAACACAACTACTACTGTGTCAATTTACATATTACACCTCTACCCATTTTTGCCACCAAGACTTCTAATTTTAATTTTTAATTTAGGGGCTGAACTGGTTTCTTTAGGTTTCAGTATATTATGGTCTTCTACTTTCCCTTGCAATTTCTTGGATCCTTCAGAGGATTGATCACCTTTAGAAGACTCTGCCACAGGTTTCATCGAATCATCCAAAGACTTCCCCTCACCCTTCTTCATCATCTTTTCCATCTTCTTGAGACGTTTCTTCTCCTTCTTCTGGCGCTTACGCTCCAGATAAGCAGGGTCATTAGAACGATCTTTCTCACCAGATTTATCTTCTCGTTTCCTTTTCTTTTCCTTGTCCTTTTTCTTTTCCGTCTTCCTCTTCACTGTCGCCTCCTGTAGGAGGGAGTGTTCTTGATGAACTTCCACCTCAGTTCTCTCAGTGACAGGAGAAGATTGATCCCAAGGAATACTCTTCCTTGAATCAGCTGTGCACTGTAACTCCTGAACACCATCTTTATTCAATTTGGCGCTGCTACCAATACTAGCAGTTACTCGAGATTCGTAAACATAACAGGAGTTCACTTCTTCAATGTTTTGGTTACTGACATGAAGTGGCTCGCTTGTATCATGATGATTAGGGGCATCTACAGAAACAGAACTGGTGGGGCCTACTACTTCATTGGTGTCATTCTGCCCGCCTCGAGAATTTTCGATGATTTGGTCAATACCATCTGCTTTACTTGATGATCCTGGTTGCTTGACCTTGATCTTTAAAACATTTCTCTTCCTCTCACTATTATTGGAGACAGTATCAGCGTCCTTGGAAGCATCAACAATGGGCACTATATGAGCATCAGAGAGGTTTGAAGTTGCCGGGGCAGAAGTTTCTTGAGGTTTCGAGATCTTTAAGACATTTCTCTTCCTCTCACTATTATTGGAGACAGTATCAGTGTCCTTGGAAGCATCAACCATGGGCAGCAGATGAGCATCTGAAAGGTTTGAACTGGAGACAGTATCAGTGTCCTTGGAAGCATCAACCATGGGCAGCAGATGAGCATCTGAAAGGTTTGAACAAGCTGGGGCAGAAGTTTCTTGAGGTTTCGAGATCTTTAAGACATTTCTCTTCCTCTCACTATTATTGGAGACAGTATCAGTGTCCTTGGAAGCATCAACCATGGGCAGCAGATGAGCATCTGAAAGGTTTGAACTAGCTGGGGCAGAAGTTTCTTGAGGTTTCGAGATTCGGAGCTTGAAGGAGTTGGCAGGTTTATTCTGCTGGTCGCCAAATGTTTCTGGAGCTGCCGATTGTTCTTGAAACTTTGGAAACAGTTCTTGGATCGTCGGAAACTGCTCTAGGGTCTTTGGAACACCATAAAGTGTCGGTGGCCTGAAATCAAGAAATGACTTCAAATTAATAAACAAGTCTTACCAGTTTCAAGGGACCTTAAATCATAACGGGACCATAATCAGGGTCCACATAAAAAAATGTTGTAGAAGAAAATTGTAAGCAATAAAAATTGCCTTAATTCCTAACAAAGAAGTTCAAAACTAACAAAAATACTAATATCTCTCAAACCGTAAGGAATTTGACGAAACCGAACCCGTCGACTCCGTCTCGTCGATATATTCGATTTTCATATATAATTCGTCCAATTCTGACTTACGGTTTAAAAGTTATGACTCGTTCTTCGCAGCATGTTCTGAAGTCCGCCTGCAAGACTGGACTTTGCCTGAACATTAAAGTTCGCCTGCAATGCTAAGTTCGTTTGACAGCTTAGCTCGCCTGAACTGATTGAAGCTCGCCTGACAGCTTCGCCTACGAGGTTCGTCATGCAGCGAGGCTCAACATCAAAAGACGAGGTTCGTTATGCAGCGTAGCTCAACATCAAAAGACGAGGTTCGAAGCTCATCAGTGAAAACGAGGTTCGAAGCTCGTCATTAGATAAAAGGTTCGAAGCTAGTCGTTGGATATGAGGTTCAAAGCTCATCATTGAAAACGGGGTTTGAAGCTCGTCATTGGATACGAGGTTCGGAACTCATCACCAGATGTGAAGCTCATTAGTAAAGATGAGGCTCGTCAAAAGGAAATTCACAAGACTTGCTACGCAGTTGGACTCAGCTGTCGAATACGAAGTTCGTTAGTGAATACGAAGCTCGTCAGACGACGTCAATGAAGACAGAGTTCGCTGTACTGCAAAGTTGGCCTTAGAAGACGAACTTCGCTGCATATTTAGGCTCGTTCAATAAGATGAACTTCGCCAAACAGCGAGGCTCGTCGTCCGCTGGAGATCCAACTATAACTGCTCCAAAGACCTAGTCAGCCACGTGGGCTAAACTTCAGGAGCACATTACGCCCCATTAACCAACGTGAGCTGAATTACAGGAGGCAGTTACGCCCTCTACCCACAATTTTAGCACGTTGGTTACGTGCTGAAATTCTATAAATAGCCGCAAATAGCTATAAAAGAGGGGAGGGCAGACGAGGAGCAAGAGAGGAAGAGCTTTGACATTCACGATTGAGATCCGAACCTCGATTCTAACAATCTAAGCCATCAACAAAGTCTGATTCTCTTCTCGAGTTGAAGCGATCTTGATCTGATCGTCAACAATCTAAGCCATCAACAAAGTCTGATTCTCTTCTCGAGTTGAAGCGATCTTGATCTGATCGTCAACGGGAAGCAAGCTCGACTAACAAAGTCTGATTCTCTTCTCGAGTTGAAGCGATCTTGATCTGATCGTCAACGGGAAGCAAGCTCGACTCAAGCATCGAGTGAGGCATCCTTTCGCTACCAAGAACTCACTTTTAAACAAAAAAGAAGTCAAATTAATCTTTTCTCTTAAAACAAGAATCAATCAACTTTAATTTTTTTGACCCTACAGAAGATGACGACCACAGTAGGAGAAGCCATTATTTTCGATGAACTGATGATGGCGTAATCAGATCAGATCGTAGTGGGAACCGAGGTCGAAACTGTCGTCATCGAGTTCGACCAATCGAGTTCGATCAATCTAAGTATGAGGAGTTCCTCTCCTATGGAACTTTAAGTCCCACGAAGGCACGCAAATAACATAGTCTCTTATGAGACTTCATCCCACGTGGCTTCTGATAATTCAACTTGAGTCAGTCTCGAAGAGAAACCTTTACCTCTGGATAACGAGGCTTTGAAAACTAGCCATCAGGCTAAGAGGTGCGATGTCAAGCAACCTTGCCAAACTTTGGTTGCTTCTACTGAACAACTTAGCTAGAAGTTGACTGTTGTAGAATCTGCTGCTAATTTGCTCTCAAAACAAGCAAGACATCGTCGACGTCAGAACCAGGCTCGCCGCAAGGCTCAAGTCCTGGTCTCGTCGGACGGTTTTCACTATCGGCCACGAGATAATATGTCCAAGGCCCACAAGCCTACTGAGGGTCATTTAGCAGAGGAACGTCAAAATGACGAACTTCACCCTGGTACCCAACTAGGTTCGAATGATGAGCTTCAATACGAGGTTCGTCCAACTCAACGAGCTTGCTCTATTGGGAAAGATAGCCAAATCCAGGCTCGTCAGGAGGACAAACCTCGCTTGAATGACGAACCTCGTCTTCAACACGAGGCTCATTGAAACAACAGGCCTCGCCCATGCATTCAAATATGCTCGGCTGACGAACCTCGCTTTCAAAACGAGACTCATCCAAAACAACTAGTGCAAATTTGCCCTACTGCTCAGAATAGCAAGACTCAGGCTCGACGAAGTGACGAACCTCGTCGAAAAGACGAATCTCACCTTCAACCTCAAACTAGCAATGTTATAGAGAAACATTCAAAGGTCCAAGACGAGGTTCGACCCGGACGACAAATCAGTCCTTGGAACCAAGTTCGTCCGATTGACGAACCTCGCATGAAATACGAGGTTCGTTCCCCGAACCACGTTCGTCCGAATATCAAAGCTCGTATGAATGACGAGGCTCGCCCAACCAACGAACCTCGTATCGCACATGAGCCTCGTCCAAACGTCCGAGTGCGTTCAGACGACGGACCCCGTCTTCAACATGATGTTCGTCCAGCCAACCAGGCTCGCCAATCTCTAACACTTAGAGATTCTTACGCATGCATAAACAAGCTACCTGAGTTAACAGGGGGTGGTCCTGTTATTGATCTCTGTGATTACCTAGTTCGTAAGCGCAGTATGAGCCAGATGAAATCCAATTGCAGTTGTGAGAAACTTATCTCCGTAGTGCTCTCCCAATGCCCATGTAGGGTATCAACACACAAGTCTATAGTCTTTGAACGACTGTCAGAGCCATTGATGATTCCTTCGGCAAGAAGAAGACGCTTTCGTTTTAAAAAGCAAGCATCCAAAAATCGCCACGTCGAAGTGACGATCAATATGGTTGGTAAAAGCAAAGATAAAACCCAAACCGATTCTTCTGAGTCCTCCAATCTTGAGTTTTTCCCAGGATTACGAGAAACACTCATTGAAAGACAGGGTGTTCACCAACACACCCGTACCCGTACCAGAGCAAGGATCTCGTTGCATTATCGAAAATTAGCGGGTATATCCTATGATGTCGATGAAGAGCCTGAAAACTCTGTCATTGTAACATCCCAACCTTTCAGCACCGATCAAAGTGAGCAAGTGAGCGCTCACATGGCCGGGAATAAAGAAAAAATGACAAGAAGGTTAGAAGAACAACAAGCTGCTCTCCTCCAACAACAAGAAACCACTAGACGTTTGGATGATATGATGGACAAACTCCTCAAGGAGAAGAAGATGAAAGCTACTACCGAATCCTCAGGATCAAGGCACCAACGACATTCATCTAGTGCTCGGGAATCTAGCCGTCAAAATTAAGATGACAATAATGAAGAAGATGAGGAAAAGAGTTTTGATATTCACTCTGAATCATTTGAAGCAGAGTCCAACCCGCGTAAGAATAACCGAGATCAGAAGTTGGATGATTTTCAGAAGCAGCTTGAGGCTTTGAAGCTTCAGAGAAACTTCAGAGAAACTTCAGAGAAACTTCAGAGAACTGGGGGTGGTTAGACTGTACCCTGTTGAATGGGACGATGTCCCCTTTCCTCCAAAGTTCAAGCCACTAAATCTATTGTAATTCGATGACAAGGATTCTCCTACCCAACACATCTACTACTTCTAGGCGCAAACTGGACACATAGTGAAAAATGATTCCATTATGACTTGACTTTTTATTAGTACCCTCAAGGGGATCGCTTTTGAATGGTTTCGCAGATTGGAGCCTGAATCCATCACTTGTTGGAAGGATATAGTAAGATTTTTTCTGGCTAGATTCTTCGACGATGACACAAAAGTATCTATGGCCACCCTGCTAACTGAAAAATAGAAAAAGACATAGTGTGTCAGTAACTTTATCAAGAGATTTAAAAATCGGTCGTTGCATTGCTGTGATCAATTCTCTGAAAGTACGTTGATCGAGATGTGTCGCAATAATCTCTCGATCCATATTTTATTCAAAATTAGAGCGGTGAAGACCCAAACTTGGAAAATGCTTGTTCGTCAAGGAGAACAAATCGAAAACATGCTCAAAAGGCTAGATGCTGAAGAGCCATATGATTTTCAAGGAGGTATGACCAAGACAACCTCACCCCTCTGACTTATGTAAAAGGGAAAGATGCTTTGACGGTAAAAATCATTTTTTCCCCTAAATCTTCGTCAAAGCAAAAGGGCAAATATTCGGATAGCCGCTTTCAACAGAAGTATGATTTTCAAGATGAGCAAGTCATCCCGATCCTCAAATTCTTGATCAAGGCGAAAAAGATCAAGCTCCCCAAATCGATGCGACCTGAGGAGATGTTGAGAACGGATGATCCCAACTATTATGCGCACCACAGGATGGTTCATCATCCCATCTCTAAATATTACACCCTGAAGGATAAGGTCTAAGCCTTATTAGATGCATGAGTCTTTTACCCTTCAATCCTGATTTACAGTTATCGCTGGAGTAGGGGTAGTCACGGTTTCTCTACAAAACCATGTACTACCTTGAGCTTTCTCTCTGATGAAGCCATGACGACCCGAAGCTCGTCATAAATCAACTCCAAGGTGAGTGCGAAGTGAGACGTAAGCATCTGGCCCCTTACCAAAATACTATCATGTTAATGACTACCTCTGATAGTCACTTCCTCCAAATTCTCTCGTCAATCCTCTTTAATAGGATGGCGGGATCACAAAACTATAATGTTAATGATTATCTTTGATAGTCATTTCTCCTTAGAATGATCGAAAATAGTGACCTACCACGCGATGTGTCACTATTCTAATTAAAATCGTTATACTCTCATGTCACTGAACGATTTGATATCCCTCGCCAAGTAGTGTTTTACCATGCAATGAACACCGACTTTTCATTCGATCAAGATAGTGATCTGCCATGCGATGATTCACTATCTGGTTTTTTTCGAAAGTTCTATCCCATAGAACGGTCGAAGATAGTGGTCTACCATGCGATGTGTCTTTATTCTAATCACAGTTGTTATACTTTCATGTCACTGAACGACTTGATTGCTTTCACACCGTCATCCTTACAAATGACCGCTTCTTGAAATAGCAGGTCTACCATGTGATAAGACTCTCTTTCGACTTTTCAGGTTGAGCTATTACACTGAATGACACAACCAAACTTGATTACAACTTAACTGTTATAATCATACTCGAATACTTAATCCAACGTCTTGAATGTCCAAGGATAGAGGATAAATCTTAACATTAAACCTAAGAAAAACCCCTCGACAACTTACCATGCTAAGGGCAAAAGCATGGCTAGTCCAACTCAAACGACAGTTGGTAAAGAAACGTCAAATCCGTTGATAGCTGAGGGTTTGCTAAAAATCCTAGATGACGATCATTAGTTACGTCTGAAGAGTTCAACTTTACCAAAATGGAAAAGTTCGTTGGAAGACTCCTCATTTCATCTGAATAGTGCTCATTTTGCAGGCCTTAAGAGCCAAAATATTTTAGACCCCATGCAACCTGATTTAGGTCTAAAAACTTTAGAGGGGGTTTTGTAGGTAATAAAAATTACCTTAATTCCTAGCAAAGCTCAAAACTGACAAAAATGCTAGTATCTCTCGAACCGTAAGGAATTTGACGAAACAGACAGGATCAAACCGAACCCTTTGGGTGGGTTTGGTCGGCTCCGTCTCCTCGAGATAGTTGATTTTTATATATAATTCGTCCAATTCCGACTTACAGTTTGAAAGTTATGATCCGTTTTTCGTAGCATGTTCTGAAGTCCGTCTGCAAAACTGGACTTCGCCTGAACATTAAAATTCGCCTACAATGCTAAGTTTGTCTGACAATTTAGCTCGTCTGAACTGATTGAAGCTCGCCTGACAGCTTCGCCTACAAGGTTCGCCATGCAGCGAGGCTCAAAATCAAAAGACGATGTTCGCTATGCAGCGATGCTCAATATCAAAAGACGAGGTTCGAAACTCATCAGTGGAAACGAGGTTCGAATCTCGTCATTGGATACGAGGTTCGAAGCTAGTCGTTGGATACGAGGTTCGAAGCTCGTCATTGGAATCGGGGCTCGAAGCTCGTCATTGGATACGAGGTTCGGAGCTCATCACCAGACGTGAAGCTCATTAGTGTAGATGAGGCTCGTCAAAAGAAAATTCACAAGACTTGCTACACAGTTAGACTCAGCTGTCGAAGACGAAGTTTGTTAGTGAATACAAAGCTCGTCAGACGACGTCAGTGAAGACATAATTCGCTGTAGTGCAAAGTTGGCCTTAGAAGACGAACTTCGTTGCATATTGAGGTTCGTTCAATCAGATGAACTTCGCCAAACAGCGAGGCTCGTCGTCCGCTAGAGATCCAACTGTAACAGCTCCGAAGACCTAGTCAGTCACGTGGGCTAAACTTCAGGAGCACGTTACGCTCCATTAATCTACTGAGCTAAATTGTAGGAGGCAATTACGTCCTCTACCCACAATTTTAGCACGTCATATACGTGCTGAAACTCTAAATAACCGTAAGTAGCTATAAAAGAGGGGGGCAGACGAGGAGCAGGAGAGGCAGAGCTTTGGCATTCAAGATTGAGATCCAAACCTCGGTTCTAACAATCTAAGCCATCAACAAAGTCTGATTCTCTTCTCAAGTTGAAGCGATCTTGATTTGATCGTCAACGGGAAGCAAGCTCGACTCAAGCATCGAGTGAGGCATCCTTTCGCCACCAAGAACTCACTTTTAAACAAAAGAGAAGTCAAATTAATCTTCTCTTCCTCTGTAATCGAGAGAGAGTGTGAGTGATTGTAAGAGATTCGTACCAAGCGATCGAACCCATTCTTAAAACAAAAATTAATCAACTTCAATTTTTTCGACCCTACAAAAATGTCAAATATAATAAGAGGATATAACCTGGAATAATAAAGGGCGGGCATGAGATGCCTTGATTGATGACAGAAGACGAGACTAAAATGTTAAGCAAATAAATTATTACAATCTGATGGAAGCACTAAAAGCAGTTTCAGATGTTTTTAAGGATTGGATGATGTACAGGATTTTCAAATACCTGGCAACGAGATCAGTACATGATGCATGTATTGACAACCCAGAACAATACAAACCAGAAAAGAAGATAAAAATGAAATATTGTTTAGCTGCCCTATCAAACAATAATGAGGGTCCAAGCAAAAAGATATATAGTTGAATATTGTGTCAAGCATAATGAGAGGATATAACCTGGAATAACCATGGGTGCTATGGGACACATTGATTGAGGGCAGAAGAAGAGACTAAAATGTTAAGCAGATAAACTATCATGATCTGATGGGAGCTCTAAAAGCAATATCAGATGTGTTCACGGATTTTATATGTAGAAAAATTTCAATACCTCACATTGAAATCATAGGAAGAACGTCTGGAATCCTAGATCTACTAACCAGATTTTGTCATCAAATATGAATGACAGCTGTGAACGTTTATAAATATTATTGCAGATATGAATGACAGCTGTGATAAGAGAAATTAATGACTGAATTTCAGAAGAGACTAAACCAATGAGTTCGAGAATTAGAGACGATAGTGGTACATACATGAGAGATAAAACTTATGATAATTACATGAGTAAACTCCCTTCTTTGCAGATGTTGGTTTCCCACAAGCTAAACTCACAATCGACGGACAATTACCGGAGAATAAAGAAAACAACTTGCCCCTAGTACTTGTTACAATCTTAGTAATAAATTTGACGACCAGATTCCAGGGGAAAGTGGGAAACTATTACTACCAAAGAAAGAGTGCTTGTATAACAATACAGGTGCCTCCATCTACTTCCCAATGACATGTACTAGCGCATGTGTTTCATACTAAATGCTGTTCATTGTTCTCTTGCAAGTCACTTGCAGTCCAACAAACATGTACCAATGTGTTTGCACTCTGTAAGTATTACTTGCTGTTCTCACTAAAAGTGGTTATGGCACATACCAACCTTGAGTCTACGTGGATTGGGCTTATATGAAAATTGAGAATCAAGGCTCTAGACCACCATTTACAAAGGAACCAAGAAAAGCAAGTAATGTACTAGCTACTGGAAATTGCTGGATGAGACTGCATCACAGCAGAACTGTGCGAACAGTTAGCAGAAATATTTAGAGCTGCTAACTGAAGATGACTAAATGCCAACATAATAACTATATTACTCCGATGAACAAAATAAAAAGAACTTCTTCCTAACCTCCCAGCAACAATTTGTATGATGCCGAACAAATAGTGCCTCAGAAAGACATTGTTAAATGCTTTTTTGCTTGCAAGCATGCAAAGGAGAGCAACAAGAGTTGGGCATGTCACATCATAGCCAATTTCCGCTTCTGCATTTATTTGACACAAGTGCATCACATGCACAGCCAATTTGGTTTCTCCTGCAATTTAAATTTATTAAAGAACATGATCTATAAATTACATGGCAAGGATCGGCAATGGACTGAGTACCACACCTCGTAAAGATGTCTCTTCCTCCAGGAATTTCATAAACAGAGATAAAGTGGCATCAAGGCCTCTACAATGGAATTCAAGATCCAGAAGCAACTTGCATGCTTCAAGCCGCACTATCCAAGATGCTTTCTCAGAGCTACAGAATGGTTTGATGACTTCTGAAATACGTTCCTGTAGCATATAGAAAAGGTCACCTCTATGCAAGAGGAAACTATGACACAATCAGAGAATAAAGATTTCTTACAAGAGGTACAATAGATGACATCTTCCATCCTATCTGTGCTAGGGTGCGAAGACAGCTAACAGTCAGGATCCCATTGTATCTAGGCATAAAGCTGACAAGAAGAATTATGCAAGAACTGAATAATGTTCCCCTTATAACCTTCTTTAATTAAAAAACATGAAATGAAAACAACAGAGCAACTTCAGTAAAAACAGGATCATAAACTAGCACACACACCTGTCAAATTGCAGAAGTTGATCAATGCGTTTGAGAAGAGATGATAAGAAGGAGATATTCTGGAAAATAGCAGAAAGCAAACAAAGAATGTAATCGAACTTTCAAAAGACTAAGTCTTACAAGAAAATGACACAAGTGACACAACTAACCATAGAATAACAAAAATAAGTAAACAATTTCTTTCATATATATTCCTCGAGCCACCAATATTTTTCGTTTCAGATGGCCTTATTTAGGAATCCCTGTCCGTATAATATAGAATAACCCTCTCCATTAGTATTTGAGAATAAACAGGGAATGTACATCCCTTTTCAGTGAGCTTAATATACTAAAAAATGATGAAATTACCCTTTTCTTATCCCTCTCCCTTCTCTTCTCAATAATCCAGAATGCTGACCTAATTCTCCATTGTCATATTCAACCCTCTTCCTTTCCCTCTGGTGTAAACCCATAGAATTGCCAGCCCATCATGCCCTTGCCAACTTCATCATCCACCACTGCATACTCTCCCTCACGTAACTCTGAATCATGATTCGCTTTTCTCCTTTTCTCTTCCTGACTCTAGGCTAGACATAAACGTATAAGCAGCTTGCCTCCAAGACCTCCTCCAGTGATGTGCTAAAGATAGCCTAATACATCATCCCAGCCACATCTCAGTCCTTCACATATGCCACAATTGATTGACACATGCTCAGCCACCTGAATTTCTGGGGCTCGTCGTCAACAAGGACAACACTCCTACTGCTCCTTACTCCTTGCATGTTTAGTTGTTTGAGATGTTGTACACTATTGACATATGCGACAATTGACAAACAGAAGAAAAGTAAAAGTACGATTCAGGGTGGATGAAACTAGGGGCATAAAGGGCATTTACCTCTGATATGTTGATGAAAAAAATCAAATGGAGTATTACTCGAGTTGCAAACATCTATGACTAAGTCTGTGATGCACAGATACGGGACACGGATACGACACGGACACGGATACGAGATACGGTAAAATCCAAAAAAATAGGATATGGGGATACGACAAGATTTTTTTTTTAAAATTATTATTATATATAGAAAAATTTATAATAACACCACTTAACACGAGGGACTAATTAGTAAGAAAACTGAAAACTTCGGACTAATAAACAAATAGTGAAAGTGTGAGGGCCTATTAGGCAATTAAAGATGAGTTAAGAGACCAATATGCAATTAACACATCAATAATCTATCCAACGGTTGAAATTAATCCAAATATCATCTAACGGTTGCGAGAGGCCTATCTGCCTTGTATATAAACTGCTTCTAGGGTTTAAGTGTTCCCTCATTAGCCGCAACTCTCAAGCTCCCAAAATCCCTGGCGTCTCGAGAGAGAGAGAGAGAGAGACGAGATCGATGGACGAGGACGACGAGATCTGAGAGAAGTCGAGCGACGAGATCTAAGAGAAGACGAGGACGAGCGGCGGCGGTACTTAGGTAAGTGAAAATATTAGGGTTTCGTTATGGGTTTGGGTTTCGGTTACGGGTTTTGTCTTTCAGTAATTTTTTTTGTTCGGCGGGACTCAGATATGATCTTATGGTTTCTTTGGCAAAGGGATGTTATGGTTTCGTATTATGAACACGAGATCTGATCTCGGCGAGGACGAGCGACGGGTGGAGCCTATCTGAGGAGCATGAGAGCAGCGACGCGACGAGCGACGAGTGGAGCATGAGATCTGATCTCGACGAGAGCGAGGACGACGAGGACGAACACGAGATCTGAAAGAAGAGATTGATGGATGAAGACGAGGACGAGCGACGGGACTGAGTAAGTGAACATTAGGGTTTTTGGCCTTTTGGGTTTGGGTTTCGGGTTGTCTTCATTCAACGTTTTCTCTTTGTTCGGCAAATCTAAGTCGTATCCCGCCCCTTGTTTGACCGTGTCCCCCTCAGTTGACCCGTTGACCCGTGTCGGACACGGATTGATCGTGTCCGACACGTGTCTTGCATGAATCCGTGTCTGATTCGTGTCAGACACGGATTCGTGGCCTCCGGGGGAGTATCTGTGCTTCATAGCTCTAAGTTGTTGGTTTCTAACTACGATATTTGGGGCTATTTTTCTAGATCCGGGGATTTGAGGCGTAGTATTAAAAAAATAGTGCTAATGGGATGATGCAAAGAAAGTGCAAACTAACAAATGCGTAGATCCACATTTGTATATAGCATAGTTACACAGTGGTGGTGGTATGAATTCGGGTACGCAATTCGCACCTAAATTATTTTGGATTCAAGGGTATGTGGTACGTTATAATTTTCTTGGGTGCACTCATCATTTCTCTAAGTGTAGTAGAAAATAGAAAGTATATAAAGCTAATTGTGCAAACTATGTTATTATCATGATAGTCATAGTGCAATACAAAACAATAGCACAAAACTATGATTATATTGATAATCTGAGATTAGCTAAATTATGCATAATAGCGTATATGTGATTAATTGAAACTTTTGTGTGTTTTGATAGTTGATATTATCTATGTTTGAGTCCTAAGTTAAGGTTCTTGAAATCATTTTTATGTAAAAACTCATAAATATATTTCTTCATGCTTGTCTATTATGTGTTGCATGCACCTCCCTTCACTCGGGCATGTGCACTGCATTGTGCCTCACACATGTGCATGTAAAGAGACTTTGCGCTCTACATACTTGTAAGCGGTATGTCAATTTTGGGGAACCAATTTGTGTGCCAGAGGGAATTGGTTCGCAAATGTACCGGGAATCAGTTTGCGTGAACCGTATAACAG
>NC_033803.1:36855435-36920177 GCF_001876935.1 Asparagus officinalis
CGCAACTATGGTATATTGCATCCATAGTACTTGGGCTGTTAGGGCCAACTGCTAGCACTCATCACAACATTGCAACAGAGTTTTGTTGCATATTAAAAAGGCAGAAGAAAACATAAACCTAAAAGGTCAAAAAAATGTTAATCCTGCGCTTTTTCATTACCTTTTTTGTCAAGATTTAAACTGTACACTTACCCTTTCAGATTGAAAGCACAGAGGTTGCTCTATCCTATGTTGAAGAGATATGGGAGCAGGTGCGGATATGGGATGCTGTAAATTTGTAAAAGTTAAAACCCTACAGCATAGACTAAGAACTGCTTACTGGCTGATTTCCCTACACACATCGACTCTTTCAGAAGCATTCTTCTTCTAAATTTCCCCACCATTCCAAAAGAGTTATCACAGATTACAGGACTGCCAGTTCACAAGTTTCTAGATTAGCTGCAAACCAGTGGGCAACTTGTGCTAAAAATCCCTACAGATCAAATTATAATTTGTAATTTATTGAACACACTGAACATGGTAAACACACCTTTATGTCAAAAATAAAAGTCCCTATTGAAGCTAAGAATATCCAGATGTAAAGATCTTCGGCAATTCCAGTAGCTGTACACCATACCATGTGTCTTGCACTATACGTCTGGATTTACAATGTGATTAGAAATCGTAAATTTAAGCTTGAAACCTATCTGTAAATATCCACACTGACAAAACAGTCTAAGAGCAGTTACACGACTAGAAAGAAATAGCTATCTGCTTCAATGCACACAGAAGAATGTTAAATTCCCATCAACTAAAATATGGAAATTGCACACAGAAGAACGTTCAATTCCCACCTATTAAAATATGGAAATCCACGTTAACAAACTACAATATTTCAATTACTTCGAAAAAAAAACAAATCTAGACTATTCTTACTTGCATAAACTGACCACAAAAATATGGTTTTGAATAGCCAACTTTGCCAGATCCATGGGGTCTGGAAGTACTCAAGCGAACTAGAATTTTGTACGACTGTGGTTTCAAAAGTTTAAGTACGTATGGGTTTTAGATCTCAACGAACTCAGAGCAGTTACACGATTAAAAAACAATAGCTATCTGCTCCAATGCAAATAGGAGAAAGTTTGATTCCACTAATGAAAATATGGAAATTCAGGTTAACAAACTACAATGTTTTAATGACAATGAACAAAAAAAATTTACTTAAGACTATATTTACAGGCACCAACTGACCACAAATAGATGGTTTTGAATAGCTCACTTTACCAGATCCATGGGGTCTGAAAATACTCAAGGGAACTAGGATTGTGGTTGAAAAAACTAAAGCATGTAGGGTTTTAAATCTTTATGTAACTCAAGTTGATACTCTCTCCTGGTTTCTTTATGCATACACAGAATTTATTTTGCCCTCTCCTTCTGGCCATTAGAAACTAAGTTCGGTGATATGAGTTCCAAATCCAAGTATATCAGCCATCCTCTCTGGTTCAAGTGATACCAGACAGTAAACCAACGAAACAGCTGTAAAATTCACCAAGACAGAAAACACGACTCTTGCAAAATTATCAGCTAAGGCAGCCATTCAAACCTGTTGACCAAATTCAAGCTCGCCCACAGACTGAACCAGTGCGCAAAGCCAAAAAACATCTGAGTAGGGGTTCCCATTGTTATCATTGTACTGAAACCAGAGAAAGCAAATAAGTTTATGACCAAGTACACAAGTTGAAATTTAACTAAAAAGAGTAATTTCTGAAAAAAACTAAATTAGAAGTGGTAAAATTGCATTAAGATTCTGTAATACACAGTTAGTTTCAGATAACCCCTCGACTAACATATTCTTAATGTAACCAATGTAAGTGGGACAGTTTAAGTCCATCCAAATTACATGATCGTGAACCCTTAAAAATCTCTGGGTTGTCCTCTAAAAATTAATTATGTTCAAACTGTCAATAAAAGGAAGAATCATTAGAGGAAGGAGGTTTTTAGAGGAGACAGTTCTGATTAAATTCTGCAAATCTAACAAATAATTACCATCAGAGCATTGCTCTAAAAACACATTGAATATGTGAAAGGCTGGAACACAATTATTATGAAAGTGCAGAAAT
Source organism: Asparagus officinalis (assembly GCF_001876935.1). Taxonomy (NCBI): domain Eukaryota; kingdom Viridiplantae; phylum Streptophyta; class Magnoliopsida; order Asparagales; family Asparagaceae; genus Asparagus; species Asparagus officinalis. The sequence goes on from NC_033803.1 coordinate 36,857,535, forward strand.
ATGTTAACAAGACAGATAGCTACCATTACCTTTAGCAATTGTAATATGAACTCTACAGCTTCTCTGGGGCTCTTTTTATCTGCTGCTTTGACCAAAGCTATTGCATGTGGGATTGCCTAAAAGAGTACAAGAATAGATAAACATAAGTTTAATAGACATAAACTTGTTTCTCCAGCTAATTGTTCCTCAAAAGACTTGGGATATTATTTTATATTTCAGGAAACGGACAATGCTAATGTATCATTCCTGTCATAAAAATTAATTCAAAGGAGCCGTAACTGTTTCAAAATAATCAATCCATGATTGAACTTAAATGATCACAACAGACATCAGAAATAGGGTAATGCACTCATAAAAAAGTCAGAAGGAACACTGGGCTGACTGCGTATTAAGATGGAAGACGATATCGACGAAATTAATTTATTCCAGTTAGCCACTTTAGATTATATTACAAGTGGAAAATGTAGTTATGCTTGAGAAGATGAAGTGTCCAGAACTGTTCACTAACACCATGAAAAAGAAAGAGAAAAAAAAGGAAAGAACAAATAAAAAGAAATAAAACACATCTCAAAGAAGAAATATGCAAATACAACAGTATTGCACTCTTGTTTGACATCAAATATTCAACAAGATAATGTTTTCTGTAGAAACCAACACAAGCCTGTGATTTTGATTATCTTAAATAAATTGGTGTATTGATGTTTATCATGCACCCTTAACATCAAATCAAATATCTTGAGTGGTCTAGCTGCAACTTAGGCGCATTATGACAGTCCTACTTGAAATAGATAAACAAATTAGTAGTGCTTTAAGGACAAATAAATGACAGCTAATGAAGTACTATTAGTTACTCTTTAACTCCAACACGTAAAATGGCAGAGTTTCCAAGTATGTACTTTTGATTATCTTAAACATAAATCATGTAATCTGAGCGGCTACCATGCGAAATGGACATAAGCACCCTTAACATCATAACAAACATCTTGTAACCATCTAATTGCAACTTACGAGCATTATAGCAGTCCTACTTGAAAAAAATGAAAAAAATGAAAAAAATTAATGGCACTTTGAGGACAGGGCCAATAAGTACTAGCAGTTACACATACAAGACATACTTAACATCGTAAAAGACAGAACTCTCCAGCTAGTAAATCAAGATAAGAATTACTATAACTACACATTATCAGCTAGTCCCTGTAAAAGTCATGTCAAGAATACTTGCCAATAGGACTGGGTGTCTATCTGTCTAAGCCCATTAAACTGACAGAAGTTTAACCATTCGGTTTGGTTTAGAAATATTGTAGGATAGGCTCGGTTTGAAATAATAATACTCGGGGCCTGCATGTAGTAAACAGTGCAAATGTTCAGTAACAATCAACTACATTGAAATTTATATATAATTGAAAATAATAAAACTGCACTTTACCTCCCCAGCGTCTATCTTCGCGGATCGGTGGCGCTCTTGGTCATAAAGAACATCACGTGTCAATGGACCCGCCTCCATAACTGAAATATCTGCACATATAACGATGATCCATTAATTGATCTATAATTGAGTTAGAAAAAAATTGATTTTACTATAAGCATTGATTTATAAGCATTGTTTGAGTTTTTTATAAGCATTGATCTATAAATGAGTTAGAATGAAATTACAAATGTATAAAATTGTACCCATTAATTGCTATCTATTTGGATTGGTCGGGCAATGAGATCTTCTATGCCCGGCTTGTCTGCAATATCCACATCTATTTTTTTTCGGAGCTCCTTCCCGACCTTCATCCATAGTACCTTTTAAGCATACTGATCGTGGGCGTCCGGCTTGTCTCTTATAGCTTGGAGGCACCACATGCGGCCCGTTATAGTGTGGCATTCTCCAAATCCCACATTCTTTCTTTGGTTTAGTTTGGCCCAAAAAGTTTTCTCTCTCTTCATCAATGTTTTGTTACTTCAGTTGATCTACATTGTTCTTTCACAAATCCCTTGCTTTACAGCTTCCTTTCACCATCACTGGATCCATATGTTTTTTTTTGTGGGCTATAATAGCTTGTTTTCTTAACTAAATGGGTCAAAGCCCAAACAGAACAGATCATACCGAATGATTATCCAGTTCACTTCAAAATCTATGACACTTCTGTTTGGTTTTGCCAAATTTGGTCAAAACCAACCCAACCGACGATTTCAACCATTCTTACAAAAGAAACAAATGCCAACCATTCTTACAAAGAAACAAAGTGGAATGTAATCAATAAATTGCAAACTTTTTTCTTAGCTCCTTTCCATTGTAATGTTCATCTTGTTTGATCCAGATTTAAATACAAGTACATCTGCCAAAACGCATGTCATACTTTATGTTATCCCCTAGGAAGCTTATAGCTTTGGTTGACATAGTATAGGGATTCAAGTCTAGCATAGACAATAGCAAACCTATCTCATTTACCAAGTATAACAAAATCAGATGAATTCATACCAGCATGGTTGAATGTTCATCCACAGAACTAAAATGATTAAAAAGAAGATTTTTCGCATATTTACCATCAAGTTTTCCATATGTGCACCCCCCAAATCTTGGTATCTGCAAGATCAAACCCCAATTCCTCACGACCCCATGCCACACCCTTAACGGTGTCAAGCTCCAAATATTTGACTGTTGAATTTACTTTTTCGTTCTTCATCCATTAGTCTCTTCCTTTGTTAGGTTAGGCCCCTCTACTGATTTTCATTCAGAGCACCTTTAGGAGACCTATGGCAAGCTCTTCCTCATGCTCGTGGTGAGTGAAAATGGAAGGAGTGGGTTTAACCATCTTCTCCTCATCATCAGCCCATGAAGCCAAACAAGGAAAAATCATGAGCACTAATTAGCTCTTGTTTGGGAATTAAAAACCTGAGGGCTTTTGAAAGTGAGTTTTGTACTTTGTGATAAGTCTTAGACATCCATGGAACTTCCTATCTCAATTCTCCCCTCCATGGCATGTGAATAGTTTAGCATGAAGCACTACAGCACTACAGCAGAAGATAAACATTTTGATCCACTACTGTGGTCGATTCTTTTAAGGAAGCATAAGCACTACAGCAGAAGATGGAGAATTGGGAGAGATAAAAAGGGAGATGGATTTTTTGGGTTTACACGAAAGGAAAAGTCAATTTTCTTTTGGGTAATGATTATTAGGATTACTTAATTACTAAAATGGTAAATTAGTCATTCTTATAATATCTGACAGAACTAAGGGGGATATACCTGGTATATTCCTTAAAGGTTATGTAGGGGTAGAAATTTACACTGTTGAGGATTTGGAGGTAACTTTGCAAATATCAAGATTTGGGGGTGTAATTTTGTAAAGATGGAAGATTTAAAGGGTAAATACACAGAAAGGCCTAAAAAGAAATAGACTATTCTGAGAATGTTAACTTATTGACCATACATTCAAATTTGGTAGATTAGCTAGGTAGTTATTTATGGTATTTCTTGTTTAGCAATTTTCTTTAAATTTACACGCCAAGTTTCCTTTACTATATTTAAAGATGTAAGGCATCTATAATATAATCATCTTGGTTTCTTTTCTTTGACACGGTATCAGAGCCTTCTTGATCAAGGCTCTTGATCTTAGAGAGACATCTTTCTTCTTCTTCGACCTTAGGGTCGCTGAGGGGTTTTATCACTCTCCATACTTCCCCTTGGCGGTTTTGACAACTTTAGCTTCAACATCTTTGACTTCGATCCAAAAATCCTAACCTCAAGAAAAAAAGGCAAAAAAGTTGCTACCATTCCTCACAGTACTGCTTATTGTCAGCAATACCCCCTCTTTTATTTTCTAATGGTTGGATACAAAAAGTATTTGATTCCGGACATTAATTCTTTTGGCAACCTGTCTCGGATTTCTATTAGCTGACTTGCCTACGATTTTGACCAGAAAACCTACCTAGGGTTTTAGTTGGCCCCAATATGGATTTATATGACTTGATTACTAAGTCTAAGAATCTCCTACTACTGCTTCAACTGTCTATTACTAATCACATAAAGTGAGGATTTTGTGATCTTTATATAACTTTATTTACGCTCATCTTGTGCTTGAGTTATCTCTGATTGCTTCATTAAAGTTCATTTATCTAGTTGTTTTGTTCTTATGTATAACAAGCTAGACAGACATACATACATACATACATACATACATACATACACATATATATATATATATATATATGAGAAAAGAGATTATTAGAAAGTTATCCCCTCACTCTATACTTTATTTATAGAGATGGATTAGTTACAAGTTAGTCTCACAAGCAATGTGAGACTAAACTAATACTCTCTTCTTCTAACACTCCCCATCAAGCTAGAGCATATATTTCATGCATGCCTAACTTGTCACAAATAAAGTCAACCCATGTTCGACCAAGTGGTTTTGTAAAAATGTCTGTCAACTGATCTACTATCGATACATGTTTTATCATGATGATTTTATCCTCGAGCTTCTTGCGAACTACATGACAGTCGACTTGAATGTGCTTGGTTCTTTCATGAAACACGGGATTCTCAGCAATGTAAATTGCTGCTTTATTGTCGACACATAGATCCATGGGACATTCTGTAGGGAGACAAATTTCTGTCAATAGGTCTCTGATCCAAACCATCTCTAGTGTCACATTTGCCATAGCTTTGTATTCTGATTCTGTACTGGATCGAGATACAACACTTTGCTTCTTATTTTTCCATGACACTAGATTTTCTCCGAGAAAGACACAATATCCAGCCAAAAGGACATCCAGCCCAATCTGCATCAGAGAAACCTGCAACTCTGGTGTGTCCTTAATCTGAGTAGAGAATTACTCGTCCTGGAGCCTTCTTCAAGTACCTCAATTCTCATTACTGCATCCAAGTGAGTTAGTTCTTGGTGCGGACAAGAACTGACTCACAACACTGACCGTGAATGTGATGTCAGATCTGGTCACCGTCAGATAATTCAATTTTTCCATCAATTTTCTATACTGTCCAATATCTTCAAGAAGCTCCCCCTGATCTAGTAGTAGTTTTGAATTCATATCCATTGGAGAATCACTGTTTCAGCATCCTAACATCTAAGTTTCTGAAAGCATATCCAGGACGTACTTTCTTTGTGACAGAAGAGTACCCTTCGTTGACTTTGCAACTTCGATGCCTAGAAAGTATTTTAGGGAACCAAGATATTTGGTTTGAAAATATGTCTGTAAATGATTCTTCAGGTTGTCATTCTCAGAAGCATCATCCCCTGTAATTACAATATCATCCACATAAACAACAAGCGGAATTCGTTTCCCATTCTGAAATCGCCAGAAGATAAGTGATCTTTCTGTGCACGATAGAGCCCAAATTCTTGAATAACCGATGCAAAACATTCAAACCAGGCTTTCGAAGATTGGTTCAGACCATAAAGTGATTTCTTCGGCCTACACACCTTCGCATTCTCCCCTTAAGCAACAAAACTTGGTGGTTGCTCAATGTAAACCACCCCATCTAGAATACCATTAAGAAATGCATTCTTGATGTCCAGCTGATGAAGTGACCAGTGATTTGTCACTGCTAATGAGATAAAAATCCGAACATATGTCATTTTTACCACTGAAGATAAGGTATCTAAGTAATCTAAGCCATACACCTGCGAATAGCCTTTAGCAATCAGTCAGGCTTTCAGGCGTGTTAAAGTTTTATCAGGATTCAATTTGACAGTGTACACCTACTTGTAGCCGACGGGCCACTTTCCTGATGGAAGTGGGACCAAATCCCAAGTCCTATTCTATCGTAGGACCCTTATTTCGTCTTGCATCGCTTGGTTCTAACCTGGAATAGACAAGATATCTAACACATTCTTGGGAACCAAATATAAGTCGAGGGAAGTAACAAAAGATCGAAAGGTGGAGAGGTGATCATAAAAGACAGTTAGAAATAAGATGATGAGTACAAGTTTGTCACTTTTCGAAGTGCAATAGGAAGGTCTTTTGCAGAAGGGGGTAAATTTGCACTTACTGATTCTGGTTCTTCTGACGGAGGACGTGATGTTAAGGCCGACGTTGGCTTAGGAGCAGGAGCAGAACGACGATGATAAACTTGAATTGGGTCGTTAAACCGAGAGAAATCTTTGACAGTAGTGCAAATAATATTGTCAATGGATGAACCACCACCGTTAACCAATGACTCTTGTGGGATTAAATAGTCATACTCATCCGATGATAATGGAGTTAGAGAACTAGAATAACCAAGTTTGTCTTCAAAGAATGTTATATAAACAAATAACACAAGACGATTGAGTGATGCACAGAAATACTTGTAACATTTATGTTTTTGGGAGTAGCTAAGAAAAATACCTTTAATAGACCAAGAAAATTTGTGTTTATTTGGACTGTGATTAAAAACAAAAGATAGAGCCAAAAATCTTTGGAGGAAGCGAAAAGAAATTATCGTTGGGTATAGAACTTTTAAAAAAATTGTCTTGCAGAATAAAAAAGGGCATTCGATTAATCAAGTAACATGCTGTTAGGATAGCTCCCCCCAAAACTCTTTGGGAACGTGACGATGAAATAGCAAGGTTCGAGCAATATCAAGGAGATGTTTATTCTTTCGTTCAACAACTCTATTTTGTTGAGGAGTGTAAACACAAGAATACTGATGGAGAATTCTATGCTGTTCAAGAAAACTAGTAAAGTTATCATCCAAATATTCCTTTGCATTATCAGATCGGAAATGTTTTATCTAAGTCTTGAATTGATTGACTATTTCAGAATAAAAGAATTTAAATATAGAAAAGACTTCAACCTAGACTTGAGAAGATAAATCCAAGTAACATGAGAGTGATCATCCACAAAAATAACAAAGTATCAGAATCCTAAATTAAAAGTTATTGGACATGACCCCCAGACATCAGAAAGAACAAAATAAAATAGCTTAGCAGCCCTCTTATTAACACGATTAGGATAAGACACGATGGTGTTTGCCAAGTTGACATGACTCACACTCTAATGAGGAAAGAGATTTGAACTGGGGATTAAGAAGTTTGAGAACAAAGAGAGGGATGTCCTAGCTGACAGTAGTATTGTAAAGCTGATGAGTTTTCAATACAAGCTAAATGTTTGGCGCCCAAGTCCAGTTTATAATGATCGTTCTGCTCATGTCCTAACTCAATCGTTTTCCTCGTGATCAAATCCTGAAAGACACAATGTGTGGAGAAGAATGTCACAGTACAGTTTAGTAATTTAGTAATCTTACTAACAGATAAAATGTTATAGAAAAAATTAGGAAGATAGAATACGGAGGAAAGGGGGAGACTAGGTGTAGGATTAGTGTTGTCGGCACCCTGAATAGGTGTACGTGAACCATCAGCTAATATAACTGAATTACATGTAGGAGAGAAAGAGGACTGGATACCTTAATTCTCAATCATATGATCAGTGACACATGTATCTATAATCCAAGTATGAGACGAAGACGATGTAAGTAAAGATAAAAGAGGTACCTACACTTTTGAGAGTAGTGGATAAAGAGAAGGATAATGGTTGTGAACTTTGGTACTCCTGGAATAATTAAAATTGCTGAAATTAACGCTGTAGCTCCGCATCCTGAAATACTGAATGTAGTTGACTTTCACTATCAGATGAGGTGAAGTTGTCCTGAGCGGTCATGTCAAGGTTATCGATAGCGGATAGCGTCACGTAACGGTGAGGCATCGCTAAGGCTATTTCGGGTTATTACGACAAAATAGCAGTAAAAAGCGTAAAGTAAAATAGCGGTTAACGCTGTAGCTCCGCATCCTGAAATACTGAATGTAGTTGACTTTCACTATCAGATGAGGTGAAGTTGTCCTGAGCGGCCATGTCAAGGTTATCGATAGCGGATAGCGTCGCGTAACGGTGAGGCATCACTAAGACTATTTCGAGCTATTGCGACAAAATAGCGGTAAAAACACAAATTAAAATAGCGGTCTAATTTAAATATATATAAATACTAAAAAAATTAAAGATAAATCTAAGAAATCTAAAAGTACATATTGGATGATTTAAAGAGATCCTAAACATGATATAAACATGTAACCATCACGTAATACCGAAGCTGACTGTAGGAATCAAAAAATCGTCTTTAATAAGAAGAGCTTAGCAGTGACAGGACTGCCCTAAGAGTAGCTCACAGTGAAGAAGGTGAGAGAAAGTATCAAGGTAGGTGTCAGAGGCTGTGAGAGGTGACGGAAGTATGCTAAAAATCACAGGAGACGGTGGAATACAATGATCAAAGGTTGAGTTTAATTTAAAAAAAATAAACCTCAAATCGCTTTTAAGTAGCAATCAAAAAGCAAATTTCGAATGTAATCACTCACTATTTTCCGTTATAACACACTATTAGCCGTTTTTACGAACAGACATATTCCGCTATATGTCATCGTTATTACGGGATAACGTAATGGGCGATAGCGTCGCGGGAAGGGACCGCTAATGCTATTAGTGTCCGTCGCGGGAAGGGCCCGCTAATGCTATTAGTGCCGCTATTACGGTGCTATTTACCGCTATTTATAATAGTGGGTCATGTATGTACCATTGGCCTTCTTTTTTTTTAATTCAGGATAATTATATTTGAGATGTTCTGATTGGTGACAGTAGTTACAAGTCTTCACTGGGTCATCGCTATTAGTATGTCTGTCTTAAGATGGACCACCACGACCACCTGGTTGACCACCTCGGCTCCCAAAACGACCCGTGTGATAACTCTCTCCCTTCAAAGTTGCCTCTACCTCTTTCAGGACCACTAGTATGACCCCCTCATCCATAAGACTGCCAACTCTGAGTGGTAAGTGCAGAGCGATCCGCGATGGATGTAAGTGACTGTGTAGGGACATCGTTTTTTAAAAAGTGATAAGTCTCAGCCAGAGAACCAATGGCGAAACTCCCCATGATTTGTCGTCGAGCATAGTAAATAGAATCTAGAATACCGAAGTAGGTGAGTACCATAAGTTCATTCCATTAGTTTTGCATATGTTTTACATCCCCAGTAATAGGAAAAATCTGACGAAGTTCCTCAACCAGACGATTCAATTCACCATAATGATCATCCATGGGTTTACCATCCTATTTCTTACGAAACAGCTCTTGAATAACTTCATATGCTCGATTAATATTACTGCTACCCCCATAAAGATTTTGTAAGAAATACCAAAGTTCCTTCACTGTCATATAATGAAGGACTAAATCCTGAATTTTAGGCTCCATGGTATTAAGAATATGATGTAAAAGGACACTATCATCTAATCTCCAAGACTTCGGTGTCGGAGTAGGAGGGTCCGTCAACAAATGACCAGTTTTGTCTCGTCCTACTACATAGATTTCAGTAACATGCTTCCACTAGTCATAGGTAATTCCATTAAGTTTTCGGTTAGTGATTCTATCAGAAAATATCTCTGAAACTTTCATCTGGACCGTTAACTCAGAATTTTTGAGTTCCTTAGATCCGGCCATCATAAAACAGACGAGTAGAGATCAAGACGTAAAACATTCTTGGTGGTAAAAAAAGGGAGTGAAAGATCCCACTACCCTCCACAAGTTGAACAAGTCCATGAGCCCGAAGGTTAACAATGTAAGAACCCGAAGATTATCATATAAGAACCCGAAGGTTAAAATGCAAGAGTCTGAAGGTTAACATGAAATCCGAAGGTTAAAATTCAAGAACCCAAATCTTTTTAGAGAACAATTCGCATATCTAAGTCAGGTCTGAAAATAAAGGGACATGGTAGTGGCGATCATCGACGATGGGCGGGAGTTGTCGAGGAAAATCTGATCGGTGATGTGGATCTGGATCTGGAGTTTCTTCCGTGGACCACCGATTCAACGATCTAAATCGGACGTGAAGGGGGTTTGATGTTGATGTTTCGATTGTGGAAACAAGAACTGAAGTGAATATCTTAGCAATGTAAGATAAATACTCTTCTCAAGATCAAATCCAAGATTGAACTCGAGGAAACACCAAGCAAGGTAAGATATCAAAGTTGTCAAGGAAGCAAGTGACAATGAACAAAGCAAGTGGCGGCGGTAGAGGACAAAACAGGCAACGACGGTTTTGATCTTTGGCGGCTAGGGTTTCGAGAGAGAGGAGAGAAGACGGAGAGAGGAGAGGAGGCGACTAGGGTTTCAAGAGAGAGAAGAGGTGGCGGCTAGGGTTTCGAGAGAGAGGAGAGGCGACGGCTAGGGTTTAGGAATTAGGCTTTTGGTTAGAACAAGTGGCGGCGAAAATTAGGGTTAGGGTTTAGGATTTAGGAGGCTCTGATACCGTGTTAAAGTTTGGAGAGAAAAAAGATTATTAGAGAATTATCCCCTCACTCTATACTTTATTTATAGAGATAGATTAGTTACAAGTTAGTCTCACAAGCAATGTGGGACTAAACTAATGCTCTCTTCTTCTAACAAAATTGAAGGGGAGTATTAGATTAGCTGGGTAATTATTTATGATATTTCTTGTTTATCAAGTTTCTTTCCCTTGTACCCCAAGTTTCCTTGTAGGTCAAGTTTCCTTCACTCTAATTAAAGATGTGAGGCATCTATAAAAAAATCTATCTTGGTTTCCTTTCTTCGACACAAACAATATTACAAAGAAAAATAGAATTTCAGCAAAGACAATGTGGCATTGCCACTATGTTAAAGTTTTCATTTTGGTGATCTAGCACTTCCACATGATTAATACTTCAAACTTGATTTGTTGAAATTTAAATGTGTCACACTAAACATGAGAAGAGAAAGCAAGTGCATGATTTTATCCATTTTATTCCAATTATTCCTACCTCACAGCATTACCTCAAGCACGAAATACTCTGGAACATCATAAAAGTCATTAGGCCTGAGTATCACAATTACATGGAGTTAGAACTATTATGTGACGTATACGATAAAATTTGAATACAAACAAGATGAGCTTACTTAGGCAATCCAATATCTGCATCAAACCTTCGACTTTTATAAAATTTAATCAAATGAAGCAAACCCGCCCAATCAGTGTCCTGAAAACGAAAGAACATTTTAAAGTTAAAGATCAGAAGAGACGTAGCAGAAAGACGTGCAAGGAATAATTACTAGAATGAATCATTCATACAAGCACATCAGAGCTTTCACATCGAAACGGTTGTTATTAGAATGATTAGTATCTAACTATTATGTTAAATATAACGCAACACATAATGTAACGCTCGCCTCCCAATAACACAAAATGCAAACAACGTAACACATAAAATAGATTCTAATATTTCAATTGGTGTATTATGGGAGGATCAGGAAACATTATGCAAGACGATGCATAGTATCAGTAACAGAATCATCTATCACAATGGTAGAATTACAGCGTTATTAGGATGTTGCTGCACTCTATTATGGAACTTATTCTTCAACAAAATAATCTAATAATAATTGAAGATGAAGAAAATAATATATTTATTGTAGAAACAAAGGAAAAAAAGAAGATTTATGCGGATGATAATATGTTAAAAAGTGGTAAGCTTATAAATTTTGTAAGCAGAGTTCTCTCCATATGACAGCAACATATCAAACAACTTCAGAATAAGGAATCCTTTTAAATTCCTTATAATTGCATAAAACTAGCGTTTACAAGAAGCAGATTTAATCATTTACAGTACTCCTAATTCAACAGGATGAGGAATCTAATCTTCCCATAAATCTGAAATGCAACAAGATTAGTAGCATACTACCTCCGAAGCTGTATGTGCTAATGCGTATGCTGCTTCAATTCTGACTCTCCAGAATGCCTGGAATAATTAGCAATAAATAAATAAAAAAAAGAGAAGAAAATATAACTTTCAACCTTTTAAGAGTGGAGAACAAACCTTTGAATCGCTAAGAAAGTTGTTAAGAGCATTGACTACAGCAAATGAAAGCTGAGGTAGCTTCTCTAGCATTGCGATTGCTTGAGCCTGAGCAACTACATCCTTGTCTTTCTCAAGTTGATTAATCTGAAAAAGAAAATGGTACTTATTGGATAACATAGTTAAAATTAAGGTTGAATAAAATTCGTGTAATATTTGAAAATAGAAGTCTTACTAAACTCGAATAATCATGGAATATATTATTCATATTTACTAGGATAAATTTTCAAGAGAAAAAAGCATAATCCATCCTCAAAGCGTGCTAAAAGTAAACAATTTGATTGAGTTATTTCTTTCCCATTCATCAACTCATCATTCAATAAAGAGCAGTGTTTTAAATATCGGCCGATATACTGATATTATCGGTGATTTATTAGTTTCGGAGGCCTTCCGCTATGATAAGTTTAATTTTTAATCGGTAATCGTTTTTGGATGTTTATCGGCAATAATGTGGCGATAAAGTGAGTTATCGGCCGATAATGTTGGTTCAAAATATCAGAATTATCAGCCTTTGGTTTGGGTTTGGATTTGCTCTTTGGATGTTTAATAATTATAAACTATTTGTTGCTTTTGGAACTTGGTTATTTGGAGATTAGCTTATGTTTGTTTATGAATATTGACATGACTCATAACTATTAAATCACAACTTAGTAAGCTAATTTATAATCTCATGATTACACAATAATTATGTTGATGATTCTTTATTCTTTATTCTTTATGTTATCTTGTTATTTGCTTGTATGTTATTCCATTTTTAGTAAGAATTTTTTCATCGTGCAATCAAGAAGGTTCTACCATTGCTTAGTGATCCTAAACACGATTATTTATATTTTGGTATGTTTATATTTTATTAAGTATGGTTAGATTACAATTTAGGATATTATATTATGTATATACACCATCTAGTAATATCACTCTGATAAATATAAATATTATATTATATTATATTATGTATATAAATTTTATGATACAATTTTGGGTGTGAAACCCTATTTTTGAAGAGGCGTGACCTTAATTGGTGTTAGGCCGAGTATTCTGGCGTGAGGCTACTGATCCAGACGTAAGGTGAGATCTTAATTTTCTACTTTCTTTTGATATTGCCTGTTGATCAAGTGATCATTACATGAGTATGCTTTCACAGCCACAAGAAGAAATTTTGCACCTGTGCAAGCTTCTGTTTGTGTATCTAAATTACACAAAATTACTAGGAGATTTCTTCTTCCCACTAATCTACTATAATCTTTGAAAATCATAGGTAACTACAATAAATTTTCTAATTTTGTGAGAACTTCCTAATGAGATTAATGGCTGTCATTAAGTAGTTCTTTGCCCTTCTTCCTAAAGTCGTGTATAATATTAACATATACTACATACAAAACGCATGAAATGCTAAGGACAATTCAATTTAGAAATTATCACGTGGAGGGCTCATAACATTTTCACCAACAAAAAGATAATAGAAGATAGTTTACCAGAAGTGTGAGTGGTTGTCTGGAGTAATTTAGACCATGCGGGTGCATTGTAAAAGTAAATTTGATTTTAGATCATATTAGTTGGAAATACTTAGTGTGCAACTCAATGGAAGATTCATAACCATAATCACGATTTAGATCATCCAAAATGCATAGATAGATGATCTTGTGTTTTTAAATATTCTCACAAGCACATCAAGTGGGTAAATGGAAAATTAGTTAGAATTATGGTTTAGCACATTCTAAAACCCCTAAAATTTGGTGTGCAAGGGTTTCAAATTATAGGGTGCATCAATATATTAGACTACTAAGTTGGAAGCATCAGACCTTTTTTTTCCTGCTTCTGAACATGGACACTCTAACCCATTCATATTAGACGGATTAACCAGGAATTAGTCCCAGACTTCTATATATGTGGGTTTTTAACTTTTTTTTTAATCAATCAATGTTTTACATCATGTTAAACGGTGTAGATCTTCTAAACACCAGCATAATACGCTTTTCCAACTAATAGGATCTAAGCTAAGCTCAAATCTAAGCGATAGGATCCCAGTCAAACTCCACATACACATATATGGCATGTGCATTTAAAAATATTTAGATGTTTTTACAGAAGTGAAGAAGTCTGGCTACAGAAGACAAACTGTACACACATCGCAGACACATACATGTATATATACTGACACAAATATGTATCAGTATCATCGAATTTTTTCTATCCTTGTTAAGAAGCTAGTACCATAATTCATGGAGATGAGGTGTACAAGTCGGTTCAACAAATAATACAATTACATGATTCACCCATTTAAATTTAAAAATGTAAGAGGCTAATGACTTAGGTAACTACTGATTTCTGCAATGTAGAACTTCATTTAATTATATAAGACTATAGTGCTTCACCACTGCGTTGTTTGACCATTCTAATGTTTTTCATTAAAACGCACAAGTTGCGTTCGTGACATATATGTGCCCTTAACTTCTAGGATTTGAAATTTGCATAGTGTGATCTGTCATAACCATATATCTTATATCTGTATTTCTTCTTCTTTATTTACTTATTTATTTATTCATTTTTTTTATTTTTGGTATGAACAAAGATTGTGGCCTCTTCTTGTACCTGCAATCTCTCATAATCCAATCCCCCTATTTACCAGTGAACCATATCTCACACGGTAATCTCGTATTTTCATAAATGTAGCATTAAGCTGTGGCATATATTACAAGTTACTTTGAAATATTTAGTCATTGGCTAATAAAAAAAATAAAAGAAAAGTAGATCAAAGTATCAAATAACAAAAACATAAGTATATAGATATGGTTTTGCTAGCTCATAATACATGGGGTTTAGAGCAGGTAGATACTTCTAGAGTTTATTTGAGGATTCAGTAACAACAGGTGTCTGACCTAAACATCTACACCTATTGTCATCCATAATGCAGGACATGGGGTGAGAGTCCTGAATGTACTCGAACAGAGATAAAGTACAAAGAAGGGAAACAAATATGAAGCATGACTAGCTCAGATGCATACTGCAAAAAGCAGGAGACTCAAAGAGAAAAGAGTTTAAGATTCAATCTGGCCTGATTAGAGTGGCAGTTATGTGATAAGAGCAAATTAGACAAATTTATCTTTAAAGGACCCGGTGCACACGGAAGGCAGAATAAAGAAATCTTCTATTTATCAATGAACAGGTTTCTGACTGCAGACATAGAAAAACACATACCAGCTGCAAAAGAAGCAAAGAATAATGAATTGGTAAAGGTCTGAATCTAGTTCAAAACTTCATTTTCCATATATCATTTGTTGGAGGTCATGTTAACTTTAGTACTTTACAAACTAAAGTCATATAATAGCTTTTACTATTTTATCTCTGATTAAGAAAACCACCTTAATGAATCAAGAAGACTAATAGCATAACCAGTTCAGCCTCGTGCTTACCCACATCTGAATGGGCTGGTGAAAATGAATTTCAGCAAGGTATTCCATATCCGGATCCACTCTGATCCACAACAATGGGGAGTCCATACTACAAATGAATGCAAGTTGTTGTCACGACTCTTAAAGATATAAGGTGTATATATCAAAAAATGTATATAAAGTCACCGTACAAACCTTGAGCGTGCATCTAAATTTGGAAGATCTGCATTATCATCAGAACCATCAGGTTTGGAGCCCTTTTTAGGCTTCTGGATGCGTTTCAAAGTTAACTTGGAATGGCACTGTATCTCAAGTAGTTGCCAGGCATCCCCAGCCAAGGGCAGACTTGGATGGTCATACGTTCCATCAAGCTCATGAACTCGGATGCTCATCATTCCAGGCCAACCAGTATCACCTTCTCGAACTGCAGTATCAATGTTTCCGTTGGCAGCATCACCAGGTTTTGCAGTGCAGCCTCTCATCACAGCAAATTCAATCATATTTTTCCTCTTGATGTATGAAAGCCCCATCCTTGAACAATAACATCAAGAAGAAATGATAAGACTTAAAACTTCAGATAAAACTGGACAAGCCATACAGAAAAGTGCACACACATTGCTGAGACTGTGAGACTCAGAAAGCCTACCTCAAAATCGGGCATCCACAAGATTCAACCCAAGAAGGAAAGAATTCTTTAAGGAATGGGCGTTCCAGATTCCCAACCTTATATGCAAGGTTACTGAACTGCATGTGTAAAGTGATGTAAGAAATAAATTACTCTACAAAATTTTCATTCACACAAACGAAAAAAGTTAAAACATGACCTTTTATTTTCCTTTTTCAGGCATAAGGAATAGACAGGCGGGTGAAGTTGGTATGCACAGGGGTCGGAAGACAGTTATATTAAAAGAATCACTAGCAGTAAAAGTATTTGTCAGTACAAATTTATCATTGGAGGTCCATTTTCCCAATGATATTCTTTTGTTTATTCAAAATTTTCATCGTTATACAGTAAAACTTGTGCCAAAGTGCAGTATAGAGCTTTTACACTTAAATTCACAGAATAATGGAGCAATGAATGATGAACCTTCGAACAAGTGCTGACTACTTTCTGCAAATAACTACTAAATCAATAATCACTTAAAAGAAACCCATTTTTAAGAAGGCCAAAATAATGTCCACCTAAACTAAAACCAAACAGATCGCATGCTGGATGAGTAACTTGTAAATGACCAATATAAGCATCACCGAGTCTTTTCACACAAGGAATTCGAGCACAAGTGGGTTGAGAAGCTGCTTTCTCAACAAAGAATGAAACAATTTCTTTAAAATGGTGGTCAAACACATGTTAACAATTTACAAGTTGGTGAAAAATCATGGGGCCAACAGAACTATGGCGAGACTTCTAGAAGGGCAGTCGGTGAGTTACAAAATGTCCACCACACTCAAACAGACTGGTAATAGGCAAAGATCACAAGGAAGACAACGAGTGAGGATTCATCATTTAACTAGGGATCAATTCCTCCAAATTCCCAAAAGTTCCAAACTTAAGTACTCCTGTAGGAGATATCAAGAATTGTGAAGGGGAATTAAATTCATTATCAAGGCCCAGTGTAACCAAATATCCAAGCATCAGTTGCACTACCGGAGAACCATGCGCAAAGAACAAAAAGTAACAGTTATATCTTTAGCTATCAGCTTTTAATTTACTCTTGTACAGTACAAAGGTATCTGTGAAGATCATTATGATTCAAATTATGCAAATGCTGTAAAAATTTCTAAAAGGGAAACAAATAACCAAGAAATGTGGCATTTTTAATGCCTCTCATGTCAATTTCACGCTATTCGGAAAGTTGAAGATTTCATTAAGATTCAAAATAGTATTACATTATTGCTAGGATAAACTGGTTGACAGCTAAGTACCACTTAACATTAAAAACAGAAATAATATCTAAATAAATAGAACTGGTCTAAGTAAATACTAGCCAATATCTGAATCATGATAAATCAAAACAATGAAACTTAAAAGGTCTCCACGTAGAAAAGGAAAAAAGAGAACCAAGAAAGAAAGAAACTATTAAAACAAAGAAGGAATGTAATATAGCATCAACCAATGACCGATTTTGTCCACTGCTCTGCTAATAAATATTACAAGCTGAACATCATACAGATGTATGTAATATGGACCGTGTACAATGTAGCTGATTGTACTTACTTCTTTTGTACTAAGAGTTCTGGACCGAGCCGCATCTAAACCCCTGTACACTATACTCTGCAGAATCTGAAACTCCAATTTAGAAAAAAGAAATGTTATAAGAGAATAAAACAAAGACAATATACTGGTAAAATAAGTTTGGAGCCTCTCTTAAGCAATAATGAGAAAATACAGACCTTCAACTAAACAGAAATATAAAAAACCAGTGGTAGTAGATCACTCAAATAAAAAAAACAGAATTTTGAAGGAAATGGGTAGGACTACTATTTATTCAAAACAACAGAAATATGAGTATACTTTCTCCTCCATGAATTATTAACAAAAGGACTAATGTAGTACCAGAGACGGGATAGCATTAAGACAGTATCATAATATAACTCAGTCATAAAGATAACCCAGACAAGACATAACAAATGGATTTCTGTCATTACCATGATCTGCATTTTTTGCTACTAGAAGATGTTTTAATGTGTTTACAGGAGAAATATTTCACCAACAAGTTTAGTCTGCAATTCGAATATAATTCAAGTCAGAGAACCACCAACCAGTGTTGCAAAAAATACTTAATACGATCCAGGAACATTGCCCAAAGGATGTGAGAGTTTCAATTTGTAGCTAGGCCACTTAGTTTCTTTTTAATCTCTGTTGTCAGTAATATAACAATCCTTCATGTGAGAGTACTCACTGGACTTACAGCTGGCACTATCTACCATACACGGGGACCATGGGAATTAGACTAGCACTATCCTTCACGTAGACAAGACAACCTTGGTTCAATTCAGCATCTACGTATACCATCCTGCGTAACAAACGTCCACAGTAGCCACCATTTTCTGTGCAAAAACAAATACCCTTCTCCCTTTCTGCTAACTGTTATCAACGACCACTAACCTAAAAATGAGTGAATTGAGGGTTTGGACCAGAGGCCAGGCAGAAAGTCTCTATATAAAAATTCCAATCCAGGTTTTACATAGAATTAGTCACATCATGTCACAAAAAGCTTTACTGGCTCGATTCTCCTAGTGACAAAACAGTATTGCAAGCAAAGTGGACACTGTAGTGTCAAATTAATCAAGGCAGGAGCCAAATTTGCTTAAAAGCTTACACTAATAGGTCTTGATCCAAGTTTGAGTCCTAGTCACTTAATATTTCAGACTTTGAGAGGCTCGATTTATGTTGTCATTTGGTAAGAGCACTAGCCAATGCTATGGGAATTTTGCATTCAACACACACTACCATCAGCAACAACATTGTCATTGTTGTTGCCACAGTAATCCAGTGAAACCCTCTTTCATTGTTGTTGCTATCGCCAACACGGCCATTACAGCAACCCCTCACCACCACCAACACTACAGCTACCAACAATGCAACACTATAACCACCCATGTTGCCGCTGTCATGTCCATCATCAGGCTTAGTCATTGCTTGTTACTCCCATAATTGATGTTACCACTTATGACAACCATCATGCCAACAACAATGTTATAGTAAGCACTAGGCGCCGCAGGGTGCCAACCCAGCGCCTAGCTGCTAGGCACTAGGCAGCATAGGCGGATTTCTTTTTTTGCTTAACTAAAGGAGGAGGAGATTTTGCTGAAGGCTGGAGGAGGTGGAGAAGGTGTTTGGATTTGATGGAGGAGGCCATGAATGTAGGAGGATGTGACGGCAGCAACAGAGGAAATCTGACCACGACCTAAGCTTTGCAATCCGCATAACGGCCCATGCTCCCCTAGGCGCTCCCAAGACCTAGGCGGGTGGCCTAAGAACAACCAAGGCCTAGGCGTAAGCCTAATCGGCTTTGTAAAACTATGCAACAACCACTCACTTTTGCCAGGTTTAGGTAACCCTGATGCCTTCCAACACTTCAATCCTCAAACAAGACACACTAAGTGATTCAAAGTGAAAAAATTGTGTGTTGCAGAAAAAACGTAAATCTAACTGATGAAACCTGAAATAGTTTATAAGTATATAACTAAATAATATTAAATAAACATCCATTAGTACAATTAAAGTATTACGTAACCATTACACCACATGAGACTGAAAGGTTAACACACTTGACTTGGAACTAATGGTAACTACAAATTAACTTGCATCTTATTGAAATATGCTACTGCGAGTGGAAGAAAAATGAATATAATACAGGCAGACAATAAGTCCATCACAAAAAGACATGAGACAATACAGATTACAGACACAACTCAATTGGACAGATGATGCTGGACCAAGTAAAGACCAAATGTTTCAGTTCATGAACCACCTTACGGAAAGAATCTGGGCCCATCTGCTTCTCCAACATTTGAAGAACAGCTACCTGTTATGTGAATAAGCAGCAAAATATGATGTCAGCTGTTACTTGTTAAGCTACAGTAAGTATAGAGGTCTTACAGCTTTCCATGATCGAATCTTTCCATGCAAACCAATAGTCTGAGTTCCATAAAGATCACTAGAAGCAAAAGAGCTCAAAGCAGTTGCTCCATTAATGTCGACTTTACAGACAGTGCAATTAGACTGCATTCAAATATGCAGCAACATGATTACACAGGTAAAATCAACCAAGATAATAAAAACAACAGCAACTAGCTCTTATACCATACGTTTGGATGGACTACATGAATTTTTCTTTGTCATTCAGCTCATCAAGGACTAAATTTTATGTTAATTAACAAATACAATACCTGTTTAACTATGCCTCAAATCCAGTTTCATGTTTTCTACCCTACTCTTACCAGCTCCCACTCTGATCCTATCACTATGCCGCATTCCGATGTTAATTACCGTTTTTGACTCACAAGCATAACAGAACTGGTATTCATCAATTAATGACACTCTCCAAAGAGCCAACAGTCAACTCAAGGCTTTCCCTTAGAACTACTTTTGGAAAAGCTTGAACACACACATACACGCATGAACACACACAGAGACTATATATATATATATATATGTGTGTGTGTGTGTGTGTGTGTGTGCATACATAAACTCAAGTTGTAGGTCACAGACACAGTAAATGGGAAGACAGAAATATGATGACATACAAAATCTTAACTAACTAGATATGACATGGACGCAATTGAATACAAGATTACATATAACATATACAGATAAAAGCATAAGTCATGGTATCTTCAATATTCATTACTAAAGATTGCACGAATGCAATTTCATATTTTCTAAACCCCCAATCTTATAAACCATGAAAACTGCTTGCAAGCATCTTGCACATATTAGTGCAACACGTTTTGGACAGGTACAGAAGCCTCCAGCGTGCATTCATGCACACAGCTAATATCTTAGTAATTGTTTAAAAAAACGCTATGGAGATATAGATAGTGGACCTCCGGCCTAACATTTAGCTGCTTAAGTACCATCAACATAGTGATTTTATTTTCTTTTTTTTTCTTTTTTCTAGTCAAGTATCCTGCAATACAAAAATTAGGACATTGTGAATGCTACTTTAAAGCAAAGCAACATACTGTTAGTATTTAAGAATCAAAGAGGATCTTAACCTTGTACCGTCGAAAACGAGCTTCATTATTTCCAAAAAATTTCTTAATAAAAGAGTCAGTAAGAAATCCAGCTAGCCCATCTAGCAACCACTCTGTGAGGAATACAAGAATGTTAACTTGAATGCTAGATCATGTACTGAAAGAGTGATATGTAGAACATACCATCTGTTCTCTCCTCCACAGTTATGTACACTCCAAACCATTGCCTTGCAAGGGCATAAGCAAGCTTGACTCGTGTTTCAATTGTCTGACACATAGATCAAAGTTAAAAGGTAAATGTCACACCATAACACGAGCAAATGGGCACAAAACAATGTGCAAGGAAGAGCAGGATCATTGGTAATTATTTATAACATTGGCACATAAAGACAAAATATCCTACACCATGCTAGGATCAACTTTACCGAATCCACTACAAAAATAAATAGTGAATATTGCCACCCATTGGCATAGCAAGATTAAATTTCATGTTCGATAAGGGATAAATGCTTCTAATTTGGGGAGGATACCTCTAATGCCCCAGACTCCAGTGTAACAGGGAATAAGGAGTATCCTTAACCAAATCAAGGATAGTCCCCATTTAACTCAAAGCTTACGACCCCAGAAAAGTTGGTGTCCTAACATTCCTTAGGTATCCAAGATGGAATGATGAAACCTTTTAGGATTAATTGATGATATGTTATATGTATAATTTAGTAATTTGTCGTAAAAAACAACATTTTATCAGATTATTCTTTTTCAAAATGGGGCAGATATCCATTTCTGTATATAATTGTACTACAGTATTTTCCATTTTTAGCAATTTTAAGAATTTTCATGATCACGAAACTGACAGACCTGAGTTTGTATTCAAATTTGAAAATACACAGATTAAGTGTCGCAACTGGGCCGGGTTGACCTGCAACCTACCCAGATTAGGCCAGGTTTGAATCAACCTGTTAGGAACCAGGGTCGGGTCTATCCTAGCCCAGCCCTCATTTGGATTCACAAGTGAAACTCGGACCAAACCCGGCCCAGTTTGGACAGAACTCAGGCCTGAATCTGACATGGAACCCATCTAGATTTGCAGCCAACAATATTATTTAGGAAACCCATTATCCAAACTCAATCCTAACACACCTTCCTAAAATGAAAACACTAAACAAAATACTAATACAGGCAGATCTTTCTGCTTGTTTGACTCTAGTTGCTGACAGCCACATGCTCTGTTGGCTGCTAGAGTCAAACGAGCGGAATAATCCGCTTGTTTGTTCCTGTCTGCCAACATGTGGCCATTTAAGCAGCACAATCCAACAGGTGAAAAAACACCACTAGAGAGACGGTAGAACTCTAGCCTGTTGCCATGTGGCAACATGTTGCTCCACTCCAACCGCTGAAAATTCGCCAGTTGGAAGAATCGTTTGGGGGTTTTTTCCTCAAAAAGTTAATTTTGCTTTTTTTTGCAAAAGAAGTCTGCCGAAAAGCTATAAGTACCCCGACTCTTCTTCATTTCATCCCCCACACCAAATGTTCTCCTGTACTACAAGCTCATAAACAATTCTAATCTAGTCTTTAGTTTTCTTCAACAATTCTAAGGTCTCTCTAGTTTCTAATTTCCACAACAAGCAAATGCAAGATCAAGATTCAACTATTCAACGAAGACAAAGTTTCTTCTACAATTCCAAACTCTCTCAACTCTCCAATTTTTGAAGTATTTTATGTAACGCAAATTTTATGTTTAATTATAATGAATGATGGTTTTTCATCCGTATCTCGTAGTCACATTGCTAGAACTGTATAACGCTAATCTAAATACATATCTGAAGAACACAACACCATCACAAGTAGAATCCACTTTCACCACCAACAAAAAGTAACCAAGTGGCTAAATCTATAGCTCCTGCTAACAAATCACCAAGCGTAAGAGATTATCTAAGGTATGAGCATTGTTTATATTAGACAAAGCGGATCAAAATGAGGGAAAGTAATATAAATATAAATAAATAAATAAATATAATATACTAACTATATTAATATAATATATAAATATATATATGAATATATTATTATATATATATATATAGTCAACTTTTTGAAAAACATTGCGCGAGTATGGTATGCCTATCTAAACATCAAGATATAACAAAAAAATAGAGAGAGAATAACTCAAGCAAGCTTCATATATCTAGGAGGAAACTTTTGTCTACATTTAGCATACTACTTCATACCTATACAATTAAACAAGAATTAAAATTCTACATCAATATAATAATATATACTATACTACAGTAGTATAGAGCGAGAAGAGAGAAGAGAGAGGAGGTGAACTTATATCACCTTCAAGTGGACAAGATGCTTTGTCCCATCCAAGATTTTATATCACACTCGTATATATCTTATTATAACGCTATATATATACTACTATCTACTAATAATAACAGTCTCCTTCATATCTTGCAATGGTCCTAGGTATCATAAATGGAAGAAGTTTGGTGGATGTCACTAAGTTGACTAAGATTCTCTCTCTTCTCTCTTCTATATACTACTAATAGTATATATAAGTATACTATATACTATAACGATATATTATATTAGTACTACAAATTAATAATTATAATTAGACCTGATTAATAGGGCATCATGTCATAGAGGGAGATTCAATTGTCGTCTTATGTGCTACATCAATAAATAAACACAAAAGGAAATTCCACAACTCTAAAACACTCTCTTCTCCCTAGTTTTTACTGAGGATGTGTGGTGCTTGTGCCCAACATAGGCCGTCAAGGAGTAAATCCCCTCCTATGAAAAGAGATTACCCAATTTAATCTCTCTCCTCTCTCTATATATATTATAACTATTATATATATATAATATACTAGATACTATATATATATATTAAAAAGAAGCTTTTATCCTTATTTACATGGCATACCATGGAACACAATAAATGCGGAGTAATTTGCTTCATATTTTTATATTGGAAGTAGATCTCTGCCAATACTAAGTTCCTAAATATGTCATGCAAATCAGAACAAAAACTTTTTTAAATAAATCTAATTAACCTAAGGCCTCTCAACCTTGGAAAATGAAGTTTATTTGTGATAATATATCTAAGTAATCCTTGTTTAACTACTTCTATTTTATACCTAAATGTAGACAAATGTCTTTAGATTTGTCAAGAGTTGCATGAGTTTTTTTCTTTTTTCCTACTTGTCATGCAAATGTTGATGCCTATACAAAGTAACACTTCCGCAATGTTTTCCAAACTTATATTTTTATTTATATTTCCCACTTCTAGCTATTTGACCTGCTTCATCTAATGTCAACAATTTCCACATCTTAGATGATCTCCTATTGCTAGGTTGTTTGCACCAGAAGCCCTAGGACTAAAAGTTTGTTACTTCTAAGTTTGAGAGAGTGAAGTTTGCTCTACTTATGATGATGTCGTGTTCTTTATGATGATGTCGTGTCCTTTAGGTGTGCATTTAGATTAGCATGTAATACAGCTCTACTAATGCTATTATGATGCAGATGAAGAAACAATATCCATGATAATCAAAAATAAAATTTACCTTAAAATGTGATACGAGAGAAAATTTTTTAAAATTAGAGCGTTGATAGAGCTTGAAATTTAGAAAAAACTATCTCGGTTGAATAGTTATCTTGATATCGCTCGTGCTCGTTGTAGAAATTAGAAAGTAGAGAGATGAGAATCGTAGAACAATACTAGGGGCTAGAGATTAAAATAAACTGCAAAATAAAAAAAATCAGAAAAGAGAATATTTGGTGTGGGAAAGTGAAGAAGAATGACAGTTACTTGGAGCTCTCAAACTTGTTTTATTTTATAAAAAAAAATTACAAAATTAATTTTTTTCAAAAAAAAAACAGCTCAATAGTTATATCCTCTCTAACAAACAAAATTTGCCCGTTAGATTGGAGCAGCATGTGCTAACGTGGCAGTAGGGGAGAGATGCATTCCCGTCCATGTCTCTTTTACGGGCGATTTTTTTGCGCATTGGATGGTACTCATATGGCCACATAGTAGCAGGCAAGAGCAAGAGGAATCTGACAGATTCTTTTGCATATCTGACTCTAGTGGCTGATTGGGCAAGTGGTCATGTTGGCCACTAGAGTCAAATGAGAAGAAAATCCACCCATTTTAATATTATGCTCATTTTTTTTATATTGGGACGACACGTTGTATTCAGTATGAATTGTGAATTTGCGAAGTAATAATGTTAGCTGCAAATCTAAAGGGGTTCTAGGTCCGAACTAGGTCTGGATCCGGCTGGACTGGGTAAAGTTTGCATATCGAGTTCGGGTCCGGGTCTGATTTACACTTGCGAACCTATATAAGGCCTAGATGCATGGTTTTAAATGTCGGATATCGGGTTCATATCGGACGACTAAAGTCCATGTCAGATAGCGAAAATCGGGGATATATCGGGGGACATGGATTAAATATCGGATTGCCATATCAGATGGTGCACATATGTATAATATCATGTATAAAATGTAATCTAAGCATTCCTAAAATTTAATATAAGCATACTTTATAAATTCTAGAGGCGGCGCCGACGATAGGTGGATTCCGACGTTGCATGGAGACAGTGTCGGTGACGAGATGTCACAGGGAGGCAGTGCCGAGGCTCTTCTTCTTCTTCGTCTGCTCGGGATCTTTCGGATGAGTCACCAACCACCATCTTCCATTTATCCCGACGATGGGATACCCTACCGCCCTCGGATTCGGTTGCGATTCGGATTTCGGAGTGCAACAGGAGATGGACGACAGGGGGCCGAGATGAAGGTGGGGGAAGAGTGTCGTCGTTCACGAAAGGAGTGATGGGTTACCAAGTCTGCTGCAGCCTTAATTTTTCTCTTTTCTTTCTATAGGGTTCATAAGAAACTCTTAAACATAAGAACGGGTCAAACGGGTTTGGGTTTTTATCACTAAACCCAAACCCGACAACAAAAAACAGATAAAAAAAGGGCCATATCGGCCAATTTTTCAAAGCTGAAAAATCGGCCGATATGCCCAATATGGCCCCGATATTTCCGATTTAGCCCCGAAAACCGACATATGAGTTGAAAACGCCCATGTCGTGTCGCTCAAGCCCTCAAACCGACATGTCGGCCGACATTTAAAACCTTGCCTAGATGAGGTCCAGACAGGTCAAACCCCCAAATTGAATCGGTTCTGGTAGAATTGTGGGTCAACCCGGCCCAATCGTTACCCACCAAGAGGATAATATGCAGTGATATCTCAGAAAACGAATAGTGATATCTCAGAAAACGAATACAATCCCAGTTTTGAAAAGGATCTAAAATATATAGCTAACAACTGATGTTTTTTCCCGAAAGAAGGCAATACGCAACATTTTTTGCGTATTTTTCAAGAAGATTCTCTTCACTTGTATCCAAATATTCTTGTGTGGCTTTATAATGGAACAAACATTTTCACAATTTAAATCATAAAAGACAGGTACTGCATCATGCCTATAGCAACAGACAGACAAACTGAAGCCTCTCATTCAGTGATATCACCACAGTACAATACTAAACATGTTGATGTTACCCAAATTAAATATTGAAATTGTGAACTAATAATCTACGGTAGCAGACACAAAACATCAGAAGATGAGATGCTGACTGGAGATAGAGTAATTTTCAAATATGTGACAAATACTAAGAAGAATGATCAATATGAGAAAGACTTAGCCTTATAATATACATAATTATGGTCTGGGTTATGCAAAATAAGTAATAGGGAAATATTGAATAACTATTCTGTTCACAAAGTTTTAACCTTTAGGATAAAAACAAACAAATAATAGAAATTTAATGAATGGATTAACCAAGAAGAAGAAGGAAGAAAAGGGAAGAGTTGAACTGGACATCAACATTTTATCAGATTGAATAATTCAGGTAATGCAGAGTAATTACTGGACGCGAAATACGCAAATATGCATAGTTTTCTCTAAGGTACATATACCATTTGTGAACTAAATTATTTGAATGTAAAATTGTCATATGGATCTTATTTTTATGTTACGATACTCTTATTTTTTAGTTCAAAGTTAGCTAATGAATTTATGATCATGGGTGGGTTTGAGCAAATTTTGGATCGTTCAAACATTTAAATTGGTTCCAGAACCTTCACATTAAATAAACACCAAAAATCACATATAAAATAAGAAAGGGAAGAGCAAACCTTATCTATGACTTTCTCATCAAATAAGAGTTGAGATGTAAATATACACATGGAGGCTCCCAGGCTCGTAGAGGATAAGGATATTTCAGGTGGTATGAAGATTTGTTTGTATGAACCAAAGGGAAAGGACATGGAAAGGTAATCTTCGTAATGACTGTCAAACAAACAGATGAAAATAAGCCAAAACTAATACAGAAAAGCTATATATGAAAGGTTGGGAACCACAGTGGGTAAATAGTACTCCTTAATCCCCAAAAAATACACAGCCACCATACCTAAAGGCTTGATGAAAGAAGCTAACTGTGTTCTGAAGCTCTCGCAAATTGGGAGGCAAACACATGTATGATATAGTGCCAGTATGACTGTCCGGCAGAATCTCAAATGAACCAACAGCCAAAGAAATCCAGCCTGCACTGACAGGAATATTTAATTTATATACATATGTTTTGCGTGGAGGATCATCTTTGCTCAAAACCTGCACAACAGTAGACAGAAAGCACAAGAATGACTAATAGTATCCCAGTATAAGACAGAACTCAAAGATTGAAGCAGTAGGAGTAAGTAGTCACTCAAGATCAAATTGTCATAAGCAGCATCACAGGAGGTCAACTTTTTCCCCTTTTAGTAATCAAAGGTCAACTCATCTTCCAACTAACACGAAGGCAAGAGACATTGATCTAAATTACTAACCATGGGTTATTTTTATTATACAATTTCAGTCATCAGATCCCCCAAACATTTGGGATAAAGGCTTGGTGGTGGTGGTTGTTATTGTTGTTGTAGTCATCAGAACCAGCTACAGGCATAACATTACTCGTGTTTATAGTTGCCACAAATGCAATAAGTCGTATATAGTCAAAATTCCTCTAAGTTTATCAACACTTTGCATCAGTTAACAGGCTGCTACCAACTTATGTTTCATTATATAATGAAAAGTAGCAAGATAAAAAAAAGGCAAAGAATGACATTATCATCATGCTGAGCAAAGCTTTTCCTGGCTCATGAAAGGTGCCACGAAGATCTTACTCTTGCTATCAATGTAGGCCGCACCTCTTAACTGGGGCAAATTCCTCATCAAGGAAAATATAGAAACCAAAGAACGTAGATTCTAAAAGTGACTGATGGGTTAAAAAACAACCTTATTGGTCATAGTCTAAGATTCTAAAACCAAAGAGTAACTCCAAAATATTGGAACTTTTAAGTACAGAACAATGAGACAGATTAAATTTTCTACAGAAGATAGCATTCAAGGCAGAGAACAAGCTAGAAAGTTAATCAGAACAATTTTCTAAAATAAACTTTTGAGAAATGAAAGTAAAAAATTTAGGGCTGAGAGAACAGACGGGTTTTTGCTCTATTGTGAGACTATATTAATACTGAAAACATGAATGGTAGAGATGAGCGTTTCTTTTCAAAGCCCGGAACATTCACTAGCAGCTAGTTTATAAAATAAAATCACAATAACATTTATCTTCACTAGCACTTGCATCCTGGTTTAATGAAAGATGTAAATCAAAATTTGGTTAAGGACAACGTCGAAAATGCCTTACTGGCATATTCACACATTCTGAAAGCTTGACTTGAATCCATACCTGATAAAGTAAGTCACCGTTGCTAACAGCCACATAACCAGAGTTGACTGTAAATTCCATATCAAAGCTGGACAACAACATTATACCAAATAAATCTAGGAAAATATAGCTAAAACTAAAGAGGAAAGAAACGACAGAAAACATATTAGGTGACCATAATGTAACTACAAGCACAAACTTACGTGCAACATTGCGAAATACTATCTATGCATGGGAACCAGCAGCGAGCACGCCGTATCTGGTTATTAGTATGCATAACACTTTTTCCAAAATGGATACCTGCCTCTGCCCTCTCTACCCAATAGTTTATGCGAACATGTTTCACATCCTGTAGCATGTGCAAGCTAGCATGAGAAATCACGACTTTGGAACCTTATCAGAGACTAAATTACAGAAAATAAGGACAACAACATAATGTGTTAATAAAGAAGAAGCAATTTGCCACGTGAGATGTGGCAGCATCAGTGTGGAAAAATGCCAAAAAAAAAAAAAATTGTGTAAGCATTTGATTTAAAATACACCACATAGCTAACCACTTTTACAATAAAACATAATAACTTACATTGTATATCAAACTACAGAAATACAAATTGGACCTAAAATTAATTTTGCTGAATATATTGGGTTAAAAAGTGCTTATAAAACTTTTGGTTTATAGGCTAAAATCCATCTATAGTTTGTGATGCCGTAACGATGGTGTGAAAAAAAATCCAAAAGAATGGTTTAAGCATTTGGTTTAAGAATATATTTTATATCTAACAACTTAGACAAAAAATATAGCAAGTTACAACAAAAAATAATAAATTACACTGTATACCAAAATGCTGAAATACAAAGCATATTTATACTAATTTGGGTTCACAGGAAATTCACGATGCTACAAACATTAGTGTGAAAAAACCCAAAAAAAATAATCATTTTATTTAAAAATGCAACATATACCTAACAACTTAGAATTAAAATATTAGCAAAATAAAATATAGTAACTTACATCATACACTAACTGCTAAAATACAAAGTTGGTTTAAAACTAATTCGGTAGAGTATTTTGGGTCTGAGAGTCATTTTGGAATGTTGGGGGGTATAAAAACAAATGGGGGTATACTTTTGAGTTTACAAAGAAAAATTCTTTCCGGAAGTGGATGGGATTAAAATTAAATGGGGTAAGTCATTGGATTTACATAAAAAAACCCTAATAGTGCAGCTCTTATGTCTTTAGTGCATAGGTATAAAGGTTATTTTTTGGACTTAGAGAATAATACCCTTTATATTATATTATTTTCTTAAGGTGATGAAGCACTTTGGCCACTAGTAACTTTGAAAGGCAATGGGCTTCAAATAAATTGGGTGAATTTTTTGGGTTAAATGCAAAGGCCCTTTATTCTATACACTTTAATTATTATAACTAAGTTTACGGGACTCAGACTGTAGCGTTACAGTGTCTAGCTACAGTTCAAGTCCCTTTAACTTTAGTGTATATATTTAAATAATAAAGCGACCTAGTAAACCACCTTATCCTCTGAAGGAGCACTATATCCATTAACAACCTCCTCTGCAGATGAATTCTGTACAATATTTTCCTTCTCCCCTTGGCTCTGGTTGCTTACTGTCTTCTTTGATTTGTTACATGAAATTAGCAAATTGGGGACCATTTCTCTGTTCAGCAATGAGAGGTATGTCGAACAAGCAGCATCAGCAGCTGTTTGACAGCATGAGACAGACGACCATCTTCTCTCATCCTCAACATGTTGATAATGTGGTATGTGTTCAAACTCAACTGGTTCCCCGTCCACAGTTACACTGCTAATGACCATATCATCAGCGTGCAGAGCAACATATCCAACCTCTGAAGCCAGGATTTTCAGTTCAGTATACCTTTAAGACAAAAAAAAAGAGAAAATATTAGCTTGCCATGTTAGTATAAACCAAATATTGTAGCTAGTTCTGCAAAGAAGAAAGAGGGAAACAGTTATTTGGCAGGTCAGTTATCTAAGAGCTTGTTATTCGTTCCAGACTGTTTGGTGCGACTAGGACAATTGTTGAAGTATCGGATATTCTTGGATTTGGTTAGAACTAGGATTTTCTAATTAGAGCCCTAGACTTCTCAGTAGGATATTTGAATTTTTGGTTGGATTTCAGGACTAAAGGGTGGCTTCTTAGACTAAAGCTTTTAGATTCACTGACTATTTGAATTATAGAGTTGTGGTGCCACTTTGTGTATTTAAATATGTAAGTATTAAATATTCAGAGAATTTTATATCAAACATCTGACATCAAATATTTGAATGATTTAATATTAAATATTTTAATTATTTAATATATTAAAAATTATATATATTCTTTTCATATTTATGTATTCAATATATTTCATATCTAACATTAAATAAAAACTAACTGTATGTAATATAATATTAAATAGTTAAATTATTTATAATATTAAATATTTAAATTATTTATATATTTAAATTATGAAATCCGAGTCATAGACTCATAGTAACAATACAACCAATAACACCTTAAATATTTAAATTATTTATATTAATGATAGTCTCATGGGTTGGACATTTAGAACAAAATCAATATGAACTATATATGTGAAGCAACTGCAAGTCTATAATCAATGACTCAGAAATGTGGACATCAAGCTGCGATCAGCTTAGCCAACTACCTAATAAAAAGATTAACCACTGCAAAAAACAAGTCAGGCAACAAAAGGACTCAATTTTCTAATTTTCTCTCACAATAGACCAACGGTGTCGGGCTCTCACTCACATACCAAAAAAGGTATATTCACACACACACGCACGCACACACACATGTATACATTGAAAAAATGTTTTTCATTCTCTTACAGCTAGTAATTTTTCTTGTGGTATGTACAATACTCCCTCAAACCCAAATTTGGCATATTCGACACACCTCGAGACAAAAGGCATGTCCATCCATATACGAAACATATAATGTCTCTAAGCATTTATTAAGCTAACATATAATCGTATATATAAGATGAAGAATGTAGTTCGCTTTTCAACAAAGGCATATTGTTTTATAGGTCATTTAACTACAATCAAGTTTTCAGAATAGATAGATTTCGCCTTTCAGAATGGATTCAGGGGCAAATACTTCTCATTTAAACTTGATGATAAGAGTACCCAGTAGAATATCCCTTGTGTTCAAGTTATTGTTTAAAGTACGTAGAAATGAAAATTCAAGTATTCTAATTTGTCTACCTATGCATCAACTGGGGACAAACTACAAAGTCTAACTA
The DNA here is from genome assembly GCF_001876935.1 of Asparagus officinalis. Classification (NCBI taxonomy): domain Eukaryota; kingdom Viridiplantae; phylum Streptophyta; class Magnoliopsida; order Asparagales; family Asparagaceae; genus Asparagus; species Asparagus officinalis. The sequence goes on from NC_033803.1 coordinate 36,889,571, forward strand.
GTGAGTTGTTTAGTTTAACAATGTAAAATACTTAAAGGCCTGTAAAAATGAAGCAGTCAGGTTTTTAGGTACTTAGATTATCACCGAATGGTTGAATAAGAATTCCTATGCTCGAAATCATAAACTAACCAACATGCTACTTTGGCTACTCATTATGTGCTAATGCATTGGAAAAGATTCAAACTGATTTTTTTTCTTTTTACACTTTATGTGATGGAAATAAACTTTTACATAGAGCATATCTTCCACCTGACATAATTTAGTATTTTGTTTAAATAAGACAAATTTGGATCCAAATTCTTTTTAAAGCAGACAAATTTCTATATTTATGAGTCCACATGTATAATGGAAGAGGTATACCACACTGTTACAAATAACGGTAAATAGCCCCGCAATAGCGGCGTTAATAGCGTTAGCGGTCCCTTCCCGCGACGTTATCGTCCGCTACGCTACCGTGCAATAGTGGTGACATATTGCGGAATATGTCTGTTCGCAAAAACGGCCAATAATGTGTCATAACAGTAAATAGTGAGTGATTACATTCGAAATTTGCTTTTTGACTGCTATTTAAAAGCGGTTTGAGGTTTATTTTTTTAAAGTTAAACTCAACCCTTGACCATTGCATTCCACCGTCTCCTGTGATTTTCAGCATACTCCCGCCACCTCTCACCTTGACCATTGCATTCCACCGTCTCCTGTGATTTTCAGCATACTCCCGCCACCTCTCATAGCCTCTGACACCTACCTTGATACTTCCTCTCACCTCCTTCACCGTGAGCTCCTTTTAGGACAGTCCTGTCACCGCTAAGCTCTTCTTCTTGAAGAAGATGACTTTTTGACTTCTCTAGTCATCTTCGGTATTACGTGATGGTTACATGTATATTTCATATTTAGGATCTCTTTAAATCATCCAATATGTACTTTTAGATTTTTTAGATTTTTCTTTAATTTTTTTTAATATTTATACATATCTAAATTAGACCGCTATTTGACTTTACGCTTTTTACCGCTATTTTGTCGCAATAGCCTGAAATAGTCTTAGCGATGCTTCACCGCTACGCGACGCTATCCGCTATCGATAACATTGGTATACCAAAATGGTTGCATACAAGTCAAACTGACGGAAATCAATCTTAACATAGTAGATCTTCTATTTGACATGACTCAACATTTTACTTGAATAAGAAATTTTGGATCCACATTCTTTTAAAAGCAGTGAAATTTCTTTATTTTTGAGCCTACATGTATAATGCAAGAGGTATACTAATATGGTTGCAAATCTCTTGATTTAGATAATTGGCATGTCTGGCACCCCCATATACAAGTCAAAACAAGACACTCGTCATTATAAATCATAAAATTTCACCTGATAGACTTGGGATAGGGAATTGATTGTTTAGCTACAATGCCAATATAGCAATTAAATTCCTTCACATAACAAATGAAGTTGCAAAAGTTAGTTACGGATCACAAGAGAAACAATGAAATTTTCAAGGGTTAAACTTGCATTTAAATCCATCTATATCAAAGGCAAATTCTCTTTTGTCAAATGGATTTATTTTGGTCGGAGAGCAAAAAAGAATGCATTAATACTCATTACCAAAATTCATTTTCGAAAAATATTGCTTTTTCATTCAAGAAGTAAAGTTTTGTAGTAATCATGTATATCTGAATCTTCGACTATATCTAACTACGGTTTAGCTGATGCTTGAGAACATTATATAGTATATCTTCTGTATATGAAGAAATCAAAGTTATATGTAGCATCGGCACGAAAGAAGCAAAGCCTGAGCATTTTACAACCTCTTAGTTTGAGAAGGAATAACGGTCTCATCAATTACCATGTACTATTTTTTAGAGGAAGGGTCAAAACTTATTGTGACTATCTCGCAAACATATCATCATGAACTGAAGAGTTCCAATTTGAATGGTATATTCATTTAGAAAAAGATACAGTAATAACTTCTCTTAGAGCCTATTTGGTTCATTTTCGAAAAAAATAGGAATAGGAAGAGGATGTTAAAATACCACCCAAATGGTTTCCATGTTTTTATGGAAAGCCTTTTTTTTTGTTTCAGTTTGAAAAGGACTGAAAATAGTCTTTGGTTTCTTTTATCTAGTTTGGCTGGAAACAAAATTATAGAAAATGAAACCAACTTTATAGAAACAAAATGGGGGAGAAAAGCTAGTGTGCTAATAATTTAATATACTTTGTCAGATTTAATGTCCATTTCGTTCATAATAGCATAATGTAGGTTTCTTAAAAAAAACCCTTTTCACCATGTTTGTAGAAACTACTTTCTATAAAACCCAAATGAACCAAACTAGATTTTAAAAAGCGAAACATTTTTTCCGATTTTGACGTTGTTAGAAGGGAATTCACGCGGTTTCTACAAATTTGAGTGAACCAAACAACCCGTTAATGGATGCCTTGCATGACAGGTCCAATTGACAAAAAAAGATGATAAGGTGGGAGGTTTGACATTTTTATCCTATAGGGGGAGACGACAGAAGCAAAGCCTCCAATGAAACATGAGATTTAGAAGAGAAGAAAATAGATCCATATGTGCCAGTCCACATTATCTATGGTGATTTTTTTTCTTTTAAAGTTCATGATTGTTGATAAGCATATACCAATATTTACTTATAGAGTATGTATTTGCATGTTAATCTCTTATATTCTACATTATTACACACAATATATTATATTTTGATCCTCTTATGTCTTTAACCTAAATCATTTTAAATAAAAAAACCATTACATAATTCATTATGTTGCATTATGTAACCTAACAGACCTTAAATGTTATGTAACCTTATGAAATAACTCAAACACATCATAACTCTACGCTATTTTAATATAATATGCATTATTTTAATATAACTTACATTATTTCAATACAGCATGCCTATTTTTTAATAAAACTTACATTATTTCAATATAAGTGATAGAGCCTTGAGAGTATATCCTTTCTTAAGCCTTCATGTCTTATTTTAGTGACACATTATGTGATTTTGAAATTATGAAGACTGACAAAACGAATGTCATTATGAAGAAGCTACAAATTTAGGATTAGTGATGTTATGTTTGACAAATTTGATGATTCTAACTACTAAAGTCATCATGAATAGTTTGTATTATAAATATGTTAAGTAATTTATAAAAAATAACCCACATTATGTGTTACATTCTTTTACCTTTATTTCTTTAACCCTTAACAGGAGGTAGAGCATTACATTACGCGCTATCGTTACTTTCAACACTGGTCTAGATTATATATTTTTTACAACACTCTCAAATCAAATTCATTTTCAAAATATTCAAATTACAGATTTATACATCGTTAGTATAAAGGAGCTTCAAATATGAATTCAACAATTAAAAAATAAAATTATTTATCACATGAGAAGTATATTTAATCAAATAATTCCATATTCATAAAATATAGTTCAACTAAATAAATTCTAATAGTTATTGAATTTTTTTAGGACATTTGCATTTATATTTGGATTCAGATTCAAAAAATTTAGACCAATACAAATACAAACATCTTGATATTTAATTTGTTCATTCTTTTCCCTAGCAGGACTCCCAAAACTACTACATGCTTCAGTGCTAGGTTTATAATCGCATACATCACCAAGAACGCTAATGAACAAAAGCTATGTATTTTGCAAAGGACCTAGCAGAATCACACCTAAAAAGTATTTTGTAATGGTTATGTCATTTCGACAAACAGGTAGCATGCACTTAAATTTGGGTAATTTTTCATAGTTTTATAACAGATCAAATATCTCAAAATTGACGATAAACTTCACCTCTAAAATGGATTCATAGGCTTGAGATCAACGGTGGGGCTTTGAATAGATCTACACATGTAACAGACTTTGAGTTTTGAAAAGAGTAGAAGATCGTTGACGACAAGAGGAAGCGAGGAGAGAGTAAAGATTTGTTGCTCTTCTCCGCAATTTAAGTCTTGCTCAAAGAAATCTTCGACCTCTATTCATGTTTATTTTGTTTCATACATTTTCGTGAATATCATTTTATCGATAATCTTCCCTAAAATCCTAGACAAAGGTTTCCCTCGTATCCTAAGAAAAAAATCACAAACCAAATCAAACCTTGACCCAAATTCATATCTTGAAACAAACCCGTCTTTTTTTAACAACATTATAGAAAGCGCTAGGCGGCCTAAGTGTCAAACCCGGCACCTAGGCAGTGCCTAGGCGTTTTCCTATTGTTTATTTTTTAAGTACAATCAATTTTATTGGTCTAGACAGTGCTAGGTGTCAAACTGGCACCTAGTACCTAAGCACTAGGCCTAGGAGGATTTCTTTTTTTAAGCGGTGGCGGAGGAAGTTATGCTAAAGATCAGAGTTGGAGCTGTTCGTAGTCGTTGGGGGGGAGTTCATAGGAGGTTAGAGGACGTGCAGGCAGCAACAAAGAAAATCATGACTAAGACCTAACGGCTCAGTCCGCGCAAGCAGTCTCCGCTCCCATAGACGCCTCAAGAATCAAGACCTAGGCGGGCGAAGCTTAGGCAACCTAGGTATCGTTGCATGGGCCTAGACAAAAGCTTTTTAAACCAGTCAAAAAAATTTTGAAAAGCAGTGACACAAAAAAGGCTTTGATTTGGTCAAGCGTTTGACTTGGTCTAGGATTTTTTTTTTCTTAGGATACGAGGGAAACCTTTGTCTAGGATTTTGGGAAAGATTAGAGAACATATCGTCAAAAAATATTCGTGAAAAGATACAAAACAAAATAAACATGAGCAAATGTCAGATTTCTTAGAGCAAGAAAAAGCCAGCAACTTTAATTATGGAGAAGAGCAGAAATATTTACTCCTGTCTCCTCACTTCCTCTCATCCTCAACAATCTTCTACTCTCTTCAAAACTCAAAGCCCTTTGCTTCTCCAAATCTATCGAAAGCCCTCCCATCAATCTCAAGCCCATGGATTGCTTTTGGAGGTGAAATCTATTGTTAATTTTGAGTTAGTTGATTTGTTATAAAACTTTGAAAAATTGCCCAAATTTAAAGTGCATCCTATCTAGGAACTAAACAGATCTTAAACAAACCACCATGTGGGATTAAATGGACCAAAATCCCTTATAAACCCACAATTAACTCCCCACTTAGTCAATGTGGAACTAAATGCTTTCACAGTTTCGGCACCCATGTTGGGTTGCAATGCAGTGGCTGAATGAATACTGGTCGAATGTTGCAAGCCCAATGTAAGCATGTATCCCCTTCAGCTTTGCACAATACGATTTCTATCCATAACATTTTAATTCCATGAATTGAAACAAATTAGAATTCTCAATTCCCTACGACGTCACGGAGATAGAATATTTTCCGGAACAAGCAAATCATAATGATTTTTGTCTCAATTCACAAGCATATCACAGTGTCGTGCAATGGATCCATCAAAAAAAATTTATCAACATATCTAATTTTTAATTATGCATTTTCATTAGTTTGGCGTTTATTCTTATCAACCAATGAAACACGTAGTGTGTGATATATAATGTCACCGTCCGTCCACCGCTCAGCTTGCAAATGGGAAATTGTGGTTGACTCTGTTACAAATTGCAAGAGACCTAGAAGACCTCACCACTAAAGCCTAGGTGCATATGTTAGAGGAAGTGAACTCCAGTCCCTTAAGAACCCACGATTCAACTCCCCATATAGTCTATGGCGAGTAAATGGACCCTAACAAAACCCTAAAACCCCAAAGAAAAAAAGAGTATGGAGCGAATCTTTCAACAGCTCGAATTTCAGTTCAATTCGAGCATTGAAGGGCTAAATGAAAAAATCTCAAGAAATCTCAACAGTAGAGGACCAAAAACTGCTCCAATAATCAAGATTCGCGCAACAGAGCTAGTAATTACCAAATAAAACAGTAATTTTTACCCGAAGATCCTTTTTCTGTCCATGTCGATGGAGAGGCAAAGCTTTTGGTGGAGGGCGACGCATCCCGAGCTCTCGTTCTTCTGCTCCTCGTTCTTCGATTTCCGAGGTTTCGCCATTAATTTTACAATGGAGGGAGAGCTATCTACCGAGAGCGAAGAAGAGAGTGCGAGATTTAGTATTTTCCCTCTCTCTGTCTTTTTATTTTTATTTTTATTTTTATTTTTTTACTCTAATTTTCTCTCAGTACGCGAGAGGAGGCCCGCTCTTATTTATAGATGCCCTAGCTTGTTGGGGTGTCAAAACGGGTCGGATTCGGGTTCCACCTGAATGTGGGCTCTTATGCGGGTTGGGCTCTTGTAGGCTGGAAGCCTAAGCCCAACACCTAGATCTGGTAATATAAAGGTTTTTTTTCCCCAATTTTAGTCCCCCGTTCCATTTTTTGAACTATTCCCCAAACTCTTCAAGACTCGTAATTAGTTCCCGAAATATTTAAGTTTCTTCAAATTGGTCTCCCAAATGCTCGTATTTGAAGTTAGTCCTCGGAATATGTTAAGTGTTTTGAAATTAGACACACAAAACTTTCAACTAATGTTAACTAGAAGGACTAAGTTAATATAAATCTTTCAAACTAATGCTAACTAGAAGGACTAATTTAATTCATATTTTTAAGCTCGATTCCTCTTCTTCCATCATTAAATACATTTATTTCATATTTCTTGACTTCCATCTCTTTTCTAATTCCCTTGTAACATATTTTTCCCGGCTTAGACCTGTTTGTTTGCATTGAAGTAGTCATGAAGTAGGTAAAATAAAGAAAGTAAATGTCACTTCCGTTACATCTAATAAAAAAATTGTTTCGCTGGAAATCTCATTTCTCCTACTTCCCTTATTATTGATGTGGATCCTAGGTGTGCTTCTACTACCAATTTTTTCCTTCTCAAAGCTCAGAATTGCATTTGAAGTAGGGGAAGTTCTCATGTAGGCACACATCAAGATTGGGACAGCGTTAAAATAGGAATTACTGGAAATTAATTAGAATCTCTAATCTCTTTCTTCTTATGTCCTCACCACCCTATTTCTGGAGGAAAAAAGCGATGTGTAGCGCCAAATTCTCATCTTCTCCTAGCAAAGACCTCTATTTTATTGAGGCAAAACCTCTACTTTCCTACGGCAAAGATTCCATCTTCTCGTGGAAAAACTTTGTCCACGGCGTCATCTTCTCCCCTTAGACCATTCCTCATTGCACTATTAAGGTATCAGAGAAACTATAAAAATTAATCTTTTGATTAGATTCATACTATTCTGATAACTAGTTGGTTTATTTTAATAAAGCAAGATCTTTTAGTTATCAGTTCATGTGAGATTTAGTTCTCAATTGAACTTTGTGTTTTTCTTTTGAAAAAAGAATTGGGTTGTCTTTTCATTAATCACTTGAGCAAGTTTTTTTTATAAATTGAGATTATTACAAAGGACAAATATTTAAACTAGGTCAAAATTGGCAAATAAATGCTAAGAACTATACGTGATTGAGAATCTTGTGCAATTTAGTAGAAAATTAAACAACATGGGATTCTCATTCCGGTGCAGTTTATAGAACTACACTAAACTCCACTAGATTTAGATTCCTGTGGAGTTAACAATTATAGAAATCTCCGTGAGATTCTGAATCCCATGAAATTTTTATACAAAGAAACTCCACGAGATTCTCAATTCCGTGGAGATGCAAGGATCATTCCAAAAAACATATTCTCTATGATATCACCTTTTGCAGTACCATGAGATTGGGGATCTTGTAGAGTTGATTTTATTCATGCACTGGACCTACCCAACTATACGTTTCACCTTAACCCTCCCCTCACCCCCACCCCTCTCTCTCCATCTTTGTGCCCCCCCCCCCCCCCCCCCCCGGCTTTGTGATCTTGACATTCTCTAGACCCTGCCTCCTCACTACACTAACTATCTCCAATCACCTTCGCCCTATAGCAGCTGAACTCCTTAGGACCAAAGTTCGTCAGAGTTCATCGGAGTTCACCGGATCTCAATTTTATGGTTTTGACTTATCTTTTTGTAAAACTTATAAAATAGTTTTGGATTTTTTTTCCTAATTTTTTTTACATATTCTCACTATTTCATCCTAATAGCTTGTTGTACTTTAGATTTTGGATTAATGTTTGACTTTTTTTGAAATTTTGTGAAGAAAAATTATGAAAATTTGTATGGAATTTGAAGGGAAATTAGAGAAAATAATGCAAATTATTGTTAATTGAATTGATGTTGTGAATTTGGATTAATATTTATCCCTAGAGCTTATACTAGTCTATATTATTGAATAACATGTTGAATTTGTAAACTTACATTAGGAGGAAACTGTAAAATTTGTGTTAAAGATTGAGGGAAAATTGTTAAAATTAGGAATTGAATTGTTAAAAGTTTTAAATATTATTTATAGTGTTCTTCGTGTAAACTATTAGTTGACATTGAATTTTTTACTTCTTAGAGGTAACGATGAACAATCAATGAATTTGTTTTTACTTCTTAGAGATAATCTTGAATGATCGATTCTTAATTTTGATGTGAAGATTAGCTATCTCAAGTATAACATGCCTGTATATAAAGGAGATGTGACGAAACTGTTGTTTATATCAAAATCATGTACTTTCGATGGATTGATTAATGACTTACACAAGCTTACATTAATCAATCAACATGGAGTATCACCTCAACATGATTTACAATTATCTCGTAACGAGGAATAGAACAAGTAGCGTTCAAATCTCAAATGATTATGATATGAGTCTCATTTTCATGTTAAATGACGAGAAACATTCGATGGAATTATTTATTAAAAAGTATCATAGGAATTTGGACAAAACGATGAATCAGGACGAAGTGTACACTCGCATATTGGAGGACCTTGAAGTTGACTTGATCTGTTTTTTATCTCCGCAATGGGATGTGGATTGGACACATTCACAATACTTAAGTGGGTCTTGTAGGCAAATAAAATTGCTTTTATCCCTAACAGAGAAATTTAGAAGTTCGCCTGCAAGAACATTACCAAAAATAGTAAAAAAAGAACAAAAACGTTGATATCTCTCAAACCGGAGCAATAGCTGCAAACCAAACTTTAGTGAGATTGATCAGCCTCGTCTTGTCGAGATAGTCGATTTTTTATATATAATTCTTCCAATTCTGACTTACGGTTTGAAAGTTATGACTCGTTCTTCGCAGCAACTTATGTTCCTCGATGCTTGAACTTCGCCTGCAAAACTAGGGTTTGCCTGAACCAAGCCATGTCTACTGGATCACCTAAACATTCAAGGCAAGTTTGCCTGATAGTGTGACTTTGTCTGAATCAAATAAGCAAAACCAAGTTCACCTGAATACTTGACTCTGCGGATAAGGCCAAGTTCGCCTAAACATTAAGCTTCACTTGAACGAAGTTAAGCTTGCCTGAACGCTTAACTTACGAAGCTCGCCTACATAAGCCAAGCCCGCCTGAACACTTGAAGCTTGCCTGAATTGATTGAAGCTCACATGATAGCGTCACCTACGAGGTTCGCCTGCATGCTCCAACCTCGCCTACAGGAGTGAAGCTCGCATGAAGCTCGCCAAGCTCGCTTGAATAGCCAAGCTCACTCACCTGAAGCTAGCCAAGCTCACCTAAATTGATTGAAGCTCATTTGATAACTTCACCTACGAGGTTTGTCTGCCTGCTCCAACCTCGCCTACAAGAGTGAAGCTCACCTGAATGGTCAAGCTCACCTGAACGTCTGGTTCGCCTAATTGTTTGACCAAGTCAGCCACTAAAGCATGAATTGTGGAAGTGGTTGTGCCCACTTTCCATGTTTTGAGGGGGTGGTTACTGGCCATTCTCCTCTATAAAAAGCCACTAATGGCTACAAGAAAGGGGAGGGGGTAGAAAAGAGAGGAAATGTACGGAGACAAGGAGACGATCCTAGCTCGGGTATGCAAACTCTGATAAAGCTTCTACCATGTGACGAAGCTTATTGGAAGTCTTGTTCAAATCCTCAGGAGAAGAGGACCGAACTTTGAGATCTCAGCATACTTGGCCTACAAGCAATCAAGCACTTGTTCGGCCTTCGAACTCATCCAACCAAGCTTCTACCATGCGCTAAAGTTTGTCCACAACCTCGTTCGAATCGTCAAAGGGAAGCAAACTTGACATGAGCATCGAGGGAAGCATCCTATCGTCCCAAAGAACTCACGTTAAACAAAGAGAGATCGAATCAATTCTCTCTGCTTTTGTGTAAAAGCGATTTCAATTTGTAATAAATAATTCAATTAATATAAATTTTGAGATCTTATTTTACGACAAACAGGCCTTCGCTTGTTGAGACTTCAAGTGCCTTCGATGATAACGCTCTCCATCAAGATATAAGGCCTTCCACTGGGTTGATGTCAGAAGAGGAGGATGCAAATGTCGACTCCGAGGGTGATGATGAAGAAAATGCCTTACAAACTAATAGCATTATATGTTTGATCGATCATAATGAAGGCGACCACCAATTGATTGAACGATATTATTTTAAAAATGAGTATGTCATATTAGAGGATCCATCATCCAATGAATTTCATGGAGATGGATGGATTGATGATTCAACAATGGAAAATATTTTATTGGTCTAAATTTAAATGATGTTACACAAGGCGACGACTTAACTTTCAGAAAGGATGATCTCTTTGAAAGTAAGGAGAAGTTGGTTCATGTCATTCGTTTATGGTCCATAAGAAAATATTAAGTTTAAGCAGATGAAAAGTAATGGAACAAGTTATAATGTAGTTTGTTTCTATAATAAAGCGGATGATGAAGATGATGTCGGTGCCCACCATGATGAGAATGTAAAGTGTCCTTGGAAGCTTCATTCACACTTAGGGGTAAGGGTAGGTGGGCAATTTAAGATGACACATTATAACAAAGATTACATGTGTAGCAATCCTTGATTAGAGATGAATCATAAACATACATCCACCTCTTTCATATATCGATTTATTATGCCTAAACTAAGGGAGGATCTTGATCTAAACCCAAAGGATATTCGTGTTTTAGTGCATAAAGCGACTAACTTGGATACGTCCTACATCAAGTTGGAGCGTGCTCTTTATATGTTAATATAAGCTACTCCTTGCACTTGTTTTAATTTTAGTTTCCTTTTATGCTATGTATTGTTTAGTTCTGATTGAGTACATATGATTAAGTCATTCAATTGGAAAATCTAATGTATAGCATTTTAATTGTAGTGGGATACACTATGGACCCTGGACCAATTGAAGGTCATGTACTACACAAGTAGATCAGACATCATTCGCACAAGAATGAGTTAGGAGAGATAAATAAATAAGTATTTATTTTCTATTTTTGAGTAAATTTAAATTTGTGTATTCTAAAAGATTTTCTTAATTTGGATTAATGTGCAAGTTGTATCAGAGATCAACATAGTTGATCATGCTTAGAGTCATTCAATATGGGAGATTGAAGATGATCGAGTACTACAGTTGGTCAGTCAGGCCTATTTTTTAGAGTGTTCTACAATGAGATAGATTAGGCTTGATTGGGCCCTTATCCGTGCTCTAAGTGATAGGTTGAGGCCAGAGACTAACACCTTTCATATGCACATAGGGGAGCGTACCATTACACTTCAGGATGTAGCCGTCATACTTGGGCTCCAGATTGATGGCCCGGTTGTTATGGGCACCGATGATCATGATTGGGAGGATGTATGTAAGAGGCTTCTTAGACAAGTCTCTCATTTGAAGAGTGGTGTAATGAAGCTATCGTGACTTCAATAGACATTTATGGGAGATATACATGTTGACGCCATAGAGGAGACGATTCAGTATTGTGCTCGTGCTTACTTATTGTACATGCTAGGCTGTATGTTATTTCCTAATGTGAGCAAAAATCTTATACATGCTCAATGGTTGACCCTTCTTGAGAATTTTGAGGAGTGTGACACTCTTTTCATAGGGTATTGTGGTATTAGCATACCTTTATAAAGAACTAGCAAGCGATGGAGAATAAGGAATTTAAGGCTTACATAACATTGTTACAAGTTTGATCATGGGAACACATACATATTGGACAACCTACTTTGCAGATGCACCATAATCTATAGGGTCAGTTTCCATTAGGATGTAGATATATAAATGTAATATTTATAAAATAATTTTACTATTTAGTTTTATTCATATTGAATTTTTCTGATATGTTTTTCATATCAAACAGATATAATGTGAAGAGGTAATTCTATAAAATCCCGATTACACATGAAGATTTTTGTGGAAATGAGCTCGATATCATGCAACACAAATAGGTAAAAATTGTCTCACAATTCAAATTGTATATTCATATTTTTCTGTAGATGCTAATACATATTTTTAAAAATTAAATTTTTAGTTCGATTCCCTTGCAGCTATTTGTAGAGAGAGCAGTGGAGGGCTAGATACCTATTGGTTTATTTCTAGATTATCGAGATGCATGTGCCAGATCGTGTTCTGCAACAATATAATCTAGAACAACACATATCGGATCTTGTTGAGCAAATCACTCGCATGCATCAGATGACACACACCATGCAGACTGGAGGAGATATCGTGATCCCTATATAATCGGATGGAATGGTAGGTGGAATATTACAGAGTCTGAGAGAAATCTAGTGGGCTATGATAAGTATTTGCGTTTGTATTGGAATATCACATGTAGATAGATCGTACGTGACCCACACCCGGTAATTGGATTCATACCATGCCCTCTGTCAGATACTTTCATCCAAAGGGCTATGATTGAGAGAGATTATGTAAGTTATTAAACTTATTTAAAGAGAATATTCTTCTTATGAAATTATATTACTTTCTAAGCCATGTATATACTAATTATAATGCAGATCATTGCATGTTGATGATATTGAATAAGATATAAATGAGGGTATTTCTGAGATTAGGATCCAAAAGTAATATTAGTACTCGATAAGATCAGACAGATAATAGCGAATGTGCTCCATAGGAATCACATTGATGAGTTCAAAGGCTGCAACGATATGCCACGCTAATTTTTTCAGGTGTATATATGAAGACATAAGATGACTTCTAGTTCGGTGCATGAAGATGGAGTTTGTACTTACTCAGCCTCATACACAATCGGATAGTCAGATTATCGAACCTCATGATCACAGATGTCGAGGGTGCAGACGGGTGGAGAGGTAAGGGAAGAGGTAAGAGAGGGAGAAGAAGGAGGTGAGGACTTCTAGGATGTATATGATTTTTTAATATGACATGCTATTCATTTTGTGATTGTGGATCTTTTGTGAATATATACATGGTCGAATTGTTTGAAATGATTACTTTTTGGATGGATTTTCATGTATATATGTGGTCATACATATTGATTGTTATATATAACAGGTTGTGAAAGAGATTTTATGTATATGTGGTTGGATATTTGTTGATTGTGTATATATAATAGGTAGTGAAAGAGATAGATGTATAGTGGTTAGATTTATATTGATTGTGTATATATAACAGGTTATGAACGAGACAAATAGCAAATTGAAGTTTCTGCATTTTCTGCGGCTTCACGAGATTGTGACTCCCGTGAAGATGTGGGTTGAAGCCACAAAGAGTTAGTTCTTTGTGGTGAAACCCTGTAGGTCCATAGGATTTTGAATCCCGTGAGATTTCTACGGTTATAAACTCTATAGGATTTATGAATCCCATGGAGAGTTTAGTACAGTTCTAAACTTCATGGAGTTGAGAATTCTACGTAGTTTAATTTTCTACTAAACTACATAAGATTCTCAGTCTAGTGTAGTTCGTAGCACTTATTTGCCAATTTTGACCCAGCTTCGGCCAGGTGGCTGAATATAGGTTGAAATTGGCAAATAAGTGCAAAGTAGGTTAAATTTGATAATTAAGTTTGAAAAAGGGTCGAATTTGAACATTTTCCTTTTTACTAATATTGTAATGACTTTACATTTTAGATTAATTGATACATGAAATTTATTGGAAAATTTTAGGATTTTTTAAATTATTATGGATTATTTCCACAGTTTGTTTTCTTCGTCTCACTTGCTTTCTACATATTAATTAGTCCATGCTTAGCAATGGTGGTGGAAAAGATGAAGTCTTGTAGGTAAGTTATAAAATTTCTACTTATATGATGTGGAGGGGAAAAAGATGAAGTCTTGTAGGTAGATTATAAAATTTCTACCTATATGATGTTTAGAGTCTTAAATTATAAACCTGTTTCTACTACCAAAATTATGAAAATATTTCTAGCACAATAATAGACAACATTATTAAGAAAGACTTCTCATTTAATCAGCATTCTCATCCTTATGCTTTGCTGTTCAAAATGCAAATTTGGACTGAATTGTAATTTTTCTTACTATTTAACTTCATGCTTAAATTTAAAACTGAGTGTAAGTTCAGATTTTGCATGCAAACATCCATCTTCTCAAAGAGAGGTGGAAGCTTCTTTGTGAAGCTAAAAAGATCAGTGGGCAGATTAGGATAAAGCTAGCAAGACGATTACACGTGACTTCGCTGCATGTTCAGAATATACCAAGGTACACCACACACACACTACAAGCTCTTTAATTCACTTTGTGTAAATTTTGATCACATCACATGTACCATACAAATTGGTAAGATGTCCATGATCTTATTTGGTGTAATCTTATTGCGAAGTCAAACAATTTTATAGTCGTGAATTGGACATTGATGCAACATGAATGAATTAGTGTGTAGATATTTTAGTCCATGGTAAATGAATTTAGTGTCCTATCTCTAATACTTCAAACAAATAAACCACATGTAAAGACCTGTATGTCTAGATTGACTAGTTGGTCCTAAAATTGGCAATCTATGGTGTTTGTCCTAAAATCACAAGCTCTCTAACAAGAATAATAATAGCTCATAAAAGGTTTTAACTGAAGTCTGGAATACAGGTCTGGAATTTTGATACGGGACCTATTGATATAGGACCATGAGAACACCGACTTTGATAGCTTTAACCACTTGATTAGTTTGAAGCACCACGACCTCTAACGAAAAAAACTAAGCTTTTCTCTTATATATCTGATACGAGTTGCCGTGCGAGCACCTTTTGGTCGCGGAATTACCAAAAGGTGGGTTGAGAAGAGGACGACCAAAACACAAGAACAATTCAGTTTGGCGAAGGAAAATACATTCTCTAGATTATGAAGAACAAAAGATTACAATCTCTCCCTCACAATCTCACTCTAGAATTGAAGAACAAGCTCTCCAAATCTCAATCTAGAATCTAATCTCTCTTGATTAAACTCTCTGATCTAAAAGATGTTTAGAAACCCTAAAACAATCCCTTATATAGGTGTACAAACGTGGATGGTAGTTTGGTAAATAACCAGACCCAAAACCAACAGGAATTCGTGTGAACAGAATCCCAAACGAACCAGGAAACCCTCGATGAGTCGACTCATGACTGAGATGAGTCGACTCGACAGAAACTGGACAAAAACTTCACAACCAGCGATGAGTCGACTCATGACAGTCATGAGTCGACTCAACCTGATGAGTCGACTGTTGGACCCTAGAGGGGGGTGATTAGGGTCAAGAGGCTCTAATATGCAATAAAAATTAAACACAAGCAAACCACAAAACAGTAAACCAGTTAAAGTAAGAGAGATAGGGTTAGGAGTTCGTTATCCTTGACGCGCGATGTGTTAACGAGGTTCGGCCCGCTGACCTACGTCCCCGCTCCCCACTCTCGAGGAGAAATCCACTACACACCCGGTTTGGAAGCCGGAACTTCGTCTACACAGCGATCCCACACGATCTCTCTCACTACACAGTTTGATCTCAACAGATCACACTCCCTCACAGTTGATCTACACAAGATCTCACTCACACAGCAGAAGAAAAGATGCAAGACTCTCTCTTTACACAGCCCCTATAGCAAAGAGAAAAAGTACTGAAGCTGGGAAGTGAATCACACTTAAAAACAGAGAGAAAACACAGAAACCAGACTTTGAAAATTTTTCTCAGGAAACAGCAGACTCTGGTTTTTGCAAACGTTAGGGCTTAAGAAGAGGTCTAGGGTTTTTATAGAAAAGATTAAACTATTTGAAAATAAAACTCAATCTTCCCATTTAGGACGATAATCTCCTTTTCAGATTGTTAGCTCAGACTGTGCCAAGCACTATTAAGTGAAAGCACAGCAAACGAGTCAAAACGACCGTTTAAAAAAGTCGCGGCTGGCCGAAGAGAAATTCGGTCGCCCGAAGCAAACATTCGGTCGACCGAAAAACTACGTCGGTCGACCGACCGAAAATTTCGGTCGACCGCTAGCCGCTTTGAAAAATTAGAAAACGAACAGAGACTTTATCGGTCGACCGGTGCGGTCGACCGACCAAAAATTTGAGCTTTCGGTCGACCGCGCCGGTCGACCGATGAACTCTCTGGAAACTTCTGACGAAAGATCATAGGAGCGGTCGACCGGACCCCACTGACGAAAGATCATAGGAGCGGTCGACCGGTCCGGTCGACCGCTTTCTGATATATAGCTAAAACAGATTTTTGACCCAACTTAAAATATTTGCAAAATATTTATTTGACCTCTGAAAATTCTGAAACTTTGTAAAATGTTTTTAATACTAAAAACAAACTGCTTGGAAAAAGAATTTTGCAGATAGGTCCTCATACTTATGAAAAATAGTATTTTGTGAAAAATGCTTAAAAAAACATAAGTATGAAACGTGTGTGTGATTCCCAATAGCTTCAAGTAAACTCAGTAACTCTTTGCCTACATTCTAGCACTAGAGAGAAAAAACAAAAGAAAGCTAATATCCTCATATAGAGAGCAATACTTGAGCTTTGATATAGCTTGAATCGGATGAAGCTTTTATTCGAATTTGTCGTTCTTGAAATAACGTTGCTTCATCTCTTGGCCTCCTCCTCCTTTGGATATCATCGTTGTAGCATATATTCCATCCATCCTCCATTAATGGCACTAACGAGCTTGATTTTACACTCAATAAGCCATTAGTACCGATAATGGTGGTTGTAAGAACATCATCAAAACATAAGGGCTAACAATCTCCCCCTTTTTGATGATGACAACCAACCATTATATAAGAGCAAAAATAAAATAGCTTATAGATAGGTGCTCCCCCTATCTATGAGCTCCCCCTAAATATATGCAACAAATGAGGAGATTTCTCTCCCCCTTTGTCACCATCAAAAATGGGGTAAAGAGAAATGCCAAATGCAAAATGCAACTAATCAAGCAAGCAATGTAGAACTTTCACATAGTGCATAAGCCCAAACCATTTCTTATGCGACAAAAATCATCCTCTCCAAGAGGCTTAGTAAATATATCCGCTAGTTGAGATTTGGTGTCAACAAATACTAGGGATACATCTTGTCTCTCTACATGATCGCGTAAGAAATGATGGCGCACGTCAATATGCTTAGTTCTAGAATGCAAAACCGAATTTTTGGAAATATTTATAGCACTTGTGTTATCACAAAAGATTTTAATATTTTGAAAATTCAAATCATAGTCAACTAAACTTTGTTTCATCCATAAAACTTGAGCACAACATAGACCGACAGCAATGTATTCCACTCCGCTTCCGTAGTGGACAATGCAACACAATTTTGTTTCTTGGAAGCCCAAGAAACAAGGGAATTTCCTAAGAATTGGCATGTTCCACTAGTACTCTTGCGATCTACCTTACATCCGGCAAAGTCGGCATCACAAAAACCATATAAATCAAAAGTGGTGCTTTTTGGATAAAACAAACCAAGGTTAAAAGTTCCATTAACATACTTAATGATCCTTTTAACCGCAATTAAATGAGATGCTTTTGGAGAAGCTTGAAAACGTGCACATGCACATACACTAAACATGATGTCGGGTCTACTAGCGGTGAGATAAAGAAGACTACCTATCATACCTCGGTATAGTTTTTGGTCCACATCTTCACCACTCTCATCCGCATCAAGCTTAACACTAGTACTCATGGGAGTAGGCGCATGCTTAGAATTCTCCAACTTGAATTTCTTCACTAATTCCTTCGCATACTTGCTTTGTGAAATGAAGATCCCATCCTTAGTTTGCTTGACTTGGAGCCCGAGAAAGAATGTAAGCTCTCCCATCATACTCATCTCAAAGTGATCCGGCATAACTTTAGAAAATTCCTTGCACAAGGATTCATTAGTAGCACCGAAGATAATGTCATCAACATATATTTGAACTAAAATGAAATCATTTTTCCTTTTTCTCACAAAAAGAGTATTATCAATTGTTCCTTTTGAAAAACCATTTTCAATAAGAAAACTAGAGAGGCGAGCATACCAAGCCCTAGGAGCTTGTTTCAACCCATATAAAGCTTTTTGTACCCGGTAAACATGATTAGGAAAAGCATGATCTATAAAACCGGGGGGTTGCTCAACATACACTTCCTCTTCTATAAAACCATTTAAAAAGGCACTTTTGACATCCATTTGAAATAGTTTGAAATTTTTAAAACTAGCAAATGCCAAAAATATTCTAATAGATTCCAACCTTGCAACCGGTGCAAAGGTTTCATCATAGTCTATGCCCTCCTCTTGATTGTATCCTTGGGCAACCAAACGAGCTTTATTTCTAGTAACAATGCCATGTTCATCAAGTTTGTTTCTAAAACCCCATTTAGTACTAATAACACTAGCATTGTTAGGTCTAGGAACTAACTTCCAAACTTCATTTTTTTGAAAATTGTTTAATTCTTCATGCATAGCCAAAACTCAAAATTCATCATTCAAAGCATCATTAACCTTTTTAGGCTCTAGTTGAGATAGAAATACAACATTACCACACTCACTCAAGGCTTTTGAGCGAGTAATAACTCCTTTTGAAGGGTTCCCAATGATTTGTTCTTTTGGATGGTTTGATGTGAATTTCCAAGCTTTAGGTGGTTCAACTTGTTCTTGAGCATTGGTGTTATCTACATCCTTTTGAGCTTCTATAGAGGGAGTATCATTGATTTACAACAGGTCTAATCCTCCAACAATATCATCATCATCATCTTTTCTAGGCAAAACAACTTGAGAGCCAACATTAGTCTCATCAAAAGTAACGTTTATAGACTCTTCAACAACGAGGCTTCGTTTATTGAAGACCCTATAAGCCTTACTTCGAGGTGCATAACCCAAGCAAATACCAACATCAATTTTGGAATCAAATTTATCATGGTGATCTTTTGTATTTAAGATAAAACATTTGCAACCAAAAACACGATAACCAATGAAAGGAGTTTTTCCATAAAAAAGTTCATAAGGAGTTTTCTTAAGCTTTGGTCTAATCAAAACACGATTTAAAACATGGCAAGCTGTATTGACGTCTTCCGCCCAAAAGTATTTTGGTAAATCAAATGAGTTTAACATAGTACGTGCCATCTCTTGTATGGTGCGATTTTTCCGTTCAACAACACCATTTTGTTGTGGTGTTCTAGGAGCGGAAAACATATGAGTTATACCATGATGAGCACAAAAATCATAGAAAAATTCATTTTGAAATTCACCACCATGATCACTTCTTATTTTAACAACTTTCAAATCCTTTTCATTTTCAATTCTTTTGACATGATTAGCAAATTCTTCAAAACAATCATTTTTCTTTGCAATAAATATTGTCCATGTGAAACGAGAAAAATCATCAATAATCACAAAAACATAGTGTTTGCCTCCAAGAGAGGTAACACGCATAGGACCAAATAAATCAAGATGAAGTAATTGCAAGGGTTTAGAAGTCGATACCTCATGGATGGATTTGAAAGAAGATTTTGTTTGTTTACCTTTGGCACAATCCTCACAAATTGTATCTTTTATGAAGTGCAAGCTAGGTAGCCCTTTCACAAGATTCTTCTTAGACAATTTTGATATTAACTCCATATTTGCATGTCCAAGTCTCTTGTGCCAAATCCAAGGATTTTCATCAATTGCCGCAAGACACTTTACATCTTGATTCACTAACTCATTCATCTCAAAAATGTAAACATTAGACTTGCGATTTGCAATAAAAACAATTTTTCCATCCATACTAATGATGCATTTATCCGGTTTAAAAGAAATATCAAAACCTTTATCACTTAATTGGCTAATGCTAAGAAGATTATGATTCAAACCACTTACTAAATAAACATCTTCAATTGTGGGTGAGGGTTTCTTACCAATAGACCCGATACCAATGATTTTACCTTTCTCACCACCACCGAAGGAGACATTGCCTCCTTCAATCCTTGATAGGGTTGCAAATAACTCTTTGTTGCCCGTCATATGATGTGAGCAACCACTATCAAGGTACCACATCTCCTTACGTCGTTGCCGTGACGTTCCCTACAAAAGAAGAAGATGAAGGTGTAGTAGCTTTAGGTACCCATGTCTTGGGTCCTTGGTGGTTAGTAGTCTTGGTACCTTTGGGTACCCATATCAAACCATAAAAATCTTCATTGTCTTTAATTCTACAATGAGTAGAAATGTGTCCATGTCTCATACAATAGGTGCATACAAAATTTCTTTTGTATGTACGGATGTTAGAACCATGAAACCTATTTCTACCATGGTGATTATAGTTGGCATAAGCATGAGTGGGTCTAGTCCTACAACCCTCAATTTCTAGTCTTTCAATCTTTGATCTTAATTGCTTGTTCTCAAAATCGAGATCTCCAAGCAATTCATCTTTTAGAGCAAGAGAGGTTGTTAGTTGTTCTAGCTTAATATCACAAGAGGCATGCAATTTTTTGAAAGAAGAGTATTCTTTAGACATTCTTTTAAATTCAAAGTTCAACTCTTCTAAAGCCATAGCTATGTCACATTGCATATAAAAAGATTCACTTTCGGCCTCGGATATTACCTCATGTTCATTTGCCATGAAACAAACATTTGGGTCATGAAGAGCAAGTTTGGCTCCTTCTTCATCACTATCCGAGTCACTTGGTTCGGATTCTTCCCATCCGGCATACATAGCCTTCTTCTTCTTGTACTTCATGTACTTTTCTTTGAGCTTGGGGCAATCCTTAGCGAATCCGGCATACATTGCCTTCTTCTTCTTGTACTTCATGTACTTTTCTTTGAGCTTGGGGCAATCCTTAGCGATGTGACCCGGTTCATTGCATTCAAAACATTTACCTACACGAGAGGAAAACTTGTTGTTAAATCGAGGGTTAAATTTTTTGTTCATTTTTATAAGTCTAGAGATTCTTCTAGAGAGATGAGCCACTTCTCTAGAAAAATCAACTTCACTCTCCGACGACGAAGATGAGTTGTCACTAGCTCCCTTGAGAGCTATGGTCTTCAACTTTGGTGACGGCTCCTCAACTTCTCGTGATGGCACTTCCTCCTTCTCCTTCCCCTTGAGCTTCTTCTCATGCACTTTGAGCTTTCCGATAAGGCTATCAAGAGCTAAGGTAGTGAGGTCATGAGCTTCCTCAATGGCCGTAGCCTTGGGCTCCCATGCCGGAGTCAATGAGCGAAGTATCTTGTAGTTCATCTCTTGAATGGATAATTGCTTATCTAGACCATGTAATTCATTGATGATATTAGTAAAACGGGAAAACATAGCGCTCATAATCATGCATAAGCCCACTAATCTTAGATTCCTTAACTTGGGGGGTTCCTTCATGT
This sequence comes from Asparagus officinalis, assembly GCF_001876935.1. Lineage (NCBI taxonomy): Eukaryota > Viridiplantae > Streptophyta > Magnoliopsida > Asparagales > Asparagaceae > Asparagus > Asparagus officinalis. The sequence continues at coordinate 36,911,149 of NC_033803.1, forward strand.
GTTATACATAACTTTACCCAAATTTCGTATGCGGTTGCACACGTGGAAACTCTATTGTATTCATTGGGGGGAAAGACCACAGATTAAGGCGTTCATGGCCTTAGCATTGAGATTGGCAAGGTTCCTTTCATCATCAGACATGTTCTCGACTTTGGACTTCTCTACATATTTCTTTTCTATGAGCCCTAGGATGTCAAGATCAATGCAACGAAGGTAAATTCTCATCCTAGCCTTCCAATAAGCAAAATTGGTCCCTGTGAAGAGAGGTGGTCTAGTGGTGGATTATCCTTCCAACATATGCATATTCAAAGAGGCCTCCATTAGATCTTTTCTCTAAGGTTGTTAAACCAAAAACTGATATAGAGACCAAGCTCTGATACCAATTGTTGGACCCTAGAGGGGGGTGATTAGGGTCAAGAGGCTCTAATATGCAATATAAATTCAGCACAAGCAAAACACAAAACAAAAATGCGATAAAAGTAAGAGAGCAATAAAAATTAAACACAAGCAAACCACAAAACAGTAAAGCAGTTAAAGTAAGAGAGATAGGGTTAGGAGTTTGTTATCCTTGACGCGCGATGTGTTAACGAGGTTCGGCCCTCTGGCCTACGTCTCCGCTCTCCACTCTCGAGGAGAAATCCACTACACACCCGGTTTGGAAGCCGGAACTTCGTCTACACAACGATCCCAACAGATCTCTCTCACTACACAGTTTGATCTCAACAGATCACACTCCCTCACAGTTGATCTACACAAGATCTCACTCACACAGCAGAAGAAAAAGATGCAAGACTCTCTCTTTACACAGCCCCTATGGCAAAGAGAAGGATTACTGAAGCTGGGAAGTGAACACACACAAAACCACAGAGAACATGTTTGAAAATTTTTCTCAGGAAGACAGCGTCTCTCTCTGGTTTTTGCAAACTTTTGCAAAGGTTGGGGCAACTAGAAGAAGAAGAGGTCTAGGGTTTTTATAGAAAAGATTAAACCATTTGAAAACAAAACCCAATCTTCCCATTTAGGAAGATAATCTCCTTTTCAGATTGTTAGCTCAGACTGTGCCAAGCACTATTAAGTGAAAGCACAGCAAACGAGGCAAAACGATTGTTTAAAAAAGTCACGGCTGACCGAAGAGAAATTCGGTCGCTCGAAGCAAACATTCGGGCGACCAAAAAACTACGTTGGTCGACCGACCGAAAATTTCGGTCGACCGCTAGCCGCTTTGAAAAATTAGAAAACGAACAGAGACTTTATCGGTCGACCGGTGCGGTCGACCGACCAAAAATTTGAGCTTTCGGTCGACCGCGCCGGTCGACCGACAAACTCTCTGGAGTCCAGTGACGAATGCTCATAGGTGCGGTCGACCGGTCCGGTCGACCGCATTCTAATATATTTGCACAGACTGGTTTTTGACTTAAACTAAAATATTTGTAAAATATTTATTTGACCTCTGAAAATTCTGAAACTTTGTAAAATGTTTTTAATACTAAAAACAAACTGCTTGGAAAAAGAATTTTGCAGATAGGTCCTCATACTTGTGAAAAATAGTATTTTGTAAAAAAAGAAAAAACGCTTATTAACACAAGTATGAAAACGTGTGTGTGATTCCCAATAGCTTCAAGTAAAATCAGTAACTCTTTGCCTACATTCTAGCACTAGAGAGAAAAACAAAAGAAAGCTAATATCCTCATATAGAGAGCAATACTTGAGCTTTGATATAGCTTGAATCGGATGAAGCTTTTAATCGAATTTGACGTTCTTGAAATAACGTTGCTTGGATATCATCGTTGTAGCATATATTCCATCCATCCTCCATTAATGGCACTAACGAGCTTGATAAATGAATTTACTACATTTACACTCAATAAGCCATTAGTACCGATAATGGTGGTTGTAAAATATCATCAAAACATAAGGGCTAACATCGACTCATGACTGTAATGAGTCGACTCACAGGCTGAAAACTGGGTACTTCGATTCTTCTGCTCGTCGTCTCGTTCCACGCTTTCTCCTGTGTTCCCTTATACTGTTTGACACTTCTATTCTCATGCTAGCATGAGAATCATCTATCCTCAAACTCCCATGAGGATCGCTAAGTTCCGAAGAGAAGATACACCCGTATCATGTGTCCCCTCTTTAAGAACTTGAAGTCCCATTCAAGTTAGAACTTTTGCTGAGGAAACTCTTGAGCTCCTCCATCTTTTCTGCACCACCTGGTCTTGCTAGGAATCCGGTCTCGACGTCCGATCAGAAACAACTCATTCGTCCCGCGTCTCGTCATAGTCACCGTTCGCTCGAAGTTGCAATCCTTTGTCGATGGCTTTTCTGGAAGTCTAATGCACAGCGAGACAAACTTCTTGCTTGCATTCACTAGTCTCTTCGCTCGCGTCACTGTCCCCAAGCTTGTCTCCTTCGGAAGAGATGCCGAACGAAATATGAACTTTACACCATCCTTAGTGAAGGTGTATTTCTGAGCCCGCCTCTCGTAGATCGCATATCTATCCCATAAGTACGGATTACCCAGTATAATCTGACAAACATCCAATGGAACGACATCGCATGTGACCTCGTCAATATACGACTCGTGGAGCGCAAATCTGACAGTGTATTGATCAACTACACTCAGTTTCTCCTCCTTTTGAATCCACCCCAATGGAGAGGGCTTCAGATGCTTGACCGTCTTCAGACCTAGCTTCTGCACCAATGCCTCAGATATCAAATTCTTCTCGCTGCCCGAATCAACAATGGCATCAACCAAACTGGTCTTCACTTGCAACTTAAGAGCAAAGAGTTGCTCTCTCGGGTCGTCGTCCTCTTTCGTGGCCTGCTTTCCCGTCATAAGATTGAGACTGCTGTTGGGCTCTGTCATCCCCGTTCAACCCTCTTGGTTTCAGATGAGGATACTTCTCCTAGCACCGATCAGCTTCGTGCCCTGTCTTCTCGCAGTGACTACAAATCAGTCCTGCTTTCCCTGGATCACCCTTTTTCTTCTCCTCCTTAGATTGAGAACCACTAGACTCGCCTCCCGTCTGTTTGGAGTCTCCCTTAGCCTCGTTGCCCTTCTTTTGCCTAACCTCAATGGCAATTGCCTTCACGCTTGCCTCTGCAATTGATTCTACCGTGAATAGCCTCATCTCCTTTCGGATGTGATCGCTCAATCCCGCCATATACTTCATAAACACAGAATATTCCTCTGTCGCAATGTTGAGGACCATCGCCTGCTGTTGGAACTCCGTAGTGTATTCTTGAACGGTTTGATTGACCCTTTGGCGCAAGCCGTACCACTTGTACCAACGTTCTTCAAGGTATCCCACTGGATAGAACTGCTTCCTAAGTAGCTTCTTGAACTTGTTCCACGACACCGCCTTCTTCTCCTGCTTGCAATAGGATTTCCACCACGTCAACGCGTGCCCTGAAAGCTTCAAAGTCGCGAACACAATATTCTCTTTTGACGAATAGCCATAAAGAGTAAAATACGTCTCCATCTGCTCGATCCAGTCATCAAGCCTCTCGACGTCAACACTCCCATCATAAACAGGAATCTCCACCTTGAAGTCAATCTTCAGGTTCTGATAAGAATTCTTACCACCTTGATGCAATACAGTCTTAATGGTCTCCTCCTCCTCGTCGGAATCTGAATCTACCCTTTCCACATCGTAAGGATCTCGCCAAGCTCCTTGTATTGCGAACGAGTCAGGACCATGCACAGGATGCCCCCTTCGTAGGATCTGATTGCTCTGATACCAACTTGATACGAGTTGCCGTGCGAGCACCCTTTGGTCGCGGAATTACCAAAAGGTGGGTTGAGAAGAGGACGACCAAAACACAAGAACAATTCAGTTTGGCGAAGGAAAATACCTTCTCTAGATTATGAAGAATAAAAGATTACAATCTCTCCCTCACAATTTCACTCTAGAATTGAAGAACAAGCTCTTCAAATCTCAATCTAGAATCTAATCTCTCTTGATTAAACTCTCTGATCTAAAAGATGTTTAGAAACCCTAAAACAATCCCTTATATAGGTGTATAAACGTGGATGACAGTTTGGTAAATAACCAGACCCAAAACCAACAGGAATTCGTGTAAACAGAATCCCAAACGAACCAGGAAACCCTCGATGAGTCGACTCATGACTGAGATGAGTCGACTCGACAGAAACTGGATAAAAACTTCATAACCAGCGATGAGTTGACTCATGACAGTCATGAGTCGACTCAACCTGATGAGTCGACTCATGACTGTAATGAGTCGACTCACAGGCTGAAAACTGGGTACTTCGATTCTTCTGTTCGTCGTCTCGTTCCACGCTTTCTCCTGTGTTCCCTTATACTGTTTGACACTTCTATTCTCATGCTAGCATGAGAATCATCTATCCTCAAGCTCCCATGAGGATCGCTAAGTTCCGAAGAGAAGATACACCTGTATCAATATCCATCAGCATTGATTTCTTAATATTGAAACACAAGTGAAATGAGGAACTCACCAAAAGTCTAAAATAGTCTATGAAAGAATCAATTGTATTTTTACTGAATTGATTTGAAATTTAATTCTTAATGTGTCATATTTACAATCTTTCTATTTTTTTAAAACAGGGAAATTCTGAGTATAAACCTTATCTAAACACTCCAATTGAAAGGTATGAAGAGCTTCATACTACATGCGGGGAAGATCCTGCAATTGGTGAATTCAGAGAGATGACTTATGACAAGGACATTGAAAAGGGATTTCCAACAATCAACATTAAGCAAGGTGATCATGATGTGTTTCCATCTTAGAAGAAGTGTTTGTCCCACAAGTCATAGTAGAGCCTTCAATAATCTTTGTCAAGATAGAAACAATAAGTGGTAAGTCATCTCTTCCATTGAAAAAGGAGAAAAAGGAGGAATCCTAAATTATAGTTGTCGAGAAAATTGCATGGGTAAAGGAAGGGTTGCATGTGCTATTTTTGCTTCTAAGGAGTGAAGTTGGATTGAAGATCTTGCTTAAAAATAAGTTTTGGTTTTCAAGGGTTGGATTGAATTGGATTGAAGATACTTAGCATGTTGCAAAGGATGCCTAGGAATCTAATACTACGCAATACCGTGGGTGGAACGATAAATAACATGTTTAGAGACACCCCTTGATTGATGAGCTTAAGGTTGGAACCTTTTTTAGCTTGGATAATCTTATAAAGACTAGAATTTTATTACTGTAGTCTAACATGATGGATGTTTGTTTAATTTTGTTTGTTAATATTGGACCTTGACATGTTGGTTTATTTTAGTTTATGGATGTTGTATAAACTTACCGGATTAATTGTCACTACTTATTATTGATTCAAAAGTTAGAATATCAATCTGTTTTGAGGTATAAAGATATTATAATCTATCAAAATTTTGATGGATAATGACCTGATGATGTGATATGGAGCTTCTGTTTGATATTACAAGCGTTTTGAATGTAAAGGGAAGAAGTAACATGTTTTGTATACTAATGGTATTATGCTTGTTGATATATAAGGGCTTTTGAATGATAAAGAGAAATGACATGTTATGTATATTGATGGTATGATGCTTGTTGCAGATGATCCTTGGCAGTTTAACTATTTACAACCATCTGCTCTCTTTTTCCATCGTTTGTCTTTTTATTGCTACTGGCACTAATGTTTGAGAAGTTCGTGGTTGTCCCAGGACTTTTGCAACAATGCTTCAAAGGAGTTTGATATGCTGATGCTATGTCCTTGATTGCTAAGAGTTTGACATGCAGTGATGATGAGAAATAAGGGGTGTCATGATCTTCATTACTAAGTGGTTTTTTCATTAAAAGGTAATTGTATTTGGATTGTCAAGACAATTATCTATCTGCACGTTGCTTTGGTAGTATTAAGCTTATTCTACATGTCAGATTCTCAAAAGTATTTCATTATTTGGTTTGGCTAGACAATGTGTTGACAAGTTCACTGTATTTTTTTATGTGAACTCATATTATTCTGACACAACCTTGTAGTGGAATCCTAATTCTATAGGTAGAGCACATGCAAAGATGATTCTATCCTAATTGAATCCCCATTTGCTAGGAGAAGCTATTTTTTGTGCGGACCAACTACTTAAGTTTTTTAGTGTCGGGTCTGAAGTTATTAGCTCCTACTCCATGAAAGTTTGTAGCCATTGAAAAATTGTGAGGAGCTATAACAAATTCCTAGTCATAAAAAAATCACATGTAGTAGGGTTTCTCAAATTGTCCCCTATGAACTAATCGATCAGCTATCTTTTCCACCTAACAAGCAATTGTCCCCCATGCTAATCAATCGGCTATCTTTTCCACATTAGGACTAAATATGGGTTTCTCAAATTTGGTTTTGTTTGGTAGGGGTTTGAGAAGGGAATGTGAGGTGAGATGATGTGTACTAAGAAGGAGTTCATGTTTAGTTTGAGTGAGAAGAGGGGATGAACATGCTTCCGTAGTTTATTTTCTCTCTTGTCTTACGTCCTTCTAATTTGGAGAGATTCTTTTCTCTCTAACTTTTTAGGTCATTTTATATTATCAGTTCCCTCAACTCATTTTCCCTATTTCACCTACACCTCCAAAAACCCCCTGTAGGCTGTCTGAAAATTACTACAGATGACTGACCCCTACCAATCACTAATAATGGAAGTTACAATTCAACGACTTCCAGAAGGCTACAATTTGAAAACTTTCACAACAATCAATGAAGGTTACAATTCAATGACCTTCACAATAACCGATAGAAGTTTTGATTTGACGGCCTTCACAATCATCAACAGGAGTTACAACTGATAACTCTCACATTCCAAGGAGCCAAGATGAAGATCATAATCTTTGCAACGCTTTAACTAAAGAGACTACAAGTCAATGATCTCTTCAACTCAAAACGCAGAGCTCACTTCTGCGTTCCAAACAACAAAATGCAGGGCTCACCACTGTGTTTTTGATCTCAAATACAGAGTCCAACTCTGTGTCTCAAGTTTAGGTTGTAGAGTTCGTGCCCAGAACATAAATTTTGTATTTGACTCATTCAAATACGAGTTGAACGGTTCCAGAAACCATTTCTCACAATTTGAGGGGAATTATACCCCACTAGGGAGCGATTTTAGGGGTTACTTACACCCCTTAATCCCCTATAAATAGCTAAAAATCAGTTTAAATCGGATCTTTAGCCGGATCAGGATTTTTTGAGATCTTCAGGCAGATCATCTTTGTAGATCAGAATCTTTGGCTCAGAGGCTTCGGATCTTAGAGAGTTTGAAACTGTTCTTGGAGCCTTGCATTGGCTTGTAAACTGAGTTTTGCTTAAATCATAAAGGATTAATTTCCTTTCTCAAATTAACTCTTCACCGAGTTCTCAAACTCGTTCAGAGTTCCTAAACTTGTTAAGAGTTCCTAACTTGTATTGCAAGTTCTTCCCATTAAGTGGAATCAACCAAGTTCTATGAGGCGAAGCATTCGGATCGTCAACGGGATACAAGATTCAAGCTTCCATCGACACCAAGAAGAACTCAGTTTTAAACAAAGCGAAGGATCTTCGTCGATTCCTTCATTCTTTTATAAATCGGGATACTGATAGAGAAGAATTATAATTTTTTCCTAAGTCAGTTAGAGAGAGATTACAGTAAGAGATTGTATTCATTATTTTCCTAAGTCAGTTAGGGATATTAACATAGAATTTTATTCTCATTTCTTCTTCAATTTTCCTATGAACAAAAGATGGTCACTTCGTTGGGAACTAGCTTCACTGATGAAGAAGTGGTGACACAATTCGACGTCAACCTCGCTAGAACTATGGTTGAATCTCTTGTTATGGAGTTTGATCAAGTCAAATATGAGGAGACACTCTCCTCTGGATCCCTTAGCCCCAAGGCTATGTGCAAGGTCCGTAAATTCTCTAAGGAGACTAAAGCTCCAATTGTAGCTGAATCACCAAAGGAAGGTCTTTCCTTTGGCATAGTTTCTCGGACAGCCTCTCCTCTATAGGAGTAGGCTCAGCTTTAGCCAAACTCATCAGTCAAGTTGAATATTCTATACCCGCGGCAACACAACGGGTATCGGGTTACAAAAGGCCCATTACGATGGCAAACCTAATCAATACAGATGGTAATGCTGCTTCAAAAGCCTTAAGACATGCTAACAAGTGTTGGCCTTCTTGTTTTGATGATGATTTACAAACAATTTACTACTAATGTTGTTTGTCTAGTATTTGTGTTTTCTTATTTATTATAGACAAACAACGTAGTTGGAGGATGGATGGAATAGAGCTTCAACGATCATATCCAAAGGAGGTTGGCGGAATGTCGGTGAAGCCTTGCTATTCAAAGTTCAAGATCCAAGTTCAAGCTTCATCCGCGAGATTACCAAGTCAAGCTTATTGAAGATCAAGATCATTGCTTGGGTAATTTAGTTTAGGAATTTATATTATGTGTGTTAGTACTTTAAGCTCAATCATATACACACATACACGTTTTGGTTTTTGTATATATAGTTATATATATACATATATGTTTTGGTTTGATAGTTTTTAAGTTTTTACTATGAAACAATTGAATATAATTGGAAAACATATTTTTGTTTCATACTTAATACATTTATATGATTTCATCAATATCAATTTTATTTAGTTCCATGAAATCATGCTTTAGTGTATTATATGTGTATTTTGATAAAATACTATATTCACTATTTATAGACTTTATAACAATAGTTTACATCTTCTATTAAGTCTATAAAATCATTTTGTATTGTTTTAAAACATGGTTTAGCTAAAATGTCAAAACTCATGTGTTTATATTTTTGTGTTTTGGACCTCCTTGCAAAATGATGATATTTTACATTTGGGAAGTCCTTTCTGAAAACCAATCACTGTAGCATGTTTATTATCATGTCTACAATCATTCCCCAAAGTTTTACATTTTTTGGAATTTATCTGATATTTTTAAACAGTGTTTTAAAATCAGAAAAGCTGTTTTCAGAACTTCCTTTTCATGTATCAGTCCTCGGTCGACCGCACCGGTCGACCGCACCTGTGGTCTTTCGTC
>NC_033803.1:36920196-36920999 GCF_001876935.1 Asparagus officinalis
CCGCGGTCGACCGAGAGCTTCCTTCGGTCGACCGCACCGGTCGACCGGATAAGTCAGCTTTTGTTCTTCTCGTTTTGACCTGGATAGCGGTCGACCGGACTTTTCCGTCGGTCGACCGAACTTCTCCATCGGTCGACCGACAAAATTTTCGGTCGACCGACAATAGATCCGTTAGACACTAACGGCTATTTTTCTGAGCTGTCTTTTGGTGTCTGTTTTGTCATTTTGTTTGGGGGTTTTTGTTGAGATCTTGAGTGGGTATAAATACCCAATTGCTGATCTCTTTTTAAGGTATCAAGAATGTTTTAAAGAAGTTTTTAAACAAGTTTTAAACAAGGGTTTAAGTGTGTTTAAGGGTTTGTTTTGTTTGTGAAGAAGTTTTCACAAGTGGAGGAGATCATCTTCTTGTTTGGGAGAGGATTTAATCAGAGAAGATCTCTATAACTCATTTCTAGCTATTTATTATTTTGTTTATAATTTCTAATATGCTAAGATTTTAAATTGAGTTTATTTTGATTTTGATTTCACTCATTGTTAAGCAAGCACACCACTGTGAGCTTATTGTATTTGCATCAATAATATATTAGGGATGTGAAGAGTTGTAACATTGAGTGTGGGCTTTTATTGTGTTCTCATCCATATTAGAGAAAGCAATTTATGATTTGTTCCTTGTGAGAGATTGTTAGGTTTTTCGGGTGAGCTAGAAACGCGGTGTGTTGTGAAGTTTTCGGTGAACTGAGAAACCGGATGTGAGGAGTGATGTTGATCAGGTGAGCGTGTTGAAAACCGATACTGTGAGTGTA
>NC_033803.1:36921024-36923245 GCF_001876935.1 Asparagus officinalis
GTAAACGTTATTCGCGGGTGAACGTAGAAAACTCCGGTTGAGTTAGTGGATTTCTCCCCGGGAGTGGGGGAGCGGAGACGTAGGACGGGAAGGTCCGGAACTCCGTGATTGCATATCTTGTATGTTTGAGATTTGTCTTTGGCGTATTTGTTTTTGATTTATTATTATATCGGCCAATTGTGCATTGCTCATTGCGATTTTATCCACTATCTTTTTTAGATTGTTTATCCCTTTGTGTTAGTTTAGAGCTATATCCTGCATAGTATAGTATATTCCATCAGTTATAGGGATATATCTCATTGTTCATATTGTTTATCCTAGCTTACATATCTTGCTGCATTTCATACTTGCTAGGATAACTTGTTAATATATTTTAATTGGCATTTAATCGGATTAGATTAGCATAAGACCCTAATCACCCCCCTCTAGGGTCTAACAACAAGAACACCGATCGACAAAGGAAAAGATCCATGCGATGAGCACAACTCCGAGAAAGCCGATCTTTTGACCAACATGAGCTTCATGTTTGTGAGCCAAAACGCGACTCTGAGCTCGATGTTTCTACGAAACACGGGCCTCACATTCATGAGCCCAAGCATAAGCTCTATGAAAGCCAAGTTGAACGCAACCCTCAGTGATGCGTTGTTCAATCAAAATGCAGACCTCAGGAAAGTGTTGATTTTCCAAAATGCGACTCTCAGGAGCACATTATCCACTCAAAACGCAGCTCTCAGGAGTGAGTTATTTAATCAGAACATAAGCCTGAGGGTCCGTTACTCAATTAGAATGCAACCGCCAAGGGAGCATTTCACCAACAAAACACAGACTTCAGGCTTGCGTTGCTCAAACAAAACACGACACTTGTGTTCCTATTCTCAAACATAGTTATTGTGTTCCAAATGCTAAACGCGACTCTCACATCCCTTCTCCAAAACATCGTGTGGTACGTTGCGTACAAAAAGATCAACATGGGTTTAAGATTCATGTTCACCAAGGACCAGTCCCGTCTACTGATGGACGGGGGTTCCAGCTTCAACCTCACGTTCAGTGAGAAATTCTGCCCAAGTCTCCGATTTAAGAGAGCTTTTATCAAGAGAAAGACTAGTGCAACAAGACACTCATTCATGTCAATGTGAGCGACTTATTTATGTAGTCCTCTCAGAATGCTAATGTTGTGCTTCTATGCCTAGGCTGTTAGTGTTTGATCGATTGACAAATGTTGCTCGACCAAACAAACAACAACATCATTACAAGAGGAAATCTTTAGAGGCTGATTATCCTGAAGTCACTATCAATGTGATCGGTAGAGGGAAGTCGTCAGTCCTTAGTTCTGATGAATCAGAGATGGACCATTCTCCGAGCATTAGAAAAATCACGAATGAGTTTAAAGGAATTTACCAACGCACTCGGACGTGAATAGGAGCCATTCCCCCTATAAATTATCAAAGATTGGCTAGAGGAGTTGATACGGGTGTATCTTCTCTTCGGAACTTAGCGATCCTCATGGGAGCTTGAGGATAGATGATTCTCATGATAGCATGAGAATAGAGGTGTCAAACAATACAAGGGAACGCAGGAGGAAGCGTGGAATGAGACGACGAGCAGAAGAATCGAAGTATCCAGTTTTCAACCTGTGAGTCGACTCATAATAGTCATGAGTCGACTCATCAGGTTGAGTCCACTCATGACTGTCATGAGTCGACTCATCGCTGGTTTTTGAGTTTTGTCCAGTTTCAGACGAGTCGACTCATCTCAGTCATGAGTCGACTCATCGATGGTTTCCTGATTCGTTTGGGTTTCTGTTCACATGAATTCCTGTTGATTTTGGGTCTGGTTATTTACCAAATTGCCATCCACATTTGTACACCTATATAAAGGATTGTTTTAGGGTTTCTAAAGAATCAGAGAGGTAATTAAGAGAGATTCTAATCATTGTATTAGGGTTTAGTGAGAATTGATAGTTTGTTCTCAATTCTAGTGAGATTGTGAGAGAGGGATTGTAATCTTTTCATACTCATAATCTAGAGAAGGTATTTTCCTTCGCCATATACTAAATTATGCTTGTGTTTCTGTCATCCTCTTCTCAACCCACCTTTGATAATTCCGCGATCAAAGGTGCTCGCACGGCAACTCGTATCAGGAGTGGATTCTAATGATGAACACCTACGAAGGGGGCATCCTGTGCATGGTCCTGACTCGTTCGCAATACAAGGAGCTTGGC
>NC_033803.1:36933904-36936154 GCF_001876935.1 Asparagus officinalis
TTGTTCATATTGTTTATCCTAGCTTACATATCTTGCTGCATTTCATACTTGCTAGGATAACTTGTTAATATATTTTAATTGGCATTTAATCGGATTAGATTAGCATAAGACCCTAATCACCCCCCTCTAGGGTCTAACAACAAGAACACCGATCGACAAAGGAAAAGATCCATGCGATGAGCACAACTCCGAGAAAGCCGATCTTTTGACCAACATGAGCTTCATGTTTGTGAGCCAAAACGCGACTCTGAGCTCGATGTTTCTACGAAACACGGGCCTCACATTCATGAGCCCAAGCATAAGCTCTATGAAAGCCAAGTTGAACGCAACCCTCAGTGATGCGTTGTTCAATCAAAATGCAGACCTCAGGAAAGTGTTGATTTTCCAAAATGCGACTCTCAGGAGCACATTATCCACTCAAAACGCAGCTCTCAGGAGTGAGTTATTTAATCAGAACATAAGCCTGAGGGTCCGTTACTCAATTAGAATGCAACCGCCAAGGGAGCATTTCACCAACAAAACACAGACTTCAGGCTTGCGTTGCTCAAACAAAACACGACACTTGTGTTCCTATTCTCAAACATAGTTATTGTGTTCCAAATGCTAAACGCGACTCTCACATCCCTTCTCCAAAACATCGTGTGGTACGTTGCGTACAAAAAGATCAACATGGGTTTAAGATTCATGTTCACCAAGGACCAGTCCCGTCTACTGATGGACGGGGGTTCCAGCTTCAACCTCACGTTCAGTGAGAAATTCTGCCCAAGTCTCCGATTTAAGAGAGCTTTTATCAAGAGAAAGACTAGTGCAACAAGACACTCATTCATGTCAATGTGAGCGACTTATTTATGTAGTCCTCTCAGAATGCTAATGTTGTGCTTCTATGCCTAGGCTGTTAGTGTTTGATCGATTGACAAATGTTGCTCGACCAAACAAACAACAACATCATTACAAGAGGAAATCTTTAGAGGCTGATTATCCTGAAGTCACTATCAATGTGATCGGTAGAGGGAAGTCGTCAGTCCTTAGTTCTGATGAGTCAGTGACGGATCGTTCTCCTAGCGTCAGAGAAATTGCTAACGAGTTTGAAGGAATCTACCAACGTACTTAAAATCTAAATTTTATACTTGCAAAATGTGATACGGGTGTATCTTCTCTTCGGAACTTAGCGATCCTCATGGGAGCTTGAGGATAGATGATTCTCATGATAGCATGAGAATAGAGGTGTCAAACAATACAAGGGAACGCAGGAGGAAGCGTGGAATGAGACGACGAGCAGAAGAATCGAAGTATCCAGTTTTCAACCTGTGAGTCGACTCATAATAGTCATGAGTCGACTCATCAGGTTGAGTCCACTCATGACTGTCATGAGTCGACTCATCGCTGGTTTTTGAGTTTTGTCCAGTTTCAGACGAGTCGACTCATCTCAGTCATGAGTCGACTCATCGATGGTTTCCTGATTCGTTTGGGTTTCTGTTCACATGAATTCCTGTTGATTTTGGGTCTGGTTATTTACCAAATTGCCATCCACATTTGTACACCTATATAAAGGATTGTTTTAGGGTTTCTAAAGAATCAGAGAGGTAATTAAGAGAGATTCTAATCATTGTATTAGGGTTTAGTGAGAATTGATAGTTTGTTCTCAATTCTAGTGAGATTGTGAGAGAGGGATTGTAATCTTTTCATACTCATAATCTAGAGAAGGTATTTTCCTTCGCCATATACTAAATTATGCTTGTGTTTCTGTCATCCTCTTCTCAACCCACCTTTGATAATTCCGCGATCAAAGGTGCTCGCACGGCAACTCGTATCAGGAGTGGATTCTAATGATGAACACTCAGCTATTGTAGAGTCTCAATCTTCAAGTTCTTTCGTAGAACATGAGAGCTCTGTCTATATAGCAGGAAATACTGAAGATCTCTCAAAGAGGCTTGATGAGCAGCAAGCCATGCTCGAAGCGCAGCAGGAAACCATCAATCAACTTCGAGATATGATGGCTCAGATCATTACAGATAGGGCCAATTCTCAGAAAGATGAGTCACAACCTCGGTAGAAATCCTCCCGGAAAGGAGGATCGTCCACATCGAAAGGGAAACAAAAAGTGAATGAGACCTTTGATAAAGAAGCTCATCACATAGCCTCTTCCTCTGAAGAAGAAAAAAAAGCCGAAAATGACCAGAATCCTCAATTGGCTAAAATAGAAGAATTGGAAGCCTGTATTAATGCCATCGCTAACATGAGCGAGCTCTA
>NC_033803.1:36936174-36973172 GCF_001876935.1 Asparagus officinalis
CCCTTTCCACCGAGATTTAAGGCCCCGACTCTGCAAGCTTTTGATGGCACATGGTCCCCAAACCAACACATTTACTACTTCAAGTCACAGACTGGAGATATGATATCAAACTATGTTATATTGACTCGTTTGTTCATTGGTACCCTTAAGGGGGTTGCCTTTGAATGATTTATGAAACTGTCGGCTGGATCTATTCAGCAGTGGGTGGATCTAGTAAGGCTATTCCTGGCCACATTCTTCAAAGATGACACTAAAGTATCCATCCCTACCCTTCTTGCCACCAAGCAAAGGAAAGGAGAATCTATCAAAGCCTTTGTCGAGAGATTCCGAAGCATGACTTTGCGATGTCCGTCTAGCATGATATAATCTACGCTAGTGGAAACCTATCAGCATAATTTGCAAACCCATCTCTTGGCTCAAATGGGGGTTGCGGAATGTCAATCCTAGAAACATCTAGTCTCCCAAGAGGAGCAGGCAGAAGAACTTGTTGTCTGGGTTAGAGCTGAAGAAACAAGCTAACTGAAGTAGGCAGTGCAACGCAATCAAGGTAATCCTCCCCGATCGAAGGGAAAGGATACTCTGACCACTGATACCAATACTCATGCGTCACCTGCCAACCAGGGTAAGGCATCGAGTTAACCAAGAGCACCCAAATAGTACTCCTTCAAAGAGGACCATATGGACAATCTATTCCAGCTACTCCAGAAGACCGTATCCACCAATATAATATTGGTCCAGTTTAGAGATTTTCCACCTGTTACAAATCCTAATGGCGTTATTCCTATCCCTAAAGGAGAGCTACACTTGAAAAATACTAACCTTAATGGTCAGAGAGAGAAAATGTTGGTTCCCCTTACCACTCTGAAAAGAGAGATAATATGGGTTCATCCCGAATTGCTTGAAGATAAACAATGGGCAAGCACATCAGCAAAGAAAAAGAGGAACAAGGCTAGAACATCCAACATGATTAGCCCCTTTCTAAATGAAGATGATACACATCTGGTTCCCCTCACTAACTCAGAAGAGGAGAGAATCGTCCTTGCCACCGACTAAGAAGCAAACCCTGGAACGGGCACCAGATCAGGGAAGACATACTTGAAAAAGTATGATCAAGTTGGTCAAGGAGCAGAATAACAGACTGAAGAGGCTTGGGGTTCTAATCCTAAGAAGCCTACAGACAAAGGGAAATAGAAGGAGCTCCGCTATAACAAAAAACTTCTTTAAGAGCCTAGAAGATCGAACACTCCCTTCCGATTCAATGTTTTAGCACAGTTGGCTAATATTCCAGCAACGATCACCCTGTACGAGCTCTTGCGGCTGTCTAAGGCAACGATGAAGCTCTGATTGAAACTTTAACAGATACAGAGAGCTTTATTACACAAGTTCCTATAGTCCTAGAAGTTACTGAAGGGCCTTCATGCACACAATGCTTACAAGCTGCGAGAAGTTTGTCATGCATATCATTCACACAAGAAGATATGTAAATCAAGCACAAGCACGATAGAGCATGTATTACAAAGGGTATATTGGGTCCTGTGAGATCAGCCGTGTCTAAGTCGATCCGGGCTCTGCACTTAGCATTATGCCATATCGGGTCATGCAAGTCCTATGGATTCCCTGCACCGGCTGAGCTCTACCCAGAAGATAATCATATTTTTATTACAATTTTATACCATCATTATCTATTTTATATGAATAAATATACCACTAACAATTATTTTTTCATTAATTGTAAGTTAATCAAAAATAAAGCCAAGATCTCTTTCCTCATCAACAGCCTAGAAATATTATTGAAGAAAACAAGCATCAAGCCCAAAAGCCCAAGAGCCAAAAGCCCAAAGCCAAACAAAGAAGAAATTAGCAGATAGCAAAAGGAGGCACCTAGGGATCGATGCCAGCATCAATGGCGAAGTCAGATTTTGAAAATATTAGGCATCGATGGCGGCATCGATGGGAGCATCGATGCCGGCATCGATGCTTGTATCGATGCCAACATCAGTCTGTTACGAATCTAAGATGCCAACATCAGTCTGTTACGAATCTAAGGCTAAAATTCAAGGTTTTTGGATAAGATTTCGATCCAAATGCTCACATTCATTGATGTTTACTATAAATAGGGGTAGAGAGTAAGGGGTTAGAGGTGTGAAAAATTTTGTAACTCTATTTGGAGAGGAGGGTTACTCTTAATTGAGAATACCTTCTAAAAATTATAACTTTTTGTTACAATCAATAAAAGAATTTTTTTCACCACTTTAAATTTTCTTCTCTTTATTTGATGATGACGATGGAGGTGAAGATCAATCTGAAGGTTTGCTTTTATTTTAATTTTCTCTTTTATTTATTATTTATTTTTAGTAATTTTTTTCTTATTGCTTATTAGTTTAGATTTACATTCATATCTTGTAGAGCAGATTTATTTGTCTTTATTTTATTTTGCATTTTAATTTATAGAGTAGATTTATTTTCTTGCATTTTTATTTCTTTTGTAATTTAGTTAGATTTATTTATTGTCCATAGTGTAAAGTTCATTATTCTTATTTCTTTGCTTTGTAATTAGTTCTTATTCTTTTCATTTCATTCCTTGTTTTTATTTTTTAAGATGTGGAATTAATTCTTGTAGGAATCTTAGAATTATATGAAATTAGCTTTATTTCCTTTATTATTGTATGAATTATTCTCTTATACTTAAAATAATCATGTATAGGATAATCAACTAGAGAACTAATTGGTAGAAGAAGAATTTGATAATTTATGCTTATCTTGAGTGGCTTGATAAGTTATGCTTATGAATTCTAGAATTATTATCTAGTTATTGTTCTTGTCATGAATACTAATTTTGCTTAGATGATAATTTGATTGGTTATACTTTCCTTAAATGATTTGATAGTCTGTGCTTAATAAATCTAAAGTAAAATATGATAAAAAGAGAATAGTTCATATTTTGTAATTGAAATTAACTAGTAGAATTTAATTCTAGATTTCTCATATCTTTAATTGAATCCTCCATCTTTTCTTTCTTAATTTTTCCTTAGTTGATTTTCTCTTATATGTTTCTTGATTTTTATTTCCTTTATTTTTATTTCCTTATGATTTCATTTATTTGTTTATAACATCCATTCTTCATTTCTATCATCTAAAATCTTATTTATTAACTTTTGCACATATTCACAACACTCCTCTAAAATCTTATTTATTAACTTTTGCACATATTCACAACACTCCTCATATCTCTCCACAATCATAATTTTCATCACTCCTAATTGTCAACACTCCTCATATCTCTCCACAATCATAATTTTCATCACTCCTAATTGTCACGCACACAACATAAAAACCGATTCTAATAATTTCCTACAAACATCTTCCTCGTGGGATTGATAACTCTTTATACTATAACTTGATTAGTTGTACACTTGTAACTTTTGAAACATATTTATGCCCCATTAAGTTTTTGGTGCTGTTGTCGGGGAACGGTGCTAAGTAGAATTTTATTATTTTGGTTCTTTAACTTGTGTGTTTTCTTGTGAAGGAACTGCTTGGAGCTTAAAAATCTTGGATTAGAGATTAAGAACTTGAAGAATTGCTTTTGAGTAACTCTTCTTTCTAGAATTTTCAATTCCACCATTTAGCTACTTCTTCACAATTAGAGACAATTAGGACTAAAAAAAGATTTTATTTTTGTCGACCATAATAAAATCCACCCTCCACTTGGAAATTTACTAACAACATAATAAATTCAAACAATATTCTCCATTCTCACAATTGTTTGATTGTTAACCCTAATTAAAAAAAGATTTTTTTCTATCTTTTTTAGTTACTTTTAATTCATAGGGTTGCATTACATATAGTTAGTAGGAATTCACCAAAGTGATTTGAGCATCTTGATTTGGCACACAATTAAAAATATTTTTAAGGGTAAAACCCCATAATCAAGATAAGATGAGGGATTTCATCATCCTTTCCTTAGCCCACAAATCATTAATTCTTTACTACACAAACCCAAGCCTTCTTAAAACTCATTAGACGTTGGCCCCTAAGGACTCGAGGTCAATAAGGAACAAGAAATCCTTAAGTGAACCGGTTCAAGTTTTCTTGGATTAGTTGGTATCTAAGGTAAGGTTTAGGGGTTGTGTAAAGCGCTCCGTAAGGAGCGAGATACTTAATTGATCTCTGATCACCCTCTAGTACTATTCTTACCTAGCTAACTACCCGGGTAAAACTTTAATCTTTTTATTTTAGGAGTTTTTGATTAGGAGTTGGTTTAGTTGAGTTAGGTTTAACTCTAGAGTTAGAGTGATTGAAAAGTGATTGCTTTTGATTTTTTTCAGTTAGGATTTTCCTTTATTTCTTTTTACTTCTCATAATATAAAAAAAAATTCTTTCCTTAAATTTTTTTTTATTTGGTGTATGTGAACATGGATTAGGGATAATACTCATCGTTTAATTCGTGTTGAACTAATTGAAGAAATGGCTAATCAACCCGTTCTCCAAGATGTGCGTTATCCCACTAGAAATACAATCCCTTCTTGCATTAGGCTCCCCGAAGCAAATGGAA
The DNA here is from genome assembly GCF_001876935.1 of Asparagus officinalis. Taxonomy (NCBI): domain Eukaryota; kingdom Viridiplantae; phylum Streptophyta; class Magnoliopsida; order Asparagales; family Asparagaceae; genus Asparagus; species Asparagus officinalis. The sequence goes on from NC_033803.1 coordinate 36,940,730, forward strand.
CAAATTTTGAGCTTCGACCGCACTACATAAACATGCTTCCAAAATTCCTCGGAAATAAAACTGAAGATGCTTATATCTTTATCTTGGAATTTGAGGAAGTATGTATTATGATTAAAATGAGAGAATTAACTGAAGATGCGATCAAACTCAAATTTATTCCATTTGCTCTCAAAGACAAAGTAAAAATAATGGTTGTATAGCTTACCCACAAATTCCATCTCAATTTGGGATGAATTTGTCACCGTTTTTCTCAAGAAAATTTTCCCAATTCATAAAACGGTAAAACTTGGAAACAACATTCAAAACTTCAAAATTGTCCCGGGGGAGCCATTCCGGAAATATTTTGACCGATTCAAAGATCTGCTTATCCAATGTCCTCATCACGGTCTTGATAAATGACGGTTATGCCAAGTCATATATGAAGGATTAGACTATTCTTCAAAGACTTCTTTAGAATCCATGTGCCAAGGGGATTTCATTAGGAAAAATACCGATGAAGTTTGGGAATTTCTAGAAAACCTTATAGTGGGAACACTATGATGATAGAATTGCATCAGTTCCCAAACCTAAGTCTAGTAGTCTTTTCTTAGAGTCAAACATTGCTTCTGAAGCAAAAATAGCGACAATTCTGCGGAGGTTAGAAGCCTTAGAAATTAAGCAACGAGCTCCAGCACAAATCAATCATGTTTCTGCCCCAGGATGTCATAACTGTCAATCTCCTACCCACGTTTCAGAGAAATGCCCTCTCTTAGGAAACAACCACTCATTAGAATAGATGAACACTACATTCCAACATCCTAGAAATGATCTATTTTCTCCAACCTATAATCCAGGTTGGAGAAATCATCCTAATTTTGCATGAAACGAAGGTAATCCCTCCAGAAATCAAACTTTCATTCCCACTTCAAACTAACAATTCCCTAGGGCAAACATAGTTCCGTTTAACTCACCAAATAATTTTCAACAAGCTAACCTACCTTTTCCAACCCAACATTCTCATCCTCGTCAGCCTATGAATCCTTCAAATTCTGATCATGACAAATGTCTAAGTGTCTTAGAAAAGGGTTTAGAGGTCATGATCAAAGCCTCTACACAAACCACCAACATGTTAACCCAGTCATCCACCACTCTAAATTCCTTCATGCAAACAACCTGTTAGACCCTAGGGGGGTGATTAGGGTCTTATGCTAATCTAATCCGATTTTATGCCAATTAAAAACTAATTAATAAATATATTCTTGCAAGATAGATATACAATATGATATAAGCAATATAACCAATATGATATATCCTAGCAATGAGATATACTATATGATGTATGCAAGGATATATAAACTATCACAAGGGTGAATCAAACTAGTGGACAATATAAACAAGATGCAATAGGCTATAAGATGAACAGTTATAAGTGCGCCAATACAAACCAAACACGCTATATGTTCACGAGGTTCGGACCTTCCGTCCTACGTTCCCGCTCCCCACTCTCGAGGAGAATTCACTACACAACCCGGTTTGGAAGCCGAAACTTTTCTACACACTCGGTTTTCTAGCTAACCAAAAACTCTACACACTCGGTTATCAAGTCAACCAACAACTCTCACAAATCCTCACAAGGTACATACACAAGCTACAACCTCAAGTGTTGGTCCTCACGTATCTACTCCCTCAAGTGCTCAGAATTATCACCTCTCACTAGGCCACCGATGCCACTCCTCTCGATATCGACTCCGTCCTCACCACACACTCCTCTCGGTGTACAAGTGTATTACAAAGTGATCTCACAATGAAGGCTCAATACAAATAAATAGTTCTCTACAATAGATGAGAACACAATGTAGACTTACTCTCAATGTTACAACTCCTCACAACCCAAATTATACTAAGTATGAAAATACAATAAGCTCAATGGTTGTGTGTGTACAAAGAGATAAATAAAATTAACTAAACTCAATATAAACACTAGCTTAATAAAATAATAATCAAACAATAAAATGTAAAGCTAGATTGAGTTTAGAAAACTTCTCCAATAAATAACAAGAGTGAGAGAGAGATGATATGAAGCTCAAACACCAAAGATTATCTCCTCAAGCCATTGTGAAATTATCTTCACAAACGAAACTCTTAAACAAGCCTTAAACACCTTTAAACAAACTTAAACAAACTTTAAACCCTTGTTAAACTTTCTTAAAACATTCTCTTGGTTATTTGAAAGATGAGAGCAAGGGGGTATTTATAGGAACCCAAAACTTCAGCCAAAACCCAAGCAAAAAGACCAAATAGCCCTCAGAAAACACAGCTTGAAAAAAAAAAACTAGCCATTATTGGACGGCCGGTCGACCGCAGAGCCATTGGTCGTCGACCGCGGGCCAAAAACTAGCCGTTGGTAAACAGGCTGAAAAAGTCACGGTCGACCGTAGAGCCACATTCGGCTCGACCGTGGAAGTTCTGAAAAAACTCAAGTCTCTGAAAAAATGGCGGCGACCACAGAGCCAATGCGGCCGGCCGCGATTTGATAAAAATCAAATGCAGTCTCTGGATAAAGCGTGGTCGTCCGCAGAGGCACGCGCAGTCGACCGTGAACTGATATACACAATTTTCCAGGTTTGAAAACAGATTTTTGAGACTTTTAAAAATATGTTAAAAATAACAAATGAAGTCTAAAAATTATGAAACTTTAGGAAATGATTATAAACATGTTTATGAACATGTTACAAAAAGAATTTTCCAAATTGAATTTCCCATTTGTGAAAACTTATCATTTTACAAAAATGTCCAAAACATGCGAACATGAGTTTTTTGATGTTTTGACATAAACCAAGTTTTGAAACTTTGTAAACTGATTACATAGACTTGCTAAAAGATATAAAATGTTGTTATATATGAAGTCTTATAAATAAGAAACACAATATTTTCACAAAATTGCATGTTCTGTGTAATATATGTATAAAACACAATAATAAATATGAAACATATGATTTCATATTTATAAACATGAAAACTCAAAACTATGTATGTATATGTATAACTATATATATACATGGAAACTAAACATATATGTATATATGAAACTATATATACATGGAAACTAATATAATGTGTGTGTATAATATTGAGCTTAAAGTACTAACACACATAATATAAAACCTAAACTAATGTTACCCAAGCTTGATCTTGATCTTCATTGTAGCTCAACTTGGTAAACTTGGATGAAGCTTGTAATTAGATCTTTAACTTGAATTGTATAGGCTACAACCACTATTCGACCAACCTTTATTGGATATAATCGTGAATACGCAATTCCATCCATCCTCCAACATATTGTTTGTCTATAATAAATAGATAAACACAAATACTAGACAAACAATATTAGTCGTAAATTGTTTGTTAAACATCATCAAAATAAGAAGGCCAACACAACCGACCAAGTGCTCAACTCGAACACTCAAGCCATAGTCCGATTAGAAACCCAACTTGGGCAACGAGTCACTGTCGTGAGTGAGAGAGAGAAAGGAAAATTTCCAAGTCAACATGTTGCTAACCCTAAAGACAATGGATCCAGTTCAACCTAACCAGCCAATGTGAATGCAGTTCACACTTTGCGATCAGGAAAACAGATAGACAACCAAGTAAGAATACCACCAGATCAAACCTCCTCTCCCATCTAGCACACTCCTTCTGATGAAGTAATTCCTTCCGATGACCAAGAAACTAAACATGAGATTGAGCCTGATCTAGATAGGTATAGGCTCGTTGCCCCCTTTTCTGATAGACTCAAACCTAGGAAAAACTCCCGTGCAGGTTGAGAAAATCCTAGAAACTTTTAAACGGGTCAAGATCAACATTCCTCTTTTAGATGCAATTGAACAAATCCCCTCTTATTCTAAGTTCTTGAAAGACTTATGCACTAAGAAAAGAACCACGAATGTCCCTAAGAAAGTCTTCTTAGCTGCCAGCCTCAGTGAATTTTTTTTGAAACCCATGCCATTAAAGTATAAGGATCCTGGTTGTCCCATAATTCCATGTGTCATAGGTAATACTCACATTGATAAGGTACTTTTAGACTTAGGAGCCAGCGTCAGCCTCCTTCCTTATTCAGTCTATCAACAGCTAGGTGTAGGAGAACTTAAACCGACCGGATGCACTCTACAATTAGTTGATAGATCCGTGAAAATTCCCAAAGGAGAGGCAGAGGATGTTTTGATCAAGGTTGGAGAGTTCATTTTTCATGTTGATTTTATTATCTTGAAAATGCAACCCGTTTCTAATCTCAAAAGTCAAATCCCAGTCATTCTAGGAAGACCATTCTTAGCCACCTCAAATGCTTTGATATCTCAAAAGTCAAATCCCAGTCATTCTAGGAAGACCATTCTTAGCCACCTCAAATGCTTTGATCAATTATAGGACGGGTCAGATGAAACTATCTTTTAGGAAGACCATTCTTAGCCACCTCAAATGCTTTGATCAATTATAGGACGGGTCAGATGAAACTATCTTTTAGGAACCTGACTGTTGACCTCAATATCTTCAACCTAGGAAGACAGCCTAGTGATCCATCTGATCAACCAATGGAAGTAAACTTCATTCAGGGAATATCCAGTGAGCAACAAGAGGGAGAGTGTGAGTCAGATTCCTGTGTATCTGACTTAGTGTTTGAAGAGTATTTTGAGGATGAAATAGAGTTAGATCCGCTGGTCAATCTTGTATCTGCAATTGGCTGGCAATGAGAACCTTTGGAGATAGAACCTCGAGTCCAACTTTTCCCATCTATAGAGGAACGCCCTAAGTTAGAGCTCAAACCTCTACTTGAAAATCTAGAGTATGCTTACTTAGGGGAGAGCGAGACTTTACCAGTTATTATTTCTTCTGACTTGACTACCGGTCAAAAGGAAGCTCTCTTAGATCTTTAAGAGAGAATAGGGAAGCCATTGGATGGACCATGGCTGATATCAAAGGGATTAGTCCAACCATTGTTTAATACCGAATCCATTTGATAGATGATGCTAAACCTACTAGAGATCCTCAACGTCGGTTAAACCCAATGATGAAAGAAGCTGTAGGAAAGACATTCTGAAATGTCTTAATTATGGGATCATTTATTCCATTTCTGATAGTTCATGGGTGAGTCCGGTCCAAGTTGTTCCAAAGAAATCTGGGATCACCATGATCCAAAATGAGGCTAATGAGCTGATTCCCACTCGGATCCAAACTGGATGGCCCAAAATGAGGCTAATGAGCTGATTCCCACTCGGATCCAAACTGGATGGCGAGTTTGCATTGACTATAGAAAACTGAACTTAGCCACTCGAAAAGATCATTTCCCTCTTCCCTTCATTGACTAAATGTTTGAGCGCTTAGCAGGGCATGAGTTTTATTGTTTCCTGGATGGATATTCAGGTTACAATCAAATTCCTTTCGCTCCCGAAGATCAGGAGAAAACCATCTTCACTTGTCTGTATGGAACATTCGCATACCGACGCATGCCTTTTAGACTGTGTAACGCACCTGCCACATTCCAACGTTGTATAATCAGTATTTTTTCCGACATGGTAGAGAGATTTTAGAAATTTTCATGGATGACTTTTCTATTTTTGGTGATACATTTTCCCAATGTTTGCATCATCTTAAACTGGTCCTAGAATGGTGTAGGGAGAAAAATCTGACTCTCAATTAGGAGAAATGTTACTTCATGGTCAAGCAGGACATTATCTTAGGACATGTAATTTCCAATAGCGGAATCGAAGTAGACAAAGCTAAGGTAGATCTCATTTCTAACCTTCCTCCTCCCAAAACTGTCAAAGATGTCATATTATTTCTTGGTCATGCTGGTTTTTACAGACATTTCATCAAAGGTTTTAGCAAAATTGCTAGACCTTTGACCAATCTCTTAGCTAAGGATACATCATTTGTCTTCTCTCCCGAATGCCTCAAATCCTTTGAATTTCTGAAAAAGGAGCTAACCACAACTCCTATCATTCATGCACTAGACTAGACCTTACCTTTCGAACTGATGTGTGATGCATCCGATTCTGTAATTGGTGCTGTTTTAGGACAACAGTTTGATGAAAAACAGCATGTGATCTACTACACAAGTAGGACTCCGAATGATGCCCAGCAAAATTACTCTGTCATGAAAAAAGAGTTTTTAGCTGTAGTCTTTGCCTTAGAAAAATTCAGGTCCTACCTCATCGGGTCTTTAACCAAAGTTTTCACAGATCATGCCGCACTAAAGTATCTTTTGACCAAAAAGGATGCTAAAGCATGGCTCATTAGATGGATTCTTCTAATTCAAGAGTTTGACATTCAAATTCTTGACAGAAGAGGAGCAGAAAACCCCATAGCAGATTACCTCTCTAGACTCCCGAATGCACCAACATCAACCGTCCCAATCAACGAACATTTTCCAGATGAACAACTCATACAAATCCAATCTGTTCTATAGTTTGCCGACATTGTGAATTACTTAGTCATGAAGCAGATTCCCTCTCATTGGTCTAAACAGGATAGATCCTGTTTCCTCTTCCAGGTAAAATACTTTTACTGGAATGATCCATATCTGTTCAAATACTATCCTGATCAGATCTTTAGAAGGTGTGTTCCTACTGAAGAAACTAAGAGTGTTCTATCCTTTTGTCATGAGCAAGCATGTGGGGGCCATTTTGGCCCAAGAAAAATAGCTGAAAAAAATTCTCCAATGTGGGCTATACTGGCCCACTCTTTTCAAGGATTCATACGAGTTTTACAAAACCTGTAACCGCTGTCAGCGTTTAGGAAAAATCACTAGAAGAAATATGATGCCCTTATAACCCATCTTATCTGTTGAACTCTTTGATTTGTGGGGTATTGATTTCATGGGTCCGTTTCCAAATTTCTTTGGAAATGTTTACATTCTAGTAGTCGTCGAATACATGTCAAAATGGGTTGAGACGGTAGCTTGCAAAACTAATGACAACAAGGTTGTTGTCAAGTTTCTGAAGGAGAATGTTTTTGTACGTTTTGGAGTGCCCCGAGCGACCATTAGTGATAACGATACATATTTTTATAACCATTCTTTTGAGGCTTTGATGAGGAAATATTCGATCACACACAAATTATCAACTCCTTATCACCCCCAAACCAGTGGTCAAGTAGAGATCACAAATAAGTAGATCAAACAAATCTTAGAAAAAACAGTTAATCATAACAGGAAGGATTGGTCTGTAAAATTATGTGATGCTCTGTGGGCATATCGGACAACATTCAAGGCAAATTTGGAGATGTCACCATATAGGCTCGTGTTTGGAAAAGCTTGTCATCTACCAGTGGAGTTGGAACAACGAGCAATGTGGGCTATCAAACAGTTGAATTTCGACTTAGACTCAGCAAGTAAAAATAGATTGCTCCAAATAAATGAGTTCGAAGAAATTCAAAACGATGCATATATTAACTCAAAAATTTACAAAGAGCAAACCAAGATTTTTCATGACAAAGCAATTATACGAAAAAATTTCTCTCCAGGACAAAAAGTTTTACTCTATAATTCAAAACTGTATCTTTTTCCTGAAAAATTAAGATCAAGATGGACATGTCCATTTATTGTCAAACAAGTTCTTTCGCATGGGGCTGTCGAGATAGAAAATCCTAAAAATAGTGACATTTTTAAAATAAATGGTCAACGTCTAATCGCATGGGGCTGTCGAGATAGAAAATCCTAAAAATAGTGACATTTTTAAAATAAATGGTCAACGTCTAAAACCATTTTTAGAATTTTCTACACTCTCCTAAAAATAGTGACATTTTTAAAATAAATGGTCAACGTCTAAAACCATTTTTAGAATTTTCTACACTCAGAGAGGAGGATGTGTTGGTTCTCTATGAACCACAATATTTGTAATAAAAAAAGAAAAAAAGAAAAAGAAAAAGAAAAAGATATAAATATATACATATTTCCTCATTTTGTTTTTCACTTAAAAAAATAATAAATATATAAATATATATACACATTTTCTCATGTTTGACTTTCACTTAAAAAAAAACAAAACAAACTTTGAATATGTAACATGGACTTCAAAAAAATATATATTTAAATATAATAAGTTCGGCCCATATTCACTAGCCCAAAAGAAAAAGAAAAACAAAAATTGTGTTTGGTCCGGTTGGCCCAAACGCCTACACCTTTCGCATCGATGCTAGCATCGATGCCCAAAGTCGATGCCTGCATCGATGCCAAAGCCTGCTGCCTCAATCGTAGTCAACAGCCTCCTTTATTTCTTCTTCTTCCCAAACCCGATTTCCCCTCTCTCTAAAACCCTAATTTCACTCTCAAGAGGATTGGATCTATTGGAGGATGAAAGTACCCTAGAGGGGGTGAATATGGTTCTTGCTAATCTTATTAAATATTAGTGCCGATTAAAATTAATTAACAAATATATCCTAACAAAGATGATATTCAATAAGATATATGCAAGGATATATATGCAAAGGGGAAAATAAACAAGAAACAATATAAACAAATAGTGGACACAAAGAGCAATCCAAATACAATAGTATGATCACGGAGTTCGGACCTTCCGTCCTACATCTCCGCTCCCCACTCCCGGAGAGAACTCCACTATCAACACACACGGTTTGGAAGCCGGAACTTCTCTACACACTCGGTTTTCTAGCTCACCAAAAACTCTACAAATCTCTCATAATGTACATACACAAACCTATAACCTCAAGTGTTGGTCCTCACGTATCGCCTCCCTCAAGTGCTCGGCTTTACTACCTCTCTCTAGGCTTTACTACCGATGCCACTCCTCTTGGTATCGACTACGTCCTCACCACACACTCCTCTTGGTGTAAATGTGTATTACAAGGTGAACTCTCACAATAAAGCTCAAATATATGATTTGTTCTCTAACAATGAATGAGAACACTATGAAGCTCACTCTCACCAAATCACTCACCACGACCCAATAATATATTGTATGAATAATATTAAAATCTCAAATAAGGTGTGAGTGATAAATGAGAATAATAAAATTCTAACTCAAATAAAACTAGCTAAGATATGAATATGAAGTGATAAATGAGAATAATAAAATTCTAACTCAAATAAAACTAGCTAAGATATGAATATGAAAATCAAAAGATAAATAAGCTAGATAAACTAGCTAAGATATGAATATGAAAATCAAAAGATAAATAAGCTAGATAAAAGAGTTAGAAATCTTTTTTATAAACACAAGGAGCTGTAGATAGATGATGAGGATGAATTCCTCAGTTGAAATCAAAAGGTTCCTCCTTGTGAAAAACTCCTCTTTTGAAACAAACTTAAAAAAATGCTTAAAAAAACTAAACTCTTTCAAAACTTGATTAAAACAATTTTCTTGATAGCCATAATAGTTGAATGCATTGGGGGTACTTATAGGCACTCAAGACATCATCCAAAACCCAGAGAAAAAGACAAAACAGCTCAAAAAACAAAAATCTAGAAACTACACAAAACTAGCCATTGGAAGGCTTATCAGTCGACTGACGGGTTTCATCAGTTGACTGATGAGCTGACCATTACATGCCAGCAACACGCTATCAGTCGACTGATGAACTCGTCAGTCGACCAATGACCTCATCAGTCAACTGGTCAGTCGACCAAAATAAAACAGAGAGTAAATGATGATTCTAGGCACTTTCTTTAGTCGACACATCAGTCGACTGATGTCATCAGTTGACTGACCAGTTGACTGATAACATGTTATCAGCCTGAATCGATTTTGAAATTGAGTTTCAAGACTTTGTAAAAAATAGTAAATAAATACAAAAAAAATATGAAACTTTGTAAACAGTTTATAAACATTTTGATAAACTTGTTTGAAAAAGAATTTTGCAAAAAAGTCCTCATATTTGTGAAAACTCAACGTTTATCAAATATATACATAATACATAATACATAATACATATTTTTGATGAATCTTAAAAATGATGTTTGATATGTAAGAACATGTGAAAATTTTATGAAATATTTTTATAAACGTTATAAAACATGAATGTGATGTAAACAAGATTAATAAACTAACATTGCATTGTTTTCTCAAATAAACTCATTTTGTAATAAAAACAAAATTGTGTGTGTATATATGTATATTGAGCTTGAAATATATTCACACAATATACGCTAAAAAAACAACTAATATACCAATGCTAGATGGATCTTCAATATGCTCGTCTTGGTAATGGATGAAGCTAGATCTTGAATATGACTTGATGTGCAATGGCTTCATTCCACTATTCCACCAACCTTCGTTTGATGTGATCGTGTAGGCTCAATCCATCCAACCTCCAATCTATTATTTGTCTAAAATACCTAATAAGAAAACATAAAAACTACACAAATAATATTAGGAATTGTTTGTAATTATCAAAACAAGATTAGAAGATATAAGCTCATAACATGAGACCTAACAATCACCCCCTTTTTGATGATGACAAACAATCTACACAAAGAGTATATAAGATGTACAATAAAGCATAATACTCTTAAAATATACTCACAATCCACTTGTTTCTCCCCCTTTGGCAACATCAAAATGGAGAACACAAAAGAATAAGAGAGCGAAAGCTCCCTCTATCAATAGGCATGAGTGAGTATAAAACATAAAAAGATATAGGGATTGCTCCCCATATCAAAATGTCATATGGAAAATATGTAATAATGAACATGGCACAAAAATGTGAGCAAGCATAGACAAAAGTATGCTAAACACCTATCACATACAAGACCAAGTGAACACTCATATGTGTATCATTAATACAAAGTGTCACAAGGGTCTAACACAAAGATATATATATCCATAGGATATATATCAAAAACAAACAAAAACAAAAAATCCCAAAAATGAAAATCAAAGTTTTAAAAATTAAAAAATAAAGAATCAAATGATTTGTTAATAAATTCAAAAGAAAATTCATAAGTTATCAAACCATAAGTTATGATTTTGATTGAGAACATATATAAATATATTATTATGAGAATGATGTCTCAATACATGAAAACCAAGAATACTTGTCAAAATATTTATAAGTTTTATCCATAAAGATTAAAAATTAGTATGCTTTGGATAAATACATGAAAGATTAATATGCTCATTTTCGACAAAAACAAGAAAAACTTGCTTCAACCTATATGAATGCCCGGTGAACATGATATGAAGTGAAAGATTAATAAATCCGGGGGTTGCTAAAACATAACCTTCTCATATGCAAATTTAAAACAAAGTATATTTATATATCCAAAAAGTGTTTGGTTAATAGAAGCAGTCTTCTTTGTAAAACTTGATCAAATCATATAAGAAATACTTTATAAACCACAAATAGATGATCCGAAAGCTCAACCATATAAATATCATCAAGAGTATTTTATAATGATCCCATACACAAACACATTGTTCAAACTTAAAAATTAAAAACAAGGTGTACTAACAAAAATGATGTTTTAGCATAGAAAAATCATCTTGATAAAATTTGTATAAATTCATAATGGATGAAAACATGAAAATCTATGAAAGAGAATCATGAAAAAAATATGAATGATAACTTTTCAAATCAAATGCCAAGTATCAAATTGTTTTCAATTTTGTTTGTAAAACTTAAATAGAAATCATCTTTAAGAACATGAAAAACTAAAGACCTAAAGAGTTTGTTCTTAAAGATTAAATATGTTTTGATACCCAATTACTCTTGGTACCAAAGAGACTAGGAACATGATCCCTATCATTAAAGCTCAAGACCCTTGAGTTATGAACCCATTTGGGCTCATATGATGCACGAACACGGTCAAAACAATACTCATATAAATGTCCTTTTCGATTGCAATAGGTGCAATGAAAAGGTTGAAAAGATTTGTGTTGACTAATTGGTTGTGCACATGACTCATTTGCAAAAATAGGTTTCTTTAAAATTGTTTTGCAAATGGGAAGTTCTTCTCAAATCGAAACAAAACTTGGTCAAGTGACCAAAATTAAAATTGTTTTGCAAATGGGAAGTTCTTCTCAAATCGAAACAAAACTTGGTCAAGTGACCAAAACGACCACAAAATTCACACTTATACACATGAGCATATTTATGATTATCACTATGTGTGTGTACATGTGTATGAGATGGAGAAGCTTGATGGGATGCACAAGGATTAATATATTTAGGCATGGTGGGTTTTTGTGCATCATAACACATAATTTCAAAATTCAACTGGGTGAGTGATTTGAAATTGAGAATATGTTGTACAAAATCTTAAAAAAAAAATTATAGAGGTGTTTTATGCAAAATCAAAAATTCAATTTGGGTGATTTATGAAAATCCAAAAATTCTTGGGGGTTTTGTGCAAAAATAAATAAATAAAAACATTCAGACCTTCAATTTGGGTGAAGAGTGATTGATTTACAAATAAATTCCAATTGAAGTTTAAAGTTGAGGGGGTTTATGCAAAATATGAAACTTGAATTTGAGGTGTTTTGTGTAAATTTTGAAAATTCAAAAATTCAAATTTTAACTTGTGTAAAAGGTGAATAATTGGTCAACTAAAAGTTTGAATTGGGTATACTTCTCACATTTGTAAATTTATTATGATAAAAATGATTGAATAATTGAGGATGTTTTATCAACATGCATGTTTCATCGATCAAGTTATCAAAATTTGACATTTTTGTTTTAAAAGAATAATTTTGAGGAAATTTATTGACAAAACAAAATTTTGATAACTTGAAATTAACTCATGTTAAATAATTTGTAGATAAATTCTAAATTAAAATTAAAATTTTTTGGAATTTTGTTATTAAAATGTCATTTTTTCTTTTCTTTCTTTTTCTGTAGATGTCCCCCAGAAAGAGATCCCGAGCTAGTTCATTATCTTCTCAAGAAACTTCTGATACCGACATAGATAGACAGACAATTCTGGCCAGAATTGTGGGTCTTAATGTTCACTTTGAGAGAGGTTTTCAGATCAGTGCATTGCAGGCATATCAATCTACACTTACCATGTTAACTGCAGTAGGTCTTCAGGGCATGATGACTAAACCCCTAGAGAAAGCAAATATTTCATTAGTCATGAGTTTTATTCTGGATGGGAAATTGATCCAGATAGAGAATTTTCAGCTTTTTCTGTAGTGAGGGGTGTTAGGGTTGTTTTTTTATCTTCCCACTATCCGTGCTATCCTTGATCTTGCAGAACCACCAACTGATGTACCAAATTATTTCCACTTAGCCTCCACATTACAGCCTGGTGCACCAGAATATAATAACATGTCCATGACTTTGTGTGGGAGGATTTTCACATCTAGTTTCGGTTCAGGAAATCTTAAACCAGAATACAGATTACTTAATCTTTTCCTGAACTTTGATTTGAGACCCACCACTGCATACTCTGTCATTACCACCCATGATATACTCCTCCTTTTTTGGATAGCCACTAGTCAGGAGTTTGATATAGCGAGGATTATGTTTGTGTGGATGCGCTCATCAGTGGAGGGTGTGTTAGATTGGGTCGGGACACAGTCTGCATCACGAGCTCAGCTTATTTACCCCTATTTTATTACTAGACTCTGCCATAGATTTCATGTTCCAATATTTGCAGAGGATAGACTAGAAGTAGGGAAGGGGTTATTAAATGATCAGACTATGAGGAGGAGCATTTCAGGGCGAGATCAGTCCGGTTCTTCAGGTAGAGATCCTCCTCAGCACCAACCAGTTACACATGACCCCATTCGTGAAGAGTTGGAAAGGATGCGGAGTCGTATGGACATGATGCAGATTCATATGGAAAGGATGCAGGGTCAGATGAGCTACACCACCGAGCCTTAGCATATTTGGCGAGAGAGTAGCAGAGGGAACATGAAGATACAGCTGGACCTCCACATGAGCTTTAGAGTTTTATCATACCGCTTTAGCCTGATGATTTCCCAGGAGAGGATGAGGCGGGACTGAGTTCAGCAGCTACCGCTGATGATGTGGATGATGATCTATCTGAAGATAAGCAGTGAGGGATGTTCTTTTTACCCAGACTTTGGTTTTTGTTTCGACATATACTTATAAACCATGATATATTATTAGTATTTGCTTTGAGGACAATGCAAAATCTGGGTGCGGGGGTGTAAGCTAGTTAGCTATTCCTTTGTATTTTGCTAGTTAGTATTTTGTTTCAATAAGTTTTTAGCATTTGTTTTTTTGTTAGTTTTAGTAAAAAAAAGTCACTTGCCAAATTAATAGAGTTAAGTAATAATTGATCTAATTGGTAGATTTTAAATTTTCTAATTCCTACTTAGTGATATACTCAAGTTTACCTTTTATAATAACTCCAAATAAATTTATTAAGAAATGATTTTTCAAAATAGTATACTTTACTTAAGCCTTAACTTAGACTTTTAATTAAAATAATAAATTTTTTGCATGCTTAACTTAGAGTTGAATATATATATATTAAAAAAATTAACCTTATAAAAGAAGAGTGAGGAAAATGGGCACAAAAAAACTCTTGAATTTAAGATGATTCTATCTTATAAAGCCTAAGTTGACTGAGTAATTAAGCTCAAAGAGTATTTTTATACTTAATGACCTATGCCTAATTGGGTTGGGATTCATTTGCCCAAAACTCGTTAAATATTCACTTAGAAAGCCCGATTGAAGAAAAAAATTACCAAGAAATAAAGAGTGAAAAAAATAATTATAACACTAACTATTTTTTTATATATTGTTATATTTGTATATATGGTCTTGAAAAATAATTTTTGATCAACAGACTTGAAAGTTATTTAAAACAAAGAGTAAGCATGTTCTTTTCAAAACTTTTAAATTAAATTTCTAAGTTTGACTTGGTTTTGTATTGCTATAATGAAAAGATTTTCTAGGAGATTTACCTTGAAGTTATATATAAAAACATTTTCTTGAGTATTAACTAGCTTCAATTAGAATATAATGTCTAAATATATCAAAGAAAATTAGTTATTTACTAACTTCTTTAAATTGGAAAGTTGGCCGAATTTTATGGGTATATTCATTGTAAACCCTCACGAGACTACAACTCATCAACTAGGGTAACCTAGGGGTTTAAAGGCTTGTTGTATGCGCTAAATACAATCGCGATTCATGCGAAAGTAAGTTAGGATTTTTAATTTCCTTCTTTTCTAGAGGACTAGCAAAAGTCTAGGTGTGGGGGTATTTGATAATAACATTTTTATTATAATTTTATACCCTCATTATCTATTTTATATGAATAAATACACCACTAACAATTGTTTTTATCTTTAATTGCAGGTTAATCAAAAATAAAGCCAAGATCTCTTTACTCATCAAAAGCCCAGAAATATTAATGAAGAAAACAAGCATCAAGCCAAAAATCCCAAGAGCCAAAAGTCCAAAGCCCAAAGCCAAACAAAGAAGAAACCAGCGGATAGCAAAAGGAGGCACCTAGGCATCGATGCCAGTATCGATGGCAGCATCGATGCCCCCATCGATGCCAGCATCGATGCCCCCAGCATCGATGCCCCCATCGATGCCAGCATCGATGCCCCCATCGATGCCAGCATCGATGCCCCCATCGATGCTGACGAAACAATTATGAATCTATGGCTAAAATTTGATTGTTTTGGATAAGATTTCGATCCAATGGCTCACATTCATTGATGTTTACTATAAATAGGGGTAGAGAGTGAGGGGTTAGAGGTGTAAAAAATTTTGTAACTCTATTTGGAGAGGAGGATTACTCTTAATTGAGAAGACCTTCTAAAATTATAACTTTTTGTTGCAATCAATAAAAGAATTTTTTTCACCACTTTAAATTTTTTTCTCTTTGTTTGATGATGATGATGGAGATGAAGATCAATTTGAAGATTTGCTTTTATTTTATTTTTCTCTTTTATTTTTTATTTCTTTTTAGTAGTTTCTTTCTTATTGGTTATTAGTTTAGATTTACATTCATGTCTTGTAGAGTAGATTTATTTGTTTTTATTTTATTTTGCATTTTAATTTATAGAGTAGATTTATTTTCTTGCATTTTTATTTCTTGTTGTAATTTAGTTAGATTTATTTCTTGTTCATAGTGTAAAGTTCCTTGTTCTTATTTCTTTGCTTTGTAATTAGTTCTTATTCTTTTCATTTCATTCATTGTTTTTATTTCTTAAGATGTGGAACTAATTTGCTTTGTAATTAGTTCTTATTCTTTTCATTTCATTCATTGTTTTTATTTCTTAAGATGTGGAACTAATTTTTGTAGGAATCTTAGAATTGCATAAAATTAGCTTTATTTTTTTATATTGTATGAATTATTCTCTTATACTTAAAATAATCATGTATAGGATAATCAACTGGAGAACTAATTGGTAGAAGAAGAATTTGATAATCTATGCTTATCTTGAGTGATTTGATAGGTTATGCTTATGAATTCTAGAATTATTATATAGTTGTTGTTCTTGTCATGAATATTAATTTTGCTTAGATGATAATTTGATAGGTTATACTTTCCTTAAATGGTTTGATAGTCTATGCTTAATAAATCTAAAGTAAAATATGATAAAAATAGAATAGTTCATATTTTGTAATTGAAATTAACTAGTGGAATTCAATTCTAGACTTCTCATATCTTTAATTGAATCCTCCATCTTTTCTTTCTTAATTTTTCCTTAGTTCTTGATTTTCTCTTATATGTTTCTTGATTTTTATTCCCTTATGATTTCATTTATTCGTTTATCACATCCACTCTTCATTTCTATCATCTAAAATCTCATCTATTGACTTTTACACATATTCACAATACTCCTCATATATCTCCACAATCATAATTTTCATTACTCCTAATTGTCATGCACACAACATAAAAAATAATTCTAATAATTCCTTACAAACACTTTCCTCGTGGGATCGATAACTCTTTATACTATAACTTGATTAGTTGTGTACTTGCAACTTTTGGTACATATTTATGCCCCATCACCAGACTACGATCTTTAGCTTCAATGACAACAGCATGCGACCTCTGGGAAAAATCAAGTTCAGGTGCCAAATAGGAGATCTTAAGTAAGAGGTGACTTGTTACATCATAGATGCAGAAACGTCCTACAATCTATTATTAGGACGACCCTCGATTCATGCAAATTACATCATCCTTTCTACCCTTCATCAGGTAATGAAATATGTCGATGATGAGGGAGAAGTCAAAACCCTAATCGCAGAGTATCAACCTTTCAGAGGTGTGGAGAATTTTCATACCGACTCAGTCTTTTATCTGGACTCCCAGGAGCCAGAGCAGCTGCAGGAAGCCGCCGACAGTGGTAACGAAGTGGACATCAAGCCCGGGCACGAGGAAGAGTGTCCGTGGGAATTAGATCTTAATGTAATTAGCCAGAATGAGCTCAATAATAATGATGTACTGAGTGAGGGCGAGTGATACATTAATGAAAGTTTTAATTTAGCTTACTTGTCTGATGTGTCCTCTGAATGTGAGAAAGCAAAGACAGATACAGATGCAGATATGGATCCATGGTACACATTGTATGCTGAGTCTTCACTTGATTTGCCGCTCAAATCATCCTTCGCTACATTTGAAGAGATGGAAGATGTGCATAATGTCTTATTCATGGTCCCGTTTAAAAAGAATGGTCAAAAGCCAATCTATTTCGGTAAAGTCTAATCTGAGTTACCCAAGCGATAAAGCTCAGATGAAGATCTTGGAATCCCACAATTTCATTATCATGAACCCAATTCCATCCATCTAATGAGAAGAATGGATTATGACTTTGATAAATAGGAAGGTTTAAACTTCAGGAAAGAAAGATGAGCACTAATTCGATCTTTCACTCCAGAAGGAAAGCCTCCTGATTATTATTATAAAACTGGAAGGGGATTAGGTTATGTTTCAACCCCTCCCCTTTCAGAAAATGAAGCCGATGATAATCTATGGTAAGACCATTCATCCGGAACATCATCATGGGAATCCGATGTGAGCTTTAGAACATTCTTTAAAAACATGTCTGTGAATATGACTTCGTCTAGTCATCCAGATGAAGACATAGAGGAGGATGATAAAAAGTTGATTGAGTCAGCCAATGATCCTTGAATCAAATGCCTTACATTTTATGGGATATGCGCTTCGAACAACGTGAGCTGCCCATAGAAGATAAGGTAATCCAAGTCAACATGGAGGATGAAATTAATCCCAAGCCAATCTTCATAAGCGAGAGCTTATCACCACTCGAGAAAGAATACCTCTTATCTCTCATCAGAGAATATATAGATATATTCGCTTGGAATTATGAAGATATGCTGGGTCTTGATCCTAAAGTAGCCATGCTTCGTCTTAACATTGATCTGGATGTGAAGCCCGTTAAGCAACAACAACGTCGGTTCGGTCTAGAGATCATATAGGCGATTGAGTCGGAAGTCAAAAAGCTTATCTACTCAAGCTTTATCAGATAGGAACAACACCTTGACTGGGTGGCTAACATTGTCCCCGTGCCTAAGAAGAATGGAAAAGTCCAAATTTGCATTGATTTTCGTGACCTAAACGCCACATGTCCGAAAAACAAATTTCCACTCCCCATCATAGATGTCATAATTGATATACTTGTGGGTATGAGAGGATGTATTTTATGGACGGGTTTTTAGGATATAAGCAGATCAAAATGTACCGTAAAAACGAAAAGCACACAGCCTTCAGAACACCATTAGGAGTATATTGCTGCACAGTGATGCCCTTTGGATTGAAGAACACTGGCGCAATCTATAAGCCTTCAATGAATACAATCTTCCATGAATATCTACGTAAGAAGATTGAGTGCTATGTGGATGATATCGCAGTGAAAAGCCAAAACAAAGGCAATCATCTTGCCGATTTGAAGATGATGTTCGACATCATGCAAGCACATCAGTTGAAGATGAACCCTACGAAATCATTCGTGAGTGTTGCCAGTGGAAAATTCCTTGGGTTTATAGTTACATCTAAAGGGATTCTCTCGATCCAGAAAAGGTTCGTGCTATCCAAGAAATGCCACCTCCAAGAAACATCAAAGCGCTCAGAGGCTTGTAAGGCAGGTTGACTTACATCCGAAGATTCATATCAAATCTCTCGAGATGCTACCATCCCTTCACCAAGTTAATAAAGAAAGGAGTCTCATTCGTTTAGGATGAAGACTGCTGTTTGGTGGGAAAATTCGAAGAAGAAATTAAGAACAAAAATGTGTTATTCTCTCTAACTGATTTAGATAAAGAATGATTACAACGTCCTCAATACAATTTCTCTCTAACAAACTTTAGAAAAAATTACAATTCTTCTCAATCGGAATCCCGATTTACAAAAGAGAGAAGGAATTGACGGAGATCCTTCCCTTTGTTTTTTTAGCCTGGGTTCTTCACAGTAGCGATAAGATGCCTTCCTCGAAACTCGTGTCAAGTTTGCTTCTCGTTGACGATCCAAGCACCTCGCTAGATTAAAGTCAATGAAACTTACGTGGCAAGTTTTAAGATAACTCTTAACGAGTTTATAACTCAGAACGAGTTTAAACACTGCAACTAAGTTGATTTAAACCGAAAATCGGTTTTAGAGCCAAGTCATAAATCTCCAAAGATTTCTGCTGCTGAAGGATGCTCCAAGATCTCCAAAAGATTGATCTGAAAAGAGAGAGCCCAAAAGATTGATCTCCACATAGCCGATCTCAAAAGCCTTCCAAATGATCCGATCCAAAAGATGATCTCCAGATCACCAAAAGCCCCTAACTCAGTTGAGTTTTTCTGTTATTTATAGGGGGATTAAGGGTGATAACTACCTCCTTAATCCGCTCCTAAGTGGGATGTAAATCCCTTCAATCATGGGGGAAAAATGGTTCCTGGAACCTTTTAGCTCATGTTTTAATGAGTTAAATGCTAAAAATAGCTTTCTGGGCCCGAACTCTGCGTTTTAGACCTGAAACGCAGAGTTAGATCTGTTTAAGGCTGAAAATACCATGTTTGCACAACGTTGTGAACTCTAAAATGTAGATCTGGAATGCAGAGATAAACTTTACATTTTGAGTCCACGAACTCTGCATTTTAGACCTGAAACGCAGAGTTGGGCATGTGCTTAAGGCTAAAAATATCGTGTTCGCACAACGTTGGGAACTCTAAAACGCAGAGTTGGGATGCAGAGATGAACTCTGCATTTTGACTCTGGAATGCAGAGGCGAGCCTCAGGCGGGCTGGGTGAGCTTCAGGCTAAGTCTATTGTTCAGGTAAAGTCCAGTATTACAGACATACTTCAGAACATAACTTGCTGCGGAGAACATGTCATAACTTTTAAACCGTAAGTCGGAATTGGACGAATTATATATGAAAATCGACTATCTTGATGAAACGAAACCGACCAAACTAACCCCAAAAGGTTCGGTTTGTTCCTGTCCGTTTTGCCAAATTCCTTACTGTTTGAGAGATATCTGCATTTTGATTTGAAGAGATCGTCAATTTATAGTCTCATTTGCTAGATTGTTGCAAAGATCGTCATCTTGTAACCTTCATCTTGGCTCCTTGAAAATGTGAGAGTCATCAGATTGTAACTCACGATGTTGATTGCGAAGGCTGTTGAATTAGAGCTTTCATCATTTGTTGTGAAGGTCGTCACATTGTAACCTTCATCGATCTACGTAAATTTTTTCCAATTATAACCTTTTGGAAGCTATTAACTTGTAACTTCTATCATTAGTGTTTGATGGAGATCAGCTATCTACAGTAATTTTTTAGACAGCTTATAGAACCCCCTCTAAAGTTTTCGAAAGTTTGTGGTTGACTGGGATGTATTTTTGAAACACTTTGGATCTCAACTCTGATCTTGGACCTATTGATTCATTATCATAAATGAGTTGTTCTCTGCACCCGCTTTGAAGGCATATTGGTTGAAGGGGTTTACCATGCAAGACCTGTGTGAGGATGAGCTTCGAAGAGAAACTGTAGTGACAGTACAAGCTACTCATGAACAGAAGCTCTCAATCGCTACGTCACGACTCACATCCATTTAGCTGATGGGCCCACAAACATTCATAGGTTTTGTTGGTACACTCTCAGCCATCAATGGATTTGATAAGCCTTTACCGACTATTGTTTAAGTTGAGCTAGCATATGGATTGTCTAAATCTGTTCCACATGTTATGTTGTGCTAAAAGAATGAACTCTCTTAGATTAATGCTATGATATTCAGTACATAGACATTGCCATTCTTACGGGAATGTGCTACCCGACAATGCGTGTTAGGCGTAGGCTTATCTCTAATTAGGGATTAAGATAAAGTCCCCCACAGATGAATTCTGGTATCCTTTTCATAGCGAAAGATTAACCGACAATGCGTGTTAGGCGTAGACTTATCTCTGTTTAGGACTTGAGATAAAGTTTCCCATGCGTGAAAGATATAGATTTTTGATGCTACGATGTTGAATACGTAGACTTCGCCATTATTGCGGGAATAGGCCACCCGACAGCATGTGTTAGATGCAGACTTATCTCTAGACTTATCTCTAATTAAGGATCAAGATAAAGTCCCCCATGCGTGTAAGACATGGATTTTAGTGTTATTAATAACAACCTACTACGATATTGAATACACAGAATTTTGTTATTTTTACGGGAAAATACTAATCGACAACGCGTGCTAGGCGTAAACTTATCTCTAATTAGGGATCGAGATAAAGTCCCCCATGCATGAAAGATATGGATTTTGGATGCTACGATGTTGAATACGTAGAATTCTGTCATTGTTTCTTTCTGTGTTATGTTTTTACTTAAAGCACTGAAAGAAAGTTAGAAGTGCCAGAGGTGTAGTATTAACTTGGCATGAATTTTTATTTAGAGTGAAATTCAGAAATTTTCTTCATTATCACTAGGATAATTCCAAAAAAAAATTTAATCTGCTAGGGATTTTATAATAAAAAATTTCTATTCTTGTTGAAAAAGGATTAACAAGTTCATTAGGAGGTTTGACTGTTAGAGGTGTGATGTTAACCTAATAGTATTTTATGAGCCTATCGCTCTATTAAAGAGAGTTGATAAGTTGATTTGGTCGTCAGAGGTATGATGTTAACTTGACAGGTTTGTGGACCTATAGCTCTATTAAAGAGAGTCAATAAGTTGATTGTCAGAGGTGTTTTTTTAACGTGACGAGATTGTGGACCTATCGCTCTATTGAAGAGAGTCGATAAGTTGATCGTCAGAGGTGTTTTATTAACGTGACATCATCAGAGGTGTAATATTAACGTGGTGAAAGGATTGATTGTCAGAGGTGTAATATTAATGTGACATGATTTGTTACGATCGGAGCAACTTTGAGGACTTATCGCTCTATTGGAGAGAGTCGATAAGTGAGTTGTTAGAGGTGTAATATTAACATGACAGGAACTTGTTGCTATCGGAGCAACTTTGTGAACTTATCATCATATTAAAGAGGATTGATAAGTGGATTGTCAGATGTGTGATATTAACGTGACATGAGTTTGTTACGATCGGAGCAACTTTGTGGACCTATCATCCTATTAAAGATAATTGATAAGTAAATTGTCAGAGACATGATATTAACGTGACATGAGTTTGTTGATTTTATGGTTGACAGAGGTATTCTATTAAACATGACAACTCAGAAAATTTATTACTCATAATTCAGTGGATCACAAATTAACCAATCCCCAGTCTTGAACAAGTGCAGGGGAAAAAAGGGGTGGACATGACATTTTTCCTAGTGGGCCACTATCCGTCAAGTCGTTCAGTGATATCGGAGTATAACAACTATGATTAGAATATGTCACACAACAAGCCATTATCTAAAGAGTTTGGCTATCAGAGTTAACTGTTAACATGATAGCTTTATGGACCCGCTATCCTATTGAAGAGGATTGGCTTCAGTGGTCGTAGTATCTTCTTTTCTGACTGAGAAGATTAGGCTTGGTCCGATTACTCAGGTTGATCCTGCTTACTTTGTTCTTCAGGTTTGATCCTGATAATAATTTTTTGAGCATGTTCACCTTAAGAGATTAATTGTATCTAGGAACAGTATTCTGCAACCCTCATTTGTGCTAGAAGGTTGGTCTGCAAGTTGTGTTGATAGGTCTCCATTAAGGTAGACTGTGTCATACCTGACGAATATCGAAGAGCCATGCTTCGAAACCTCTTGATGAAGGCTTTGACGGGCTCCCTCTTCTTCTACTTAGTGGCGAGAATGGTATGGATAGAGGCTTTGACGGGCTGCATCCCATTCGGCAGGATAGGGCCTAGTAATAACCTCATCTTGGAGCTCACTTCTGGTAGCAATGGTATTGAGGCGGGCTTCTAATTATTCTATTTTGGCAGACTGGAGATTCTGCCCGTTCTCATTCTCTCTTCCTTCATCAGAGGAAGATTCTAGGTTGTGGGCTTCTTGGTCAGAAGCAACATCATCAACCACTTTTTCCTTCTCTTTGCTTGAGTGAGGTCGGGATGAAAAATCCACTATGAAGAAAATTTAGAAGCTACAATCCCTCTTTATAAGGAGAATCTCTCTCTCTCTCTCTCTCTCTCTCTCTCTCTCTCTCTCTCTCTCTCTCTCTCTCTCTCTCTCTCTCTCTCTCTCTCTCTCTCTCTCTCTCTTCTGCTTGCTATTGGGATGATCTCCACTCTCTCTTTTGCTTGCTATTAGGATGATCTCCACTTAAGGCTGCGGAGGTATATATAGGTGATTTTATGGTAGGTATGCACTGTTGATACAGTGTTGCTATAGCAATGATTGGTAGGTTTGTGGTTGGTAATTAGTGTGTGGCGAGTAGATGATTACTGTTGACATGGTGGCTTTTACTTTCCAACACAAACTTATGGTCAAGTGACAGTTCTAGAGTTTGTGGGTTATTTCAACACCAGACAAACAGGATGGGCCTTGGGTTTTGCAAAATTTACCCCATTCTTTTGTGCAGGTTAGATTATTAAGCTGAATATTTGTCGTTAAGCTTTTTATGCACATGTTTTTTGGCAACAAAAGGAAAAATGTAGTTCTTCAAAATTTTGATAGAGTTTCATTTCTCAAAATCACGCGATCATCCATGTTTATGTAAGAACATAAAATTTCAACCTTTTCACGTATTAATTAGTGTAGAGCCTAAAAATATTGAGTAAACAGATATATCCTTGAAACTTGTTGTCTTTTTTGGCAAACCCAACTTAACATGTGTTATTATTTCATTATCTTGAAGCATCATATCATCAAGCTTTATGTGGCGACAGACATGGCTTACTGGATATACATTTTCTTGGATGATTGCCTAGTCCCAATATAGGCTGTAGCATCTGGTTGGAAAAATATAGCAGTCGACTAATGCTATGTAATTTAAAATTAAAATTTCAAGTTATATAAATAAGTGATCAAGGCATGTCTATGCATTGTCCTTAAGAGTAGATCGAGGTATGTACATACTGTAGGCGTCTAAAAAAGGCTGATAGATATCCAAATACAGCTCAAGGCAGAGAGAAGATCATCCAAAGATCACAAGAAATGGCCTGACGCTGTCTCGAAAAGATCGGGACAGTGTAGACTGTCTCGCACGCGAGATAGTGTGGACTTTCTCGCCACGGGAGACAGCATAGATTGTCTCTCCACACGAGACAGCGTAGACTGTCTCGCACGCGAGACAGCGTAGACTGTCTCGCACGCGAGACAACCCTAAAATGTTCAAAAATTACTGAAATAACTGCATGACACATGGTCATCAACTGTTCAGGAACATGGGAAACATCATGGGTGAGAATCACGTTGATAACTGTCAAAATAACGGAGTTTAGAACGTGTGAAGGCAGTTACAAAAGAAACTGGCAGGCAGTTTAAGCTTTCTGAGACAATTATAACTGTCTTGGAAGCCGAGACAGTCACAACTGGAAGCCGAGACAGTCACAACTGTCTCGGCCATCGAGACATAGAACACTGTCTCGTAGGCAAAACTCCCTATGACATTGTATTTTTAGTTAAATATTCCCAGAGGCTATAAATACCCCCTAGGGTCATTACTGACAGAGATTGGAGCATAGAGAGCAGATAGGGCAGAAAACTTGAGCCCCTTTTGTGATTCCTTAAGATTTAAGCTTTGACTTGATCTTAAGAAGAGTGTTCATGTTACTTTGTTAAGATATTCACTGATTTTCATTCTTGCTTCTAAACGAAGGAAGAATACCCAAAGCCTTCACAATTCATTCAGAATTCGTGATTTGGTGGTCCACGGGCTAATACAGCCCCAGCACAGGCAAAGATCCCGCACAAGCAGCGATCCAAACAACGATCCTGCGTTTATTTCTAAGGAGTTTGTAATTTAATTTTTGTTCTAAAGAGTAGTTTTACAAAGTACGAAGCTCACTCTTTTGTATTCATTGTAATCGATAAAAAATTATAATGAATTCTACAATAGAACTTGTTCCTGACGCAAACAAACTGGCGACCACAGTGGGAGCCAACGGTTTCGCTGCCGAGACCGTCATGTCACAGCCGATCAAGATACCGATTGAATCCAAAGTCAAGTACAAATTCGACCAAGCGAAGTTTGCGGATTATTTGTCATCCTCATCTATAAAATCTTCCTCGCCTCACAAATACAGGAAGATTTCGTCTTCTAAGAAGGTTTTCAAGTTTTCGACGCTGTCGAATGCTACGGGTGAAGACTCTCCCCTGATTGTTACTGAGGATTCTACTTGCAACATCTCTGCTCACAATGACTCTTCTCCAGTTAAGGAATCATTGAATCAAAGCCCACCAGCACTGACGAAGAGGGCTCGTCAGAGACAACGCCAGCGCCACACTCGCCAAATGGTTAAAGCTTTGGAACAAACCGACAGGGTTCTTTATCACGCGGACCTAGAGTCGAGGAGGCATCAAGTGGTTCAATTGTCTCAACGACCAATCACTCATATCTCTGCTAAACTAATGACGGAGGAATGGACTCTCGTCAAAAGGGCTCGTTCGACCCTCAAAGAACGTATACAAAAGCGTCGTGCAAATGCCGCTCATGCCCGTGCTCTCGTGCAACAAAGACGAGAAGGGAAGAAGGAAATGGTGTCTAAAGAATCACCAAAAAACCTCAAAATTTGGATCCCTAAATCCGAACTTGTGCAAAAATCGAATCATCAGAATACATCCTATATCTGAGACACTTGCAATTGTCTCGGACAAAGCAGCAGTATCCAAGATACTTGCAACTGTCTCGGACAAGGGAGCTCTACCCAAGACAGTTGTAATTATCTCGGGCAAAGGAAGACTTCCAAGTCCTCTCCTTCGATGCCGTCGACATCCATTCCTGATCCGTCTACTGCATCCATATCTGCTATGTTACTAGTGAAGCCGTGGGTCAGTCTAGACCTATCAAAATTCAAGGTTACAATGGCGGATCGCCTCAGTCCTTTATCTAATGATCGAGGCAAAGCTCCAGTCAAAGAACGCTTAGGTCCGGTTAACGAACCCCGAGTAAATTCTTACGCTGGGGGTCGGAAGTATCCTCCTATCAGGACAAAACAATCCCAGGAAGAGAAAATTCCGATTTCCTCTCGTTTGGTGCTTGTAAAGACTCCATTCCCGCGAGGGGGCGGATCTAAACATATAACCTTGGATTGCTCAGAGGCAACGACAAGTCGTCCTGTGTATGTCAACAAGGTTCAAATACAAAAACAGAAGATAAGTTGCTATGGTCATCATTCTGACGAGCTATACTATCAAATTAATGGTGGACACAAATCACAGAAAAGGACTGTTCGAGAAACAAGTCCTCATTGTGTATGTGAAAAACTTATCAAAGCAGTGTTGTCTGAATGCAGCTGCTCTAAAGTCGAACCACCAAGGGTTTCTATATTCTAGAGACTTTCTACTAAAGCGTCAAAGCCCAAATCAAGACATTTCCACAAAAAAATAGCTGTCGTTTAACATAATGAGCTTCCAGAGGTCACTATCAATATGACCGACAGAGGAAAACGACATTCAATCAACCCTGATCCTAATTTTTCTCCGAAAGGAAAAGTCGATCAAGGTCTCTCTCAAAGAGTGTCACGACTACAGTTAAGGGCCACTAGACGTAGAGATTATAGAAGAATGCATGAAGGAATGTCCTCGGAGGATGAACTTTCAGACACTTGTTCTGCGATCGCTTCGGATGATACAATATCTAGTATGAGACAAGTCAGGGAATCATTCACAATCACTCCTGATCAGTTTACTCAAATGCTTCAAGAAGCTCTAGCCAAGCAACGTGAATAAATTAGAGCTGAGATAAAGACGGAGATGGAGTTGGCCATCCAACAAATGAGGGAATTGCAAGCTCAACGGCTTCAACCTCCTGAGTCCAGTCAACGAGCTGAATCTAGTAGTCGCACTTAGAATAATGTAGATGATAGTGATCCAGAAGTGGATGGAGTCATTTTTACTGATGCACCTCCCAGTAACAATAACACTGGGGGTGGTTCAACAGATCCTCGCAATAATAATATTGGGGGTGGTTCAATTACACCTCTTAATAACACTGGGGGTGGTCCAATTATTTCTTCTCAACATCACTCAAAGAGAGATGAAGATGAGGATAAGAAAATACAAGACCTTGAAAACAAAGTTAATACTTTGATGTCCGCTCAGGAAGTAAAGAAGACGGGTATTTCGTGTCTCTATCCAAGAGAATGGGATTCGATACCATACCCGGTAAAATTCAATCTGATTAACTTCACACCATTTAACGGGAAGGGCTCGCCTACTCAACACTTGATTTATTTCAAGTCTCATTTGGGGTGTAATCTCTGGAAATGAGGCTTTGATAGTCCGGTCATTCGTTGGTACCCTTCGTGGGGCCACCTTTGATTGGTACCGACGTCTCAAGCCTAGGAGTGTCAACTATTGGGATGACATGAAAAGTTTGTTCCTCAGCAATTTCTTCGATGATGACACCAAAGTGTCAATCAGAATCCTTCTGGATGAGAAACAAAAAGACGGAGAGTCAGTTGATAATTTTGTCAAGTGCTTCCGCAACAAGGCAATGAATTGCAGGGATCCTGTCATAGAGGAATTCATCTTGCAGACATGCCACAATAATCTCTCCATTAATGTCCTGGAAGTTCTGGAGGTTGTACCATCCAAAACTTGGAAGGAGTTAAAACTACACGGTGAATAGGCCGAGCTCTTTCTTAAAAGAAATAAAGCTGAGAAATCAACCGACGGCACCTGCAATAGCTGTGAATGCTAATAAAACGTCACAACCGTAACCCCGGAAGCAACTGAAGACTTCCGATCCGAAGTTCCAGAAGGAGTATTCTTTCGAAGATGATGAAGTTCCTGCCATCTTGAAATACCTCTTCGCCAATGATGAAATTGAGCTACCACCTATTAAAGATCAGGAGGGAGCTAAGAAGATTACGGATCCAAACTACTGTGCATACCACAGAAGGGTTCTTCATCCCACCAAGGTTTGCTTTGGCCTCAAAAACAAAATCCAAGCCTTAGTTGACTCCGATGTTATAATGGCAAAACAAGCCAAATAAGGATGACATATAACTCCAAAGAGGATACGAGTATAAACTGCTTCTCCATGTAACTCCGAAGAGTATACGAGTATAAACTGCTTCTCTATGCACTCCAAAGGGTATACGAGAGTAAACTATTTCCCGAACCTCTAACTGATATAAGAGGTTAAAAAACGGCTCCCTTAAATTACGCACTCCAATAATGCAACCAAATATGATTAGACTCAGGTTCACCTAAAAGCTGGGGGTGGATATGAGGTTATCATGGCTGAAACGAAGGCAGGAACCAAGACCTAATTCCGTATCATGAACAGCAACATTGTTCACAAATGAGAAGTTCCTGAAAAAGTACTATCCCTAGTACATTCAGGGTAACCTATTTAACGGGAAGTTCCTGGAGAATGCTATATATGGTATTCTTAAGGATAACCCAAAACTAATTGATTATTCAAGGTGAAAACCAATCATCTGAATAATCCACTCTTAATCATGATAAAAATAATTAAGAATCTCCCGTTGTGGCTATTTAATCATGTCCAAAATGATTAAAACCCTCCCACTATGATTTTTAGAATAATCTTTCATTAAGATGAGATTCAATGACTTCATCAAGTCAATCTTCTATCATGTAACTCTGAAATCCTTCAAGGATGAATCATGTCCCATTTGCTTTTCCTTCATCCGATTCTTGGTTGGTTTTAATCATCGGCATCAATTTCACCAACTCCCACTGTGACTTTCCAAGCACTCTTTCATTGAGATGTGATTCAATGATCTCATCGGGTCAGTCTTTCCTCACGAAACTCCTACGATCTAATTGTGGAGTGCTTGATGATTCACAATCCTCCACTATAAAATCCCTCACTGATCAAATTAACTGATGGTGGGTCCACCAAAATGCTTCGTGGTTAAATCCACCCAAACTCCCGCTGTGTCCGAGCCTTTAACACTCCCACTGTTGAGCTCTGACACAACACCCAAAATTTTAATCTATGACAATTAGCAAACCCCTTTTCGTGTTAAAGTCTTATCACTGGTTACCAAAAACCTCTTCTGAGTGATTTGTGCAAATCTACATTCCTACTGTTATTTGTACCTTCACTCCCTCCTATTTGGTCAAACCTTTAAATAGTTAGGACCAAAACCAAAATCTCCTCTCGATTCCTTCCATGAATGAGAGGTCCACAAATTGAACGATCAAACCTTTTAACAGTTAGGATCGTCTCAAACCTCCATTTGGTCAAACTTTTAAACAGTTAGGGACAAAGCTAAAATCTCCTCTGGATTCCTTCCATGAACGAGAATTCCACAAATTGAACGATCAAACCTTTAAACAGTTAGGATTGTCTCAAATTCCCATTTGGTCAAACCTTTAAACAGTTAGGACCAAAGCCAAAACCCCCTCTCGATTCCTTCCATGAACGAGAGTTCCACAAAATTGAACGATCAAACCTTTAAACAGTTAGGATCGTCTCAAATTCCCATTTGGTCAAACCTTTAAACAGTTAGGACCAAAGCCAAAATCCCATTTCGATTCCTTCTATAAACGAGAGTTCCACAAAATTGAATGATCAAACCTTTAAACAGTTAGGATCATCTCAAATTCCTATTTGGTCAAACCTTTAAACAGTTAGGACCAAAGCCAAAATCCCCTCTCGATTCCTTTCATGAACGAGAGTTCCACAAAATTGAATGATCAAACCTTTAAACAGTTAGGATTCTCAAATTCCCATTTGGTCAAACCTTTAAACAGTTAGGACCAAAGCCAAAATCCCCTCTTGATTCCTTCCATGAACGAGAGTTCCAAAAATTGAACGATTAAACCTTTAAACAATTAGGATTGTCTCAAACTCCCATTTGGTCAAACCTTTAAACAGTTAGGATCAAAGCCAAAATCCCCTCTCGATTCCTTCCATGAACAAGAGGTCCACAAATTGAATGATCAAACCTTTTAACAGTTAGGATCGTCTTAAACTCCCACTCGGTCAAACCTTAAATAATTATGACCAAAATTGGAATCACCTCTCGATAAATGAAAGGTTTCCTCACATTCCCCGCTTGGTTAAACCTTTAAACAGTTAGGACCAAAGTTGGAATTCCAACTTGATAAATGAGAAATCCATTTTTAGATTGGATAATCAAACCTTTTAACAGTTAGAGTTATCTAAATCTTCTCGATTCTCGGAGTGGAGATCCCACTCTTAGTTTTACCCTTCAGATTCTCGAAGTGGAGATCCTACTTTGAGTTTCTTTTGCAACAGGAGATAGAATGTAAAATTCTCCTCCTCCATCATCGGGTTCATTTCTACCAACAAAAAAGAGACCAGGAATAGAATATAAAATTCTTCCTCTCCAGGATCGGGTTCATCTCTACCAACAAAAAAGAGACCAGGATACTCCAATGAGTACATGAATATAAACTGCAGCTCCTTGAACCTCCCAACAGGTATACGAGATTAAACTATTTTCTAAATACTCCAATGGGTACACGAGTTTAAACTGTTTTCCTATCCTCAACAGGAAGTTTCTGGAGAATATCACTCAGAATATTCTTAAGAATAACCAGACTACCTCCTAACGGGTATGCGAGATTAAACTATCACAAAAATTTCGAAGAGTACATGAGTATAAACTGTGTTCTTATGAAGACTGATGCAGTGATAAACAATCTAATATCAATTTAACAACAAAGGCTGAACTCACAAGTCAAAATTCCAGCTTCAGTTCAAGATCTCGACAACGGTCAAGCGATAAACGCAGTACCAAAAGAATCTTAGCTATTCTACAAAACAGTGAATAGACTAAAAGATGAAGAGGTCAAGAGTTGAAGCCATTTACGGGTCCTTCTATAAAATCTACTCAACCAATTATTGAAGGGATTGTAAGTAAGATCTGTCCTATCCAAAGTATCCTAGACTCCTCTATAAAGGAATGAGTCTAAAATACTTTAGAGGGGGTATCTGTAGGCGTCTAAAAAAGGCTGATAGATATCCAAATACAGCTAAAGACAGAGAGAAGATCATCCAATGATCACAAGAAATGGCCTGACGCCGTTGTTTTAAATATCGGTCGATAATCAATATTATCGGCTGAGTTATCGGATTTTTTAGCTCTCCTCTAGGATAAGTTGGTTTTGTAATTGGTTATCATTTTGGAGAGATTATCGGCGAGTTATCGACACTTATCGGCCGATAAGTAAGGCTAAATTATCGGGATTATTGGCCAGGCATTTCGAGTTGAGTTGTTGAGTTTTTAAAACCCGACCCGACCCATTTTGTTAATAATATAAAACTTAAAACCCAAAACTTTGAACTTCGTCTCTGGCGGCTGCTCCTTTTCTTGTTGGGCGCTTCCTCCGTTATCTCCATCTCATGTTCTCTGCGCCTCTTTGTCACTCGCCTTCGTGAACTTCAACCTTGAACTTCGTTGCTCGCCTACCCTCTGTCAACCATGTTTTTTTGTCTGGAAATATGGCTATATACACATGTTGTGAGCTTTCCTTCTCTTGTAATTCCTTCACGCACACACTTTCTCTTTTAAGTAATATCAGTTCTATAACTATTATTTTATCATACTTTGTTTTTTTTGTTTTTCCTGTAACAGAGACTTATATAAGAAATTAGTGAATAAATTGTACATACTTTGCTTTTCTGTTTGTAGACTGTCTCGCACGCGAGATAGTGTAGACTGTCTCGCCACGCGAGACAGCGTAGACTGTCTCGCACGCGAGACAACCCTGAAATGTTCAAAAATTGCTAAAATAACTGTATGACACATGGCCATCAACTGTTCAGGAACGTGAGAAACATCGTGGGCGAGAATCACGCTGATAACTGTCAAAATAACGGAGTTTAGAACGTGTGAAGGCAGTTACAGAAGAAACTGGCAGGCAGTTTGAGCTTTCCGAGACAGTTATGGCTGTTAGACCCTAGAGGGGGAGTGATTAGGGTCTTATGCTAATCTAATCCGATTAAATGCTAATTAAAAC
>NC_033803.1:36974172-37080894 GCF_001876935.1 Asparagus officinalis
CAATGCGCCGGCTACTGCTGATTCCCCTTCCGCTGTGAACTCCACCCAGCTAGGTGGTCTTTCGTCTCCATCTGCACTTCATTCCTATTCTTTTTCTTCCTCGAACGCGACATCTTTGCTAACATGAATTTTGCCGTGTTAAGGGTCATAAAGCCGATGCGCTTTGCTTCCTTCTTCTACCCCAATATACACCTTTGGCGTGCTTCGGTCGTTGAGTTTCTTATGATAAGAACCTACAATCTTCACATGTGCCATGCATCCAAAAACTCTCAAGTGTTCCTGGTGGGGTTTCTTACCTAACCAAGCTTCGTAAGGTGTGAGGTCGCATAACGCCTTGGTTGGTAGTCGGTTGAGTAAGTACATCACTTGCATGACCGCTTCGCCCCACATCGTTCTGGGCATATGCATGCTCTTAAGTAAGCTCCTCACCATGGCCATCACCGTATGATTGCGCCTCTCCACTACACCATTTTGCTGTGGGGTGTACGGTGTATTGAGATGACGTTTGATGTCGTAGTCTTCACATAACTGGGTGAACTCCTTTGACAAAAACTCGCCACCACAATCGGTCCTCAGTGTCTTCACCTTGTGGTCACATGCGTTCTCCACCTCTGTTTTAAACTTTTTGAAGGTTTCACAGGCTTGACTCTTGGCCTTCAACATGTACACCCACATCCATCGGTTGAAATCATCAACAACAAGAAGGAAGTATTTGTTACCAGCAAGTGTAGATGGGGTGATGGGGCCACATAGGTCGGCATGTAATAACTCCAGCAGCTTCTGAGCTTTGAAGTTTGCTTGCGAAGGGAACGGAAGTCTTGCTTGCTTGGTGACGAGGCACCCTTCGCATAGTTGATTCGGGTGCAAGATCTTCGGCAACTCGAAAGCCATCCTCTTATCGGTCATCATCTTGAGAGCGAAGAAATTGACATGCCTAAGGCGAGCATGCCACAACCAAGCTGAATCATTAATGTTCGCCATCAAACACGCCGGCCTGCAAGTCTTCAACTCTATCATGTACAATAGGTTAGTTGAACTAGTCACCCTCATCAAGAGAGCACTGTTCCTATCAAATACTCTCAAGAACTCATCAACAATAACAACCTTACTTCCATCTTCAGTCATCTAACCAAGGCTAATAATGTTAGATTTTAAGCTCGGAATATAATATACCTCAGATAGTATCCTTTGATCGTCGTTGTTGCACTGAAAGAGGATAGAGCCTTCCCCTTGATCTATACCACGGATCCATCACCAAACTTGACGGTTTCGATGATGTTCTCGTCGAGCTCCTTGAAGTTATCTCGGTGGCCGGTTGTCACGCCCCGCTTCCCAAAATACCCAGGAATCGGAACGTGAACAAGCCCGCGACGTATTAGATTGAGAAGAAATATACACTATAATTTTTTTCCTCTTTTCTTTTCTTCTCAATCCAATACGCTAAACGTCTAGAAATAAATACAATGCAAAGGCATAGGTCCCCGATCACAAATAGCAAGAATATAATAAACAACACAGAATAAAATAATACATATCACAAATAAAATATCATCCCAGACATAATATTCGGGTCAAACACGCCCTTATATAAAACCATCTGAACAAATAAATACTAGAGAAATGTAAAATACAATGATAAAGAGGAAAAGGAAATGCTACAAAAGAAAACTGAAAGGAATAACTAAGCTTCAGTTCTTCTTCTGCTCCGTCCACTAGGCACTCCTGATACTCGGACTCTAACGCATCTCCAAGCTGAACCTGTTCTTCCTCTATGTCTGATGTACACCAGAGAAAACAAGTGTATGTCAGCGTGCATGGCACACTGCAAGACCCCACAAAAGAAAATAAAACAAACGAAAACCAAAGCAGAAATCGATACGATAAAAGAAACAACAAAAGAATGTACAACTGAAAACCACAAATCAACATGAAAACACTACTAAATCATGATAATATAAAGCATTCAAAATCGATCAGGTAACGAGATCATGTAGCTAGTGATCAGTCTAATCATCCAAGTAACAGAGGCATACAATAGATGTAATTAATACCTAAAAATCTACAACATGAGATGTAGTACGTCAAGCAAAATAATCCAAAAAAGGAAACCCTCATGTATATACCATATGTCTCAAATTAAAGATAATTAAATATTAATCTCGATCTATGTATGAAAAGATCAACACTGGTATATGAAAATATGCAAGCAAGACAAAAGTAATCATAACTAGATTAGCACAAATAAGATAACTTGGATCTTTAACTCAAGGTGGTTAGACCTTAAATCAAAGAGCACCAAGCTCTGATACCAATTGTTAGACCCTAGAGGGGGGGGGGTGATTAGGGTCTTATGCTAATCTAATCCGATTAAATGCCAATTAAAACTTATTAATAAGTTATCCTAGCAAATATGAAATACCACAAGATATATAAGCTAGGATAAGCAATGCAAACAAAGAGATATATCCTATATGATGAATATGTATATATGCAAGGATATATAAACAACACAAGGGTAAAATAAATAATCTACACAAGTGATAGGATAATATGATGAGCAATACACAAAGGCGATATAAGATATGAAAACAAGAATAAGAACGCCAATGCAATCACAAACAAAACGATATGATCATGGAGTTCGGTCCCCACGACCTACGTCTCCGCTCCTCACCTCGAGGAGATCTCCACTATCACAACCGGGTTTTCTACGTTTACCCGAACAATATTTACACCTCATAATATAATCACTATGCAATCACACTTTACACACTAAGTGTTGGTCCTAGCCCATGTCCTCCTCCTCAAGTGCTCGGTTACAACCTCTCCCTAGGCACGTCAACCGACGCCACTCCTCTTGGATTCGACCCCGTCTCTCACCACACACTTCTCTCGGTGTACAAGTGTATTACAAGTGAATCCTCACAATTAAGCACAATATAAATCAATGATTGTTCTCTCTAACAAGGTGAGAACTCAATTAAGCACAACTCTAAGTCACTAATCTCACAACCCAAAATTATACTATGAATGTAAAAAAGGATGATCTCCACTTGCTCTTGTGAAATTGAATTCACAAACTCAAACCCTCAATTGCTTAAAAGCTTCTTAAACCAAACTTAAACAAACACTAAACAAATTTAAACCCTTGTTAAACTATTTTAAAACATTCTCTTATTATTGAGGGCGAAGTAAATGCAATGAGGTATTTATAACAACCCAAGACATCAACCAAAACCCCTAACAAAGACAAAAACACCCCCAAGCAACGGTAAGAAAACTAGCCGTTGGAAGCTGAAAAAACTCTCGTCGGTCGACCGAAAAATTCATCGGTCGACCGGAAATTTTATCGGTCGACCGGACCGGTCGACCGACAGACTCTCTGTCGCCCAGTGAACGTATGAACTCAGGTTCGGGCGACCGGTGCGGTCGACCGAAATCTGATACACTCAAAACATGTTTTTAAAGCTATTTTTGAGACTTTTAAAAATGTGTTAAAAATAACAAATGAAGTCCAAAAATTATGAAACTTTGGGAAAAGTATATAAACATGTAAGTGAACATGTTACAAGGAATTTTCCAAATTGCATTTCCCATTTGTGAAAAATCATCATTTTGCAAAATAGTCCAAAGCACGAAAATGAAAACATGTGAATTTTGACATTTTGGCTAAACCATGTTTTGAGACTTTGCACAATGATTATATAGACTAAATAAAATATGGATATGATTATTGTTAAGTCCAAAAACTAAGAAAACCATATTTTCACAAAATTGTATATTCTATGCAATATTTTCAAAACACTAAATATGATTTCATTAAATATAAGCTTGTTAAAGATGAAATCATATATAGACATATTAACATGAAACAAATTAGTATTTACCAATTCTATTCATTTGTTTCATATATAAACTCGAAACCTATTAAACCAAAAACATATATGTATATATATAACTGTATATATACCAAATCAAAACCAAAGCGTGTATGTGTGTATATGATTGAGCTTAAAGTACTAACACACATAATATAAAACCTAAAACTAATTTACCCAAGCTTGATTGGTCTTCAATAAGCTTGACTTGGTAATCTCGCGGATGAAGCTTGAACTTGATCTTTAACTTTAAATAGCAAGGCTTCACTCCATAATTCCGCCAACCTTCATTTGATATGATCGTTATGGCACAATCCATCCATCCTCCAACTACGTTGTTTGTCTACAATACATAGGAAAACACAAATACTAGACAAACAACATTAGTGGTAAATTGTTTGTTAAACATCATCAAAACAAATACTAGACAAACAACATTAGTGGTAAATTGTTTGTTAAACATCATCAAAACAAAAAGGCCAACACAGTGGCCTCAAAGCGTGCCACAAATTCAGCCTCCATAGTCGATGCAGCAATGACAGACTACTTCGTACTTTTCCATGAGATCACTCCTCCAGCTAAAAGGAACAAATAGCCCAATGTGGATTTTCTAGTATCTAAACACCCAGCAAAATCTGAATTTGAATATCCAATCACCTCAAGGTGATCAGATCTCGTATAAGTGAGCATATGATCTTTTGTTGTGGTGTACCTGGCATAGTGTATTGAGCACATATGCCACGTTTTTCAAGAAATTTAGCAAATGGACCAGGGCATTGTCCTGTTTCATTATATTTTTCATAAAATTCACCACCTCTATCAGATCTAACAATTTTCACCTTTTTGTCTAATTGTCTTTCAACCTCATTAATAAACACCTCTAGGGCATCTACTGATTGAGATTTTTCATGCAACAAATAGATATATCCATAACGTGAAAAATCATCAATAATGGTGATAAAATATTTTTCTTTATTAAAGGATGGAACATCAAAACGTCCACATATATCGGTATGTATAATTTCAAGGAGTTGAGTGCTTCTTGTGGCGGCTTTCTTAATTGTATGATTTGTATGTTTTCCTTTAATACAATCTACACAAATACCAAGATCGGTAAAATCCAAATTGGGAAGGATTTTATTCTTTACCAATCTTTGTATTCTTTCTTTGGAAATGTATCCCAAATGTTTATGTCACTAATAAGCTGAACTTTCATCCACTAAACTTCGTTTAGTTCCAACATTATGATGCAAGGTTAACAGAGTTTCAGCAAAAAGATTATCAAGCTTTAATTTGTATAAGCCATCAGAAAGAATACCAGAACCAATAAAATGATTATGCTTAAACAAACTGAAACATCCATTTCCAAATTTAAAAGAGTAACCAACGGTATCAAGTTTATACAAAGAAACTAAGTTGCGAGAAACAGTAGGTACATAAAGAGTTTGAAAAAGATCTAAATGATGTCCAGTGTCTAAAATCAAGCGATAGGTTCCAATGGCCGCAACTGGAGCTTTGACTCTATTTCCCATGAAGATGAAATTTTCATTTGGACTTATGGTTTGGGTTGTAAGGAATCCATGCATCGTATTTAAAACATGAGTGGTAGAACTAGAATCAATCCACCAAGTGTTATAAGGAACTTCTGTCAAGTTTGATTCAAAACATGCAAAAACAAGAGGTTTACCTTTCTTTTCGAACCATGCCTTACGTTTTAGGCAATCTTTCTGATAGTGTCCAAGCTTTTTACAGAAATGGCACTTATCATTCTTACGTTCCTTCTTGTGGATTTGGACAGGTGACTCATTAACCTTCAGTGGTCCTTTCTTGCCCTTTCGATTATACTTTCCTGGTTTCTTTCCAGCTCCTTGATGACCCATGCGATTAATTGAGTGAATTCCTTGTTTCTTAAGCCTTGCTTCCTCTTGAATGAGCATACTTTGCAATTCAGTCACATTCCACTTATCTTTTATAGTATTATAGTTTATTTGGAATAGACCATACTCAGAAGGCAAGGAGTTTATAATAAACTGCACAAGAAAACTTTCACTCACTTTTATTCCCATAAATCTCAATCTTGCTGCTGTGTTTTTCATTTCAGTGACATGCTCATGCATGGTACGAGAACCATCGAACTTCATGGTGGTCAACGTACCCATTAATGTCCCTGCAATTGACTTATCAGCAGAGTTAGATTGCGAGAGATCTTCCACAAACTTCATGAACACCTTTGCTTTATCAGTTTTAGGAATTGTGGACTTAATGTTGTTTGCTATCGTATCCGCATGAACATTAAGCTAAGTCTATTTGATTTTTCCCAAGCATCATGGAAAAATCTTTCATCAGCACTGCTAGAATCAGTGATAGCAGCGGGCTTGTCATACAGGAGTGCTGAATCAAGATCCAGAACACCTAGGTGAAACTGAATTTGTTCACTCCATTCATGAAAATTAAGCCCATTGAACTTTACAATAGACGAGGCTTGCGAATGGAGAGAAATAGGTTCTGCAAATATATAGAATACTAGCATATTAATGCTTTGAGTCATAAACTTAAACTTAATAATACATATTTAGATAACATTCAAATTAAACAAGTCATAAACTTAAACTTAATAATACATATTTAGATAACATTCAAATTAAACAATAAACGTACATCGAATTTCTCCTTTGGGTGATCCATCAATGTACAACAGTGAACATAATTGATGCTTAGTTTTATTTCATATGATTGGCAATTATATATACTCCAATTAGACATGCTTGTTATCTTTGGATATTCTAAACATATCTAATCAGATATATTAATTAACCACAGTCATGTTTATAGATTATAAAATTTACCAATCAACCTTTGGGCGATTCTTAAATATTTTATAATCAATAAACCTTAATTTACTCATGACAACATATATATACGTTTATGTCATTTCATTAGTAGCATCACTTAATCATGAGTAATTGAAATTATATTATTACAATTTGATAAGCATGGAACTTCAAGGTATGGCCACTTTAGTGACTAACAAACCATCCATGAAAAATATAAATTTCAAATTGTATAATGTAATCTAGACAATAATGTTATAATAAGGCCGCAAATAACAGTCCATGAAGAATTAATACATAATTAATGCATAATTAGTGCATCGGCATAAACAGTGCAATGGCTTAAACAGAAATATCATGCAGGCGAAAAATAGATAGCAGACCTCTAGGCCCAAATTAAAACATGCAGTTAAAATAAAAAACATCATTATGAATCAGAGACCTTAAGGCCCAAGGCCCATCAAAGACTTTTAGTATATGGTGTAGCCCTAGGGATTTGAACACCAGACCTCTAGGCCAAATCCTCAAGCCTTACCACTAGGCTATTACACCTAAAATATTTAGTGTAATCAAAATATGTATACATATTAATGGACAGTCAGTTCCGAATTTCACAGATCCGAATTTGCAGTAATTGATTATGTATTCACTTTAATATCAAATAAAATTATCAAACAAAATTATATACAATAAACAGCAAAAAAATAATTACCGAATTTTAAACATTTAATTAACAATAATGGAATTATTGACAAGAAACAAGAATCATAATTGAAAATCATAAGTTATTTAATCAAGGCTTTGATACCACATGTTAAAACTGAT
Organism: Asparagus officinalis; assembly: GCF_001876935.1. Classification (NCBI taxonomy): domain Eukaryota; kingdom Viridiplantae; phylum Streptophyta; class Magnoliopsida; order Asparagales; family Asparagaceae; genus Asparagus; species Asparagus officinalis. Next base: position 36,981,707 of record NC_033803.1, read on the forward strand.
TCTTAAGCAAATCAAACTTCATTATGACTTGATCATCATTATACCAAGATCTTAGAACAAAATGATTTTCACAATGAACATTCTAATTAAGAAAATGTACCTTGATCCATGATTGAAACTTGAATAAACTTGAACAACCTTGAAGACTTGAGTTTCTCTCCCTTACCCTCTTGTGCTTTTCCGAAAATTTCTTGATGGAGAGAAATTTTTCACATTACTTCAGGTAGAGAGAGGACCAAGTCTTTTAAATAGAATAACCACTCATACTCCATCATTGTGAGTAGTTATTTTGACCAATAGGAAATTAGCATAAAACGTGAGTAGTTATATAACTAAAATAAATCATGACCAATTTCTTAAACTAAAAAAAAACGTGAGAGAAAAACGTGGCTACTTAAATTTGGTTAAAACAAAAAACGTGGGTCACTACACTAAAATCTAACAGTATAATCCCGTAGCAATTAGTATAAGGCGATCCTCCATGAACTTCCATCTCTTCACGAGAAATTTTATTCTCCTCCACCAAAATTAATGTAGGACGCTTAGCGGACAATTTCATGAAGGAGTGGGACAATCACGAGCTAAATGTTGACTCTTACGTATTATTGACTTCCGTAAAGAACGATCACATCTTCCAATTCGGAAGGTGGATTTTGGCATATAATGTATATAATCGCCTATCACAAAGAGACGGAGCCAACCAAATTGTTAGATTTTTAAAATCTCATCAGTAATACCCAGTTTTGCTAAAATTCGAAAATAATCAGCTTTTAGCTTGTTTTTAGTAATAAAATTAGAGTATATTTAGACTAGAAAATAAATTCAATGTTAGAGTTAAATTAGATTAGGAAACAAATTTAATTTTGATTCATGATTTGTTTCCTCTATTATAGTGACTCTTTTTAGTGCAAGATTTGATAGTTTCTATTTCTTTGTAATTTTAGTTTTATTAGGAGTCTATTTTAATTTTTTTTAAGAAGATTCATGTAACCCTAATGAATTACACATCTTTTTATCAATAAAATTCCTCTTTAATATTTTCTTCGTGGATTTGAAGATCTTTGTGAATTTGGAGATCCTTCTTTGTGGATTCAGAGAACAACTCTTGATAGATTTCGAGGTTTTTACTTCCGCGCTGCGTTAAAAAAATATCAACAAACTCTTATATTTAACTACAAATTCTAACTCTAAAATAATAGAGAAAAATTGCGGTAGACGCTCTTGAGAAAGTTGATCTTGCTTGTTGATGGAAAATTGGACACAAGGTAAATCAATTTGGTGATTGGTATGAAAGGGGATGTTGGCTTCTGGTAACTTGTTAATGTTGCCCGCCGCCATAGTAAATAATCATGCACAGTTGCACTGCGACAAACAAATAATGAAAGGTAACTAAACATTAAAATTAAGTGAAAAACCAATATTTTTATATATCATTCTTCATATTTCAGACATAAAATAAAAAATCAATCTTTTGAAGAATAAGGCATTGGAGATTTGCCTCATGTTTAATTAAAGCGTGTACATTGAGCACAATGTAGCACGCATATCATTCTTCATATTTCAGACATAAAATAAAAAATCAATCTTTTGAAGAATAAGACATTGGAGATTTGCCTCATGTTTAATTAAAGCGTGTACATTGAGCACAATGTAGCACGCATAATTATAAGGCTAAATGTAGTATTTGAATTTGTATTATAAACTTAATTGTAAAATTGAAAGTAAATGAACTGCAGAAAATTCGAAAGAAGGATAAGGAGGCTTCAGTTGAGCCGGTAGCGGAGGCGTTGGTCGCAAGAGGGAAGGGTCCAAACCGAAAGAATTGGAAGTCACAGTCTAGAGTAGGAAAAGATCAGTGTGCTTGGTACAAGAAGACTGGTCATTGGAAGAAAGACTGTCCAAAGCTCGACGAATGGATGAAGAATAAACAGAAGGGAAAAGGAAAGCAACCATCATCAGAAGCAAACATCGTATCGGATGGTAATAATTCTGACTCTTCTATTTATTCGCTTTCTATCAGTCCTACAGATAGCTATTCGGAGGAATCTGAATGGATGTTGGATAGTGGTGCGACCTATCATGTGTGCCCTAGAAGGGAATGGTTCTCCAGTTTTGAGAAGCTGGATAGTGGTGTGGTGTACATGGCTGATAACCGTGCATGCCAGATCCTTGGGATAGGAAGAATTCACATAAAACTTCTGTTGATTCGACTAGACTGCGGCATTTGGGGCTTGGCCATTCCAGTATTGATTCCTCGCATAGATTGAAAGAGGGTGTAAAGACCTGCAGTTTGAAGTCCAGTGAACATGTTGATGTGAGCAAGAAGACCGAGGTGAAGTGTGGCACCTCTATTCACCGTGCTAAGGGTCGTTCTGGAGGAGTTCACGTGGATGTTTGGGGGCCTTCCAAGGGGGCATCATTGGGAGGTAATAGGCGTTTGGTTTCCTTTGTTGGTGACTGTTCTAGGCGTGTTTGGGTTGCAACCAAATCCCCTTTGGAGAAAGTCCTAGTAGTATCCAACAGATTGAAGAAGTGTGTAATAGACAGAAGGTGAAGGTACTCCATTCTGGTGGGAGGTACAAGATGGACCTATTTCTGTATTGGAGCCGAGCTCACGGCATTTCGAGACACTTCGTTGGAATGGAAATCTTGGGACAACTAAATAGGGTGACAAATTTGGAGAACCGTGCCTTACTGGAGGAGGATCGGTATTTGTTGTCAAGCAATGGTCTGCAGAAGAGTTTCTGGACAGAGGCTTCGACATATTTGGGTCATCCTATTAAAGAGTTGTCAACTGCTGTGATTGGAGGTAAAACTCCATTGGAAGATAGGTCTGGTAGTGTCACTTTGGTTGAGGCTTCGATGAGGAAGCCAATTGACTCTCAGCAGGTGGAGAGTTTTGGACAGACCTTAGAGGTATCGCAGCGGGGGGGGAGTGATACTACTCCACATTGGGTGAAGATTACTCCAGATCATACTGCATTATTTAGGATTCCAGCTGAGGTGACACGGCTTGGAGATCATTTGGTTTTGGATGCAGATGATGAGTTGGGTAGATGTAGTCTGGATATGGTCATTGGTTCATCTCAGGTGGAGATGTTTGGATTAGTTCAGTTTGAGGCCATTGGAGGTGCTATCAGCCGCAGAGTTGATGATATTGGAGAAGGGTTGCGAACTCTTCTATTGGATTGAGGTCGTTCGCGGCCATTTGGGTGAACTACGTTCGGCTTGATTCCTTGGGCAAGAGGATACGTAGGCAGTCTTTACGATACAGCCGGTTTGGATTTTTGATGGGGGTGAGATCGATTTGGTGAGTTGATACCGATATTTGGGAGAGTGTTTGCATTCTCATTTGGGTTCTTGACTTGTTATGGATTGAGTCTGTTGTCGTGAATTATTTCACGGTGTACTGGACACAACAAGTGAGACATTTGGTTTGGTTGGTGTCGGCTCAGTTTTGGGAAAACTTCACCGAGGTGGAGAATTGTGGACGCGTTTGTCTTCAACTCGTGGGGGCCACCACGAATCAAATTGTGGCTTGCGGCTTCGTGCGCGTGAAGAGATTAGGGAATCTCAAAGGCCCAACCGATTTTCCCTCTTGACTATAAATAACAAATTGATTTGTTAGCCTAGGGTTTGTAGCAAGGTAGGGGGCAAGCAATTGACGGGGTGCAGGTGGATTCTTTTTCGGCGGCGGCTTTGTTTCTTGGAGGTGGATTCCTTATTTCGGCGGCTTTGTTTCTTGGAGAAAACACAACAAAGAAAAAGGGTTTTGTGAAAAGAGAGAAAATATTTGGGGGCTGACCTTTTCTTGTGAAGAAAAGCAAGGAGCCTATTTGAGGGTTTAGATTGTGAGAGTTGTAAACCCATTGTATTCTTTTTCTCTTTAATAGTAGATCTCCCCCTCCTTGCCCCGTGGACGTAGGCAGTTTGCCGAACCACGTAAAATTGATTGTTTGAGTTTGTGGCCATTATAATAGTTTTTAGGATCCCTCGACGTGCAGTCCTAAAGCTGACGAGAGGAAGAGCAAATATCCCACTTTGATGGGATATTAGGCTTTCAGATTCTTGTTCCCTTTGAGAAACAATAATTCTTATCGATCTTTCTCTCTTATTGTGCACCAGAAACTCTGCCGAAATTTCCGCTGCACACAACAAGTGGTATCAGAGACCAGATTCTAGATCTAGGGTTTAGTTGGAGGAGTAGATCAATTTGGAGGCTCGTTTAGGGCTTCATTGGTGATAAAGGTAGGATCTTTTGGTAAAGACTCTATCTTTTTAGTTTTGGATCTATTCTTCGTTCGTTGGTGCGTAAGATGTTTCTTCTGGCGTGAAGACTATTCAGAGTTTGAATATCCACTCTATGAAGATAGATGTGGAGAAATTTAATGGCACAAACAACTTTGGATTATGGAGATGCGAGGTTTTGGATGCGCTGAACGCGCAGAATTTGGAGGATACATTGGAGTTAGATGGCAAGCCAGATGAGATTGAAGAGAAGGTTTGGAAGAAGATGAATCGAACGGCGTGTGGTGTGATTAGGTCTTGTTTGACTCAAGATCTAAAAGATGATGTAATGAATGAGACTTCTGCGAAGAAGATTTGGGAGATTCTCGAAAGCAAGTATTTGACCAAGAGTGTGGAAAATTGCTTGCATTTGAAGAGGAGACTTTATCATTTCCAGTTGAAGAAGGGAACCTCCATTAGAGATCACATGAACCACTACACAAAACTTCTTGCGGATTTGACGAATGTGGATGTCAAGATTGAAGATGAGAACAAGGCGTTGCTGTTGTTGAGTTCCTTGCCCGACGAGGAATATGAGACCTTCGTCCTTACTCTGATTAATGGGAAGGCATCACTTTCGTATAGTGAGGTCATCGCTGCACTTGTGAATTATCAGTTTCGAAAGAAGGATAAGGAGGCTTCAGTTGAGCCGGTAGCGAAGGCGTTGGTCGCAAGAGGGAAGGGTCCAAACCGAAAGAATTGGAAGTCACAGTCTAGAGTAGGAAAAGATCAGTGTGCTTGGTGCAAGGAGACTGGTCATTGGAAGAAAGACTGCCCAAAGCTCGACGAATGGATAAAGAATAAGCAGAAGGGAAAAGGAAAGCAGCCATCATCAGAAGCAAACATCGTATCGGATGGTAATAATTCTGACTCTTCTATTTATTCGCTTTCTATCAGTCCTACAGATAGCTATTCGGAGGAATCTGAATGGATGTTGGATAGTGGTGCGACCTATCATGTGTGCCCTAGAAGGGAATGGTTCTCCAGTTTTGAGAAGCTGGTGGATAGTGGTGTGGTGTACATGGCTGATAACCGTGCATGCCAGATCCTTGGGATAGGAAGAATTCGCATAAAGATGTTTGACGGGACTGTTAGAGAGTTAAACGATGTGAGATATGTTCCTTCTTTGAGGAAGAACTTGATCTCGATTGGAGCTTTGGTTGGAGAGGGTCTGAAGGTTCGTGTTGAGGACATGGTTCTCGAGATTGCGAGAGACTCTCGTATTTTGATGAAGGGCGTCAGGAGAAATAACCTGTATTACTTGACTGGAGGTATAGTGGCAGGTGGAGAGCTGACGACTTCTGTTGATTCGACTAGACTGCGGCATTTGGGGCTTGGCCATTCCAGTATTGATTCCTCGCATAGATTGAAAGAGGGTGCAAAGACCTGCAGTTTGAAGTCCAGTGAACATGTTGATGTGAGCAAGAAGACCGAGGTGAAGTGTGGCACCTCTATTCACCGTGCTAAGGGTCGTTCTGGAGGAGTTCACGTGGATGTTTGGGGGCCTTCCAAGGGGGCATCATTGGGAGGTAATAGGCGTTTGGTTTCCTTTGTTGGTGACTGTTCTAGGCGTGTTTGGCTTGCAATCAAATCCCCGATGGATAAAGTCCTAGTAGTCTCTAACAGTTTGAAGAAGTGTGTGATAGACAGAAAGGTGAAGGTACTCCATTCTGGTGGGAGGTACAAGATGGACCTATTTCTGTATTGGAGCCGAGCTCACGGCATTTCGAGACACTTCGTTGGAAAGGAAATCTTGGGGCAACTAAATAGGGTGACAAATTTGGAGAACCGTGCCTTTCTGGAGGAGGATCGGTGTTTGGGGTCGAGCAATGGTTTGCAGAAGAGTTTCTGGACAGAGGCTTCGACATATTTGGGTCATCCTATTAAAGAGTTGTCAACTGCTGTGATTGGAGGTAAAACTCCATTGGAAGATAGGTCTGGTAGTATCACTTTGGTTGAGGCTTCAATGAGGAAGCCAATTAACTCTCAGCAGGTGGAGAGTTTTGGACAGACCTTAGAGGTATCGCAGCGGGTGGAGAGTGATGCTACTCCACATTGGGTGAAGATTACTCCAGATCATACTGCATTATTTGGGATTCTAGCTGAGGTGACACGGCTTGGAGATCATTTGGTTTTGGATGCAAATGATGAGTTGGGTTTTGAATCACGTGCAGCTGGCAGACATAGTTTTGATATGGCCATTGGTTCACCTCAGGTGGAGGTGTTTGAGATCATTGGAGGTGCTATCAGCCGCAGAATTGATGATATTGGAGAAGGGTTGCGAACTCTTCTATTGGATTGAGGTCGTTCGCGGCCATTTGGGTGAACTACGTTTGGCTTAATTCCTTGGGCAAGAGGATACGTAGGCAGTCTTTACGATACAGCCGGTTTGGATTTTTGATGGGGGTGAGATCGATTTGGTGAGTTGATACCGACATTTGGGAGAGTGTTTGCATTCTCATTTGGGTTCTCGACTTGTTATGGATTGAGTCTGTTGTCGTGAATTATTTCACGGTGTACTGGACACAACAAGTGAGACATTTGGTTTGGTTGGTGTCGGCTCAGTTTTGGGAAAACTTCACCGAGGTGGAGAATTGTGGACGCGTTTGTCTTCAACTCGTGGGGGCCACCACGAATCAAATTGCGGCTTGCGGCTTCGTGTGCGTGAAGAGATTAGGGAATCTCAAAGGCCCACCCGATTTTCCCTCTTGACTATAAATAACAAATTGATTTGTTAGCCTAGGGTTTGTAGCAAGGTAGGGGGTGCAATCAAGGGCGGCTACGGACCTGGGCAGAGGAAAAAGAGTGAAGTGAGGGGGCAGCAAGGTGGATTCCTTATTTCGGCGGCTTTGTTTCTTGGAGAAAACACAGCAAAGAAAAAGGGTTTTGTGAAGAGAGAGAAAATATTTGGAGGCTGACCTTTTCTTGTGAAGAAAAGCAAGGAGCCTATTTGAGGGTTTAGATTGTGAGAGTTGTAAACCCATTGTATTTTTTTTCTCTTTAATAGTAGATCTCCCCCTCCTTGCCCCGTGGACGTAGGCAGTTTGCCGAACCACGTAAAATTGATTGTTTGAGTTTGTGGCCATTATAATAGTTTTTAGGATCCCTCGACGCGTAGTCCTAGAGCTGACGAGAGGAAGAGCAAATATCCCACTTTGATGGGATATTAGGCTTTCAGATTCTTGTTCCCTTTGAGAAACAAGAATTCTTATCAATCTTTCTCTCTTATTGTGCACCAGAAACACTGCCGAAATTTCCGCTGCGCACAACAAATCTTTGTACCTGCATCACATCGTTTCGCATCATTTTTGGTATCAGAGCGTGGTTCTAGGTTGAGAAATTTCTTTTTTTTAGTTGAGCCTTTATTTTAAAAAAATTAGTCATCTCATTTAGTTGTTAGTACACATATTTATCTCACTTAGCTGTTAGTACATGTCCACTCGCACAGGTCTACCCTATCGATTGGGAGAGTCAAGTGAGTCAACTAGTGAGTCCAGCATGTCAGGCAATGTAGAGTCTGACCTCCTTAAGAAATTCGCTGAACTAGCAACACGATTTGATACAGTGGCCTAAGAGAGTTGAGCTACCCGTGAAACCTTTGAATGACAACCAACGAAAGGCTCACTATGTCGGATAAAGAGCTGTTGCCAACCCCCCCATTGCAAGGTCAAGGTTATGAAAACATCATCCTGTCGTCGTAAGGTCAAGGTCATGATTACATCGCCCCACCGCTGCCAGGTCAAGGTTATGGAAACTTTTCCCATCGATCCCTACATCAACCTACGCCTGATCCGAATGCGTAATACTTGAGGAGCATTAAGGTTAGTGCACCAACTTTTGATGACAAGATCGACCCACAAACTTTTCTTCATTGGCTAAAGAATATGGATCGCTACTTCGAATTGTACACCCTGACGGAACCCTGAAAGGTCAAGTTCGTAGTGATGAAACTCACTGGACCTGCCTGACAATATTGGACCAACCTCGAAACGCTAGGGCATATTAGAGGTGAGTTACCGATTACAACTTGGCGAGAAATGGCCGACGAACTAAAACGAAAATACCTCCCGCCATCGTTTTATCATCAATTGCCCGACAAGTGGCATCATGTCAATCAAGGAAAAAAATCTACGAAAGAATACATTGCACAATTCGATGAATTTTTTACTCGATGCAACACCATTGAGCAAGAAGCGCCAATAAAGGTCTTATCAAAAGTTTAGAGCTGGATTGAGAAGCGACCTCCAAACCGAACTCTTTGCTAGAAGAGTAGACACCCTTGAGAGGGCCTACGCATTAGTTGAAGATTTAGATAAAGCCAAATATCATCAATCTCATAGGAGTCAATATTTTAGAACTCATTCCTCTCAGTCTTCCCGTGCCACTACCTCTAGTCAACCTCCTAGTCGATCTAACCCTAGTTCTTCCCAGCCTAAAGTCAACCCTAAGGGCAAGGAGCCGGTGAGAGATTTCTCTAAGATTAGACCTCACGTCAAGTGCTAAAAATGCCAAGGGTATGGGCATGTTTCTACAAACTATCCGACCCGTCACAAGGTTGTTGTTATCAATGGCCAATACGAATATGAACCTGAACTTGATAGCAATGAGTTTGTCCATCAAGTTGATGATGATACCGATGATTTTGAGGATGATGTCATTGATACTATCCTAGGTTGTCTTAGGGAAATCGAAATCCCTATTGTATCTATTGTTAGATGTGCCATCTCCCAACCCAAAGTTGTTGATGATTGGAGACGTACCTATATCTTTCACACGTTCACAAAGATTGGAGATAAGAATTGAAAAGTGATCGTGGATAGTGGAAGGTGTATTAATGCGGTCTCCTCCGTTGTGATCGCCAAGCTAGGCCTTAAGGCCGTATCCCATCCTAATCCATACAAGGTGTCATGGATTAATGACACCGTACTGCATGTCCAAGAGAGGTGTTTATTCCCTCTTCAATTTTCCATCTATAAGGACAAGGTTTGTTGTGATGTTCTGAAGATGGATGTAGGTTAAGTTATTCTTGGGAGACCCTGACTATTTGATAACGACGTTCATATCTTCGGGCGATCCAACATGTTATTGTTCGAGCATGACGGGAAGAAGGTCAAGATCCTTTCGGTTCAACCGAAAGGTAGTGACAAGAAGTACGATCCAAACAAGTCTTCCCGAGGCGTTAACCTGATTGGGGCTAAAGAGATTGATCGTGAACTAGCCAATGGAGCTCCTATTTTTGCGTTTGCTGCTAGAGAAGCTCCTAAGGATATTGCCGATGTGGTTCCCCCAGAAGTGGTTCTTGTGTTGGAAGAATTCTCTGATGTCTTCCTGAGGACCTCTCGGACCAATTACCCCCAATGTGTGATATCCAACACGTAATTGATTTAGTCCTGGGAGCAACCCTTTCCAATTTGTCTCGCTATCGAATAAACCCCAATGAGCATACAGAGTTGAAGAGGCAAGTTGATGAGCCGCTGAAGAAAGGCTTTGTGTAAGAAAGCATGAGCCCTTGTGCGGTCCCCGTATTACTGACGCCTAAGAAAGATGGCACATGGTTATGTGTGTAGATAGCCGTGCAATCAACAAGAATACGATGAAATATCATTTTCCCATTCCCCGGTTGGATGACATGCTTGACTTAATGTCTGGAGCCACCATCTTCTCTAAGATTGATCTTAAGAGTGGCTACCATCAGATTCACATCTGTCCCGGTGACGAATGGAAGACCACTTTTAAGACAAAAGATGGATTGTACGAATGGATGGTCATGCCCTTTGGCTTGACTAACGCTCCAAGCATTTTTATGAGAGTGATGACTCAAGTACTACGACCCTTCATGGGACAAATTTTGGTGGTGTACTTTGATGATATCCTTATCTACAGTAACTCTCGTGAGCAACACGTGGACCATCTGCGTCAAGTCTGTACTGTGTTAAGAAAAGAGCAACTCTATGCTAATCCTAAGAAATGTATTTTTCTTACACACCAAGTCATTTTTCTAGGATTTGTGCTCTCTTCTGAAGGAGTATCCGTTGATCCTGAGAAAGTTAGAGCTATCGAAGAATGGCCCGAACCCAAGAATATCAGAGATGTACGAAGCTTTCACGGACTTGCTATATTTTATCGTTGGTTTATCAAGAGCTTCAGCACCATCATGGCCCTTATTACCGATTGCTTGAAGAAAGGTGAATTCGAGTGGTCAAAAGCTTCTACCAAGGCATTTGTAGAGATCAAGCAAAGAATATCGCAGGCACCTGTTATGCGCCTACTTGATTTTTCTATGGTCTTTGAAATTACGTGCGATGCCTCTTGTATTGTTATATGTGGAGTTTTATCTCAAGAAGAACATCATGTTGCTTACTTTAGTGAGAAGCTGAATGATATAAGGCAACGCTATTCAACCGATGATAAAGAATTCTATGCAGTGATACAATCTCTTCGCCACTGGCGCCATTATCTGCTACCGAAAGAATTCGTTATATATTTTGACCATGAGGCCCTTTGATATATTCACTACGAAAAGAAGCTGAATGCTAGACATGATCATTGGGTTGAGTTCCTCCAGGACTACACCTACACGATTAAATATAAAATGGGAGTAGAGAATAAAGCCGCTGACACACTCAGTCACCGCATGCACCTTATCTCAATCATGAGTGTGGAAGTAGTTGGCTTTGAGAAAGTCCAAGAACAGTATGAACCGTGCCCTGATTTTAGCGAAGTTTATACTTTGTTGAATGATGGAGTGACCCGAGAAATTGATGGCTTTCTCCTAAAGGATGGATATCTTTTCCATTTTTGCAAGTTGTGTAATCCCGACACCTTAAGAGAATTCTTGATTTGGGAATTACACGTTGGAGGCCTTGCAGGACATTTTGGGAATAACAAGACTATCAAAGTAATTGCATGTCGTTTCTATTGGCCAAGTATTAAACATGACGTTGTTAGGCTAGTGGATCGATGTCACACCTGCCAACTTGCTAAGCAATGCAAGCAGAACACTGGCTTGTACACTCCTCTCCCTATCCCAAATTGTCTCTGGCAAGATGTCAATATGGACTTCGTGTTAGGACTCCCGAAGACAATTAGAAAACATGATTTTATCCCACTTCGTACAATGCTCCAAAACTTCTGATGCTTCTCATGTGGCCAAGTTATACTTTAATGAAGTTGTTAAACTACACGGGCTTCCGAAAACAATTATGTTTGATAGAGATGTTAAATTTATAAGTTATTTTTGGAAAACCCTTTGGCACAAAATGGGAACTAAACTTCAATTCTCTTTGGCTTTTTATTCCCAAACCGATGATCAGACCGAGGTAGTCAACAGGAGCTTAGGTAATCTTTTGCGATCGCTAGTTGGTGAGAATCTAAGAGATTAGGATCAACATCTGCCTACTGCTGAATTTGCTTATAATAACTCTGTAAATAGGTCTGTAAGCGTCAGTCCAGCTGAAGTCGTGTATGGTCACAAGCCTAGACAACCTATAGATATTGTCCCAGTGTCTGCACATTATAGAGTATCTACGTCAGCATCTGCATTTGCATCTCGCATTCATGATTTGCATAAAGAAATCAGTATAAAGATCAATGATAGCAATGCTAACTATAAAATGCGAGCAGACCTAAGAAGGAGGTATAAAGAATTTAGTGTTGGTAATTACGTGATGGTCCGGATACGTCTGGAATGGTTTCTCATGAGAACTGTTAAAATTAATGATAATGCTTATGTTCTTGACCTTCCTGAAGGTTTTAATATTGGTTCGATATTTAATATTGAGGATTTAGTAGAGTACAAAGGCCCACATTTTAACCCTGATAACCCACTGGTTGATGAGCCTACCCCTAAGCCTATTTCTGAGAGCCCCTCTTTACCTCCACTTTCTCAGATATCACCCCCATATACAGCACATGACATTGATAATATTATTGATGATAACATTGTTTCTACTAGCAATGATGGTATCCGTAGGTACTTGGTACGTTAGAAAGGTCGACCTGAGTCTGATGATACTTGGCTCCATCAAGGTGACTTATAGAGGCTGGATCGGGATCTTCTTGAGCAATATGACAGTCGTTCTGATTTACACTCGACAAGGTCAAGTTCGCTCCCACCTGGGGAGAATTATAAGGACATCGAGACACGTGCACGAGACTTTCGTCGTGTTTATCAGCGCAGGAGACGTCGTGTTTCAGCTTTGCACCGGCTCCCTATTATCTATTTTTGATTTGATTGGTGACAGATTCGTCAGCTAGACTTGATTGAGTAGGCTTCCTATTTTATTAGATTTGAATTTTAAATTTTGAAATTTTAATTTAGTAGTTAATCAGTGAGAGATTTGAGGGATTTCCAAAATATTGTATCTTTTTTTTCTTCTTAAGGGACTATTGTAATCAAGAGGGATTATTGAAGATTAAAAATGAAAATTATTTGCTTAATTGAGGTGTGAAACCCTAACAATATTTTTGTTTCTTCTCCAGCAGCCAAAAGAAATACTCCGTTCAAAATACACTGCATCCTATTCATCTCCTTCAACCCACCGCCTCCAACTCTTTTTCTCACAACCGCAACCAACCCAGGCCACCTCCTTCCCGAACTTCCCTCTACATCCCCATCAACCACGCGTCCAACCCCATCTCCCAAGCCTCCCGCCTACCTCCTCCTCCAAAACAACGCCACCACCCCCTTGCCCGCCTCCCTCCTCTCCTTCCCCTCCCACTCCAACTGCACCTCCCTGATTTCCGCCGCCCAATAACCCCACTTCCCCAACGCCGCCTTCTCCTCCTCACCCGCAGCTACCAGCCATCCACAAGCACCAACAACTCCTACCCTTCCCAACAAACAATAGATCCCTTAACTACCCTTTCGGCTCTCCTTCTAGCCGAGTAGCCCCATAAAATCCAACTTCCTTCCCTGTTAATTCCCTGACTAGCAGCTCTACCCACAGAAATAGATCTGTTCGTCTGATTCTCCGGTCATCGATGTCATCATCATTCAGTCGTTGTCGCCTGTTTCACCATATCGTCATTCAGTTCAGTTCGCCGTTGTTTTCGCACTGATTCGCCGCTACGTTTTCATCCAGTTCAACGTCATCACACTACCTCCAGAGGTTCCTTACATCAAGCCAGCTCAGATCGACGAAGGTTTGTTTTTCTTTCGACCTTGTATTTTCGGAACCGCTATAGCGTACATGTTATTATAAATCTTAATATTAATTGTGATTGTGCTGTATTCCGTTTAATTAGTGAGCGAGCGATTCTGTTGCCAAGTATATTTACTGATCTAAATATTACGAGTCGAACTGCATTAAGAGAACAAATCATTACACTTATTATCCAAATAATTTACAAAAGTCTGAACTTAGTACAATCACAACTTTTGCTTAAAAGGGATACACTTTATTCTTGAGTTTCCTACCTAGATTGATCGCTGATTTGGCGAAATATTATTGTTGATGATCTTTGTACCTGCATCACATTGTTTCGCATCACCTTTCCACATAAATTATCATAACAGCTCAAACTGCCATCAAGCTAGAAGAACTAGTTTGTTGAAAGCAACCCATTCACTCAACTAGCAAGCAATAAAACCAATCCTTATGTTGCATGGTAGATGATCGTTCACATAAACCAAATCAATCTCATTACGTTGAAGAATGTTGGCCACACGGTCTTCAAGGATCTAGAAATCTCGTTTCTTTGTAGCTTTTTGGATTTAAATAAAAAAAACCACCTCCGAAAACATCTCCATACAATCATAAACCTATGAATCATATTACTTTTCACAGCATAGGGTGCAAATTTATTTACATATCTTTTTCAGGTTGCAAGATGATGTATGTGTTTTTATCAAATTAGCTAGTTGCAACTTGAGCAGTTATTCCTGCGTAGAAAGCATCTAACATTGATCTCGAGTTCTCTCAAATGGGTGACTTTGAGGCTTACATATGACAAACAAGAGGACAATTTAGTAACTACCCTCCCTAGTGTGTAAGGCTCAGAACTACCCGCTAGCAGATACCCAGTCTTTGATATTTATGGAGAAATTTCCTCCTTAATCCTAGCAATCTTAACTACAGATCAGAGATGTTGAACAGAACAGTTAATAACATAGCATTTCATATTAAAATCCCAAATAGACTCACAATCAATTTTGTCAATCACTAACCACATTCTGCTTAAACTAAAGATCAGAACACCTAAAACACCAAATATAATTAAACAAACATCAAATTCTTATGCAATGAAATGTGTACATAACATGTTGATGTTAGCATTTTCTTAAGGAAAAGGCAATTGTGAATAGTCCCACATTGGAAGTTGAAGAGAAGTTCAAGTGGTTTATAATGGTTCACTTCCTAATGGGCTTTGAGTAATGTTTTGGGCCTACTAGTGTTTGAGCTCTTTCTCCACACACGCGCGCGCGCACGCACGCCACGCCTCGCCACGCCACGCCACGACGCGCGCGCCACGCCACGCCGCTAACATGATAAAATGATGGTATTTAGGTAGTGGGACGATGGTTACAAAAGGGGGCTGATTAGAGAGCATATTGCTTAACTTACACTGGATACCCTGATGCCATTGAAGGGTATAGTGACGCCAATTGGGTCACAGATTCCAACAGTGTAAAGTCAACATCTGGGTATGTATTTCTTTTTGGTGGTGCTGCTGTATCCTGGAAATCATGTAAGCAAACAGTAATTGCCAGGAGCACCATGGAATCTGAATTGATTGCACTTGATACTACTTGCTCAGAAGCCGAATGGTTAAAAGATCTTATCTCTGAACTTCCTTTGGTCCCTAAACCTTTTCCTCCAATTTCCATTCATTCTGATTCTAGATCTACCATAGAGCTTCTAAAGCAAGTACATGTAAATAAAAAACTCAACAGACATATTCAAATAAGATATAAGTCTGTACAACGCCTGTTAGGCAAAGTTGTGATCTTGGATTTTGTAAAGTCTGAGAAAAATATTGCTGACCCTTTGACTAAGGGATTATCCAGGAGTGTAGTCCTGGATTCATCGAGGGAGATGGGGTTAAGTCCATTAAAGAGGTCACTGACAGTGGGAACCCAACCCTTATTTGGAGACGTTGTCCCAATGTCGGTTCAATGTGGTAGAAACAAGCTGGACTAGTGATACTCGGGTGGAGCATCGACCCATATATATATTCATATATCATTATGTAGTGTGAGCTACTACCCCTTCTCTATGATGACGATGCTCCTATGATACAGCTGGTTAGGCTGAGTTTTACTCTTAATAAGTCCAACGCATGTATTATTGGGGGGTATTAAATAAACAGCTGTAGTACCCTTTGAGGACTTACCTACGTGAGAGGAATCGTGATGGCCGCGGTTGGGGGGGGCTGGACTAAACTAACCCCTAGAAACTCTCATGAGTCGGTTATTGTGAGCATGGCCTTTTAACGCTCAACCCGCTTTGCTCAATAGATGAAGTGTATTGTGTGTGTTTTTGTCAATACCTGATTCAAGGGCCCTAATTCAAGGCTTAGTCCATTATGTCCCTCAGGTGGCGACAAACTCACTAAGGAAAGGTTCAAAGCCGGAAGCTACCTTTCCCGAATTCACGATACAAAAGGTTGCCCAACCTATATATATATATATATATATATGTTTTACTAATTGTTTTGTCAATATTGCCTTTTGGGGGGGATTGTTAGCATTTCTTAAGGAAAAGGCAATTTTGCCTTGTGAATAGTCCCACATTGGAAGTTGAGAAGAAGTTCAAGTGGTTTATAATGGTTTACTTCCTAATGGGCTTTGAATAGTGTTTTGGGTTTTGTGGGCTTTGCGTTTCTACCACACACGCGCGCGCGCGCGCACGCACGCCACGCCTCGCCTCGCCACGCCACGCCTCGCCCGCACGCGCGCCACGCCACGCCGCAGCCGCACACGCACACCCTTTTTGCTTCTCAAGCTTTTAATTTTGCACGTTTTACACGTTCTGTAACGGCAGCATTTATTATGTAACGGCAAGCGTGATTTACGCCCAACGGACGAGGAGATTCAGCAGCAGTTACTGGTTCATGAGGCTATATAAGGAGGCAGAGTTCATTCGGAAAAACACACAGAAATTCACAAAGAATTTCATAGCTCTCTTCCTCCTTCTACTCTCAGATATTTGGCTACATATTTTTGCGGATTATTTTATTGGGCAACATCTTCATCTGAGCAGAAGCTCTGCTACTCGCGCCCGAGTAGAGAGGCCGGCCGTTTCCGGGGGCTTTTACCGCTAGGGGGGAGGATCGACTACGCCAGGGCGACAGGCGGGTCCTCTATCTTCTAGGGCAGTGTATCACGACTGCACCCCGTTCAGGCCTGATTTTTCATAACTCATTTATTTTCAGTTAAACTAATATTGTTTATTTTGATAGCAATCTAGAAGATAGATTATTTATTGCTGTTAATTTAAATCTGAAAATAAATATATATTAAAAAAAAAAATTATTACTGTTCACCCGAATTTCATATTTGTTTAACTGTTTTAATTTGTTAACCTTTTGCATCTAAGTAGTTAACAAATTATTTTACTGCAATAGTACTGAATTTTATATCTGTCAATTTTCATATTCAGTATCTGTCATAAAAAAAAAAAAATAAAATAAAAAATAAAAAAAAAATCTTTAAGTGAACCGGTTCAAGTTTTCTTGGATTAGTTGGTGTCTAAGGAAAGGTTTAAGGGTTGCGTAAAGCGCTCTGCAAGAAACGAGGTACTTAATCGATCATTGATCAACCTCTAGTACTATCCTTACCTGGCCAAACTACCCGAGTAAAACTTTAATCTTTTCACTTTTAGAGTTTTTGGTTAAGAGCAGGTTTAATTAAGTTTCTGGTCTAGTAATATTGACAAAATCCTTTTTATATCAGATTACATCTACCTAGACTAGTAAACTTAAATTGGACTTATGGCAATTCCTGATCATTCAAAAAGTGTCAAACCTGAGAAGTTCACCGGTATCAACTATAAACGGTGGGCTAATCAGATGAGATACTGGCTCACTACCTTAGGTCTCTTATCAGCCATTGACTTTCCTGAGTCTTCTACTAGTGGTACTCAACCTTTGACTCCTGATCCTGAACAGTCTGTTCCTTCCACTTCTGGTTCAGGTGCTAGCTCTCTTTCTAGCTCTATGAAACCAGAAGATATTAATTATCATTGTTGTCATAGAATTCTTAGTGCACTTGCAGACAACCTTTATGACATATACTATGAGTTCAAAAGTGCAAAAGACCTATGGCAAGCTCTTGAAGCAGAATATGGCTATGATGATGCCGGAATTCTGCGTTTCACCTCTTCGTCCTTCAATAAGTTCATGATGGTAGATGACAAGCCCATTAATGAACAAATTCATGAATTTTTAGATTTCATCCGTCATCTCCAATCAAAAGGAAACACTTTTACTGATGACTATAAAGTTTCCTGTTTGATTGATAAACTCCCTCCTTCCTGGTCTAGATTTGCTGGAGATCTCCGACACAAGCAAGGAGATCTAACCTTAACTGAGGCCCTCAAGGCCATTCGTATTGAAGACCAGCATAGGCTGAATTCCAAAACCAAGAATGAATCAAAAGCTAAAGTAAACTTGGTAGAGGAAAAGCCTAAATCTAGAAATTTCAAACCCAAATGGAAGAAATTCAAGAAAAACCAACAATCTTTCAATAAATCTTCCTTCAAAACAAATTCTTCCAATTCCAATTCTTCCAGCCATAAGTCTGATGGAAAGTTCTGCTTTGTCTGTGGTAGAACCAACCACATTTCTTCCAACTGTTTCTTTCGGAAGAAGGAACCGGCTAAACCTGCCTCTAAAGGAAATGGATCAAATAAAGTTAATATGATTGAAGAGAATCCAACCTCCTTCAGGTTAGCCCCATCACCTCATCTTGTAAATTCTCTAACTTCTTCCACTGATTGGTATCTGGATTCCGGAGCAAATATACACGTCTGTAATGATCGCTCTTGGTTTTCAAATTATCAGGAATCACGTGGAGGAAGCATAAGCTTAGCAGATGACTCCACTAAACCAATAATAGGAAGTGGAAGTATAAAGCTCACTATGACTTCTGGGAAAGCCCTACATCTGCAAGGCGTCTACCTTGTTCCTTCTCTCCGTCGAAATTTGATTAGTGAATCTCTTCTTCTTAGAACTGGTTATAGGATTGTAAAAGAATCCAACAGATTTGTGATTACAAAGAGTAATAATTTTATAGGAAAAGGTTTTATCTGTAATGGCCTTTTCAAACTCAATGTAATCAATTCCAGTTCTAATGAAAATTCTAAGTCTCCTGTTATTCAAATTGTTGAATCTTGTGATGTCTGGCATGGACGACTTGGACATGTCAATTTTCAAACTTTACAGAAAATGATCAATTTGAATCTTATTCCTAAATCATCTATTGACCTCTCATCCAAGTGTGAGATTTGTGTTCAAGGGAAACACACAAAAAAACCCTTCAAGTCTATAACTAGAAACTCTGAGCCCCTCGAATTAATTCATAGTGATGTGTGTGACTCGAATCGAGTTCTCACCCGAGGGGGTAGGAGATATTTTGTGACCTTTATAGACGATCACTCCAGATATTGTTTCACATATCTTCTCAGGACTAAAGATGAAGTCCTAGATAGGTTTAAGGTCTATAAAGCTGAGTCTGAGAACCAATTAGACAGGAAGATCAAGATCCTAAGATCTGATCGTGGGGGGGAGTATACCTCAAATTATATGACTGAATTTTGCCAAGAACACGGTATTATTCATGAGGTTACTGCTCCCTATACACCACAGTCTAACGGGGTAGCTGAACGAAAAAACAGAACCCTAATGGACATGGTAAACTGTATGTTACTCAGTTCAGGAGCACCTGAAAATCTCTGGGGTGAAGCTCTTCTCTCTGCTTGTTTTATTCTCAATAGGATTCCCCAAAGAAATTCCAATACAACTCCTTATGAATATTGGAAGGGGAGATCTCCTAATCTAAACTTCTTCCGAGTTTGGGGTTGCTTGGCTAAGGTAGCTATTCCCGAACCTAAGAAGAGGAAAATTGGTTCCAAAACTATTGATGCTGCTTTCATTGGATATGCACTAGATAGCAATGTTAATAGATTTCTAGTCATTAACTCTGAAATCAGTGACATATCCAACAACACTATCATTGAAGCTAGAGATGCAGTCTTCTTTGAAAATATCTTTCCTTTCAAATCCAAAATCTCAGAAAATTCTAGAACATCTATTCCTTCTGATCTTCCATCATCTAGTTCTTCCCAACCTTTTGACATTGAGCCTCGAAGAAGCAAAAGAGGTAGAATTCAAAAGGATTTTGGAGAAGACTTCTTTACCTTTCTTGTTGAAGGTGATCCAAGCTCATTTCAAGAAGCAATGGATTCACCTGAATCTCCTTTCTGGAAAGAAGCCATTGATAATGAGATTAAATCTATCATGGAAAACCATACTTGGATACTCACTGACCTACCTCCAGGCTGTAATCCTGTTGGCTGTAAGTGGATATTCAAAAAGAAACTTAGAGCTGATGGTTCCATAGATAAATTTAAAGCTAGATTAGTAGCTAAAGGCTATACTCAGAAAAAGGGCATTGATTACTTTGATACCTATTCTCCTGTAGCCCGAATTTCTACTATCAGAATTCTTTTAGCCTTTGCTGCTATCCACAAACTGATCATACATCAGATGGATGTCAAGACTGCTTTCCTGAATGGTGATCTAGATGAAGAAATTTATATGCACCAACCTGAAGGCTTCATTACCAAGGGTCAGGAAAACAAAGTCTGTAAACTTGTTAAATCTCTGTATGGTCTTAAACAAGCTCCTAAACAATGGCACCAGAAATTTAACAAAGTCATTGCACAATATGGATTCACGGTGAATGAACACGACAAATGTGTTTATTCAAAAGTGATAAACAATGACTATGTTATCCTATGTCTCTATGTTGATGATATCCTTATCTTTGGAACTACTCTTGAACTAATCTTAAAAGTTAAGGATTATCTCTCCAAAAATTTTGACATGAAAGACTTAGGTCTTGCCGATATGATACTTGGAATGAAAATCACTAGAGACACTAGAGGAATATCCTTGAGTCTTTCTCACAGTATTGAGAAAATGCTGATCAAATTCAACTTTCATAACTTTAAATCTGTTTCCACACCATATGATTCTTCTATACCTTTGAAGAAAAATGAAGGTGAACCTGTCTCTCAATTGAAATATTCCCAAATGATTGGATCCCTTTTATACATATCAAACCGGACTAGACCCGATATAGCTTATGCTGTAGGGAGATTGAGTCGGTATACCAGTAACCCTAACCCAGATCATTGGTCTGCCTTAGAAAGAGTATTTAAATACTTAAAAGGGACAGTTGACTATTGCTTAACTTACACTGGATACCCTGATGCCATTGAAGGGTATAGTGACGCCAATTGGGTCACAGATTCCAACAGTGTAAAGTCAACATCTGGGTATGTATTTCTTTTTGGTGGTGCTGCTGTATCCTGGAAATCATGTAAGCAAACAGTAATTGCCAGGAGCACCATGGAATCTGAATTGATTGCACTTGATACTACTTGCTCAGAAGCCGAATGGTTAAAAGATCTTATCTCTGAACTTCCTTTGGTCCCTAAACCTTTTCCTCCAATTTCCATTCATTCTGATTCTAGATCTACCATAGAGCTTCTAAAGCAAGTACATGTAAATAAAAAACTCAACAGACATATTCAAATAAGATATAAGTCTGTACAACGCCTGTTAGGCAAAGTTGTGATCTTGGATTTTGTAAAGTCTGAGAAAAATATTGCTGACCCTTTGACTAAGGGATTATCCAGGAGTGTAGTCCTGGATTCATCGAGGGAGATGGGGTTAAGTCCATTAAAGAGGTCACTGACAGTGGGAACCCAACCCTTATTTGGAGACGTTGTCCCAATGTCGGTTCAATGTGGTAGAAACAAGCTGGACTAGTGATACTCGGGTGGAGCATCGACCCATATATATATTCATATATCATTATGTAGTGTGAGCTACTACCCCTTCTCTATGATGACGATGCTCCTATGATACAGCTGGTTAGGCTGAGTTTTACTCTTAATAAGTCCAACGCATGTATTATTGGGGGGTATTAAATAAACAGCTGTAGTACCCTTTGAGGACTTACCTACGTGAGAGGAATCGTGATGGCCGCGGTTGGGGGGGGCTGGACTAAACTAACCCCTAGAAACTCTCATGAGTCGGTTATTGTGAGCATGGCCTTTTAACGCTCAACCCGCTTTGCTCAATAGATGAAGTGTATTGTGTGTGTTTTTGTCAATACCTGATTCAAGGGCCCTAATTCAAGGCTTAGTCCATTATGTCCCTCAGGTGGCGACAAACTCACTAAGGAAAGGTTCAAAGCCGGAAGCTACCTTTCCCGAATTCACGATACAAAAGGTTGCCCAACCTATATATATATATATATATATATGTTTTACTAATTGTTTTGTCTATATTGCCTTTTGGGGGGACTGTTAGCATTTTCTTAAGGAAAAGGCAATTGTGAATAGTCCCACATTGGAAGTTGAAGAGAAGTTCAAGTGGTTTATAATGGTTCACTTCCTAATGGGCTTTGAGTAATGTTTTGGGCCTACTAGTGTTTGAGCTCTTTCTCCACACACGCGCGCGCGCACGCACGCCACGCCTCGCCTCGCCACGCCTCGCCTCGCCTCGCCACGCCTCGCCACGACGCGCGCGCCACGCCGCACCGCACTCGGGTTTTGCTTCTCCAGCTTTTATTTTTTTGTAACGGCAGCATTTATTATGTAACGGCAGCATTTATTATGTAACGGCAGCGTGATTTACGCCCAACGGACGAGGAGATTCAGCATCGGTTACTGGTTCATGAGGCTATATAAGGAGGCAGAGTTCATTCGGGAAAACACACAGAAATTCACAAAGAATTTCATAGCTCCCTCTTCCTCCTTCTGCTACTCTTAGTACTCAAAGATTTTCGGCTACATATTTTGAGGATTATTTTTGGGCAATCATCTTCATCTGAGCAGAAGCTCTGCTACTCGCGCCCGAGTAGAGAGGCCGGCCGTTTCCGGGGGGCTTTTACCGCTAGGGGGGAGGATCAACTACGCCAGGGCGACAGGCGGGTCCTCTATCTTCTAGGGCAGTGTATCACGACTGCACCCCGTTCAGGCCTGATTTTTCATAACTCATTTATTTTCAGTTAAACTAATTGTTTATTTTGTTAGCAGTTGACCTATAAACTGATACTCAGATCACCTGCCGGTCAAATGACGAGGGAAGATTTTGCCAGGGATTAGCCACCCAGAGATCCCATGACTAAGCAAAAGCTAAAACAAAGACGCAGACGAGGACTAGGAGCCCCATCCCATGGCTTTTTGTTTAGTCTTCTGAAATGTCTGTCGTGCCAAATTTATTTTCATCACTGCTATATATGCCTACAAAAATACCTGTAAAATTTATGATATCAGTAACTCATTTTGAGGTTCACGGTCAACAAAGTGCTTTTCATGAATAAAAAAATTGTTTAGGAAAGTGGCGGGATCTTTTTGGCGCACTTTAGCAAGCGATTTCTTCCTTGCTAACGTGCTCCTCCGCCTAGTTTTTGATGGCGAAGAAGAAGAAGATCGGCAACAAAAGAGTCCAAAGTAGTGAGTTAAGAGACACTATCTTTGTCTATCCTCCTTCAGCTTCAGCTTCAGCTTCATTGATTCATGGAGATCCTTCATTTGATGAAGAGGCTGAATCGAATGAAACAGTATCTTCTCAGATCCTGGAAATGGAGAGCACTGGTCCTAAAGGGGCAAAGAAGAAGTTGTTCATGGAGGAGATTCTCGCTAGATCCAGTCCATTAACAGCTCCTCAACCGCTGATGAAGGCTGGTATGATGGCTTCTCGTAATCTAGGTAAATCTTCTAGCTCTGTTCTTTGGTCTGACGAGGTTGATAATGTGAATATCTCAAGTCGAATTGATCTTGATGAGGAAAATTCAGTAGTTTATCTTTAAGAAATGGAGAATGCTAATGCTGTGAATTGCAATATTAATTCTGAGAAAGAAGTAAATGAGGATTCTATTGATTTAGATCAAGGTGATAAGAAGAATATGGAAGAGAATCGATCTGAAGGAGTTAAATCCTTTGCTAGCCTATTTTCAGATAATAGAAAACATGGAAATGGATTATCACTTAAATTTGTCCCTTCTTCTATAGCTAACACTGTTTCATTTACTGAAGAAGAATGGAAGGAAGGGGAGGATTTCTGGAAATTTGCTCTCATAGGACATGTTATTGGCTTAAATGTCAAATTTAAATCAATGGAATCATATGTTACTAATGTCTGGGGAAAAATATCTATACCAAAAGTTTTCTTGATTAAGCCAGGGGTGTTCCTCTTTGATTTTCATGCTGAAAAACAAATGAAAGATGTTTTAGAGGCAGGGCCGTGGTTTTTTGGTTCCAGGCCTTTGATTCTCAAGCCTTGGAAAATTAACACTGATATGGAGAGAATTCAGGATTGTACTTACCCAATGTGGGTTCAATTTCCCAATTTAAAACTGAATTTATGGAGCTCCTCAGGTATTAGTAAAATTGCTAGTTCAATCAGCAATCCTATTACTACAGATAAACTTACTGCTATGAGACAAAGGCTTTCTTATGCTAGAGTTCTTCTTGAAGTTGATCTGCCTTTGAAGGAACCTCTGCCAGATCAAATAGTTATAAAAGGGCCTGATGGGAAAAACTATACTCAAAAAGTGGTTTATGAGTTCAAGCCAAGATGGTGTGTGAATTGCAAAACAGTGGGGCATGAAACTGTACAATGTAGAAGACTTGCTGCTAAGAAAATATGGGTTCCCAAACAACAGCTTAGAGAAGAAAAATCTGCATAGAAGCAAAATGTTACCAATCCTCATTCAGATAGGCATGTACATGGGGATACTGCATCTAGTGCTAAGCCTACACAGGCTAAAATTATATCTGATAATTATCAGCCAGATACACATGCACAAGAGATTTTGAGAAACATTCCATTTCAGCCTAAGGGTACTTCCTCATTCCCTGATAAGAATGTATCAGAAAAACATGCACAAATAGTGGTACCAAATGATAAGCAAAGTTTTGGAAAATCTGATCAAGTTGGTAATGGAAAGCAAAGTCCTGGTATTTCTGGTCACTTATATATCTCCCTCTATTAATATCAGTGGATTTACAAGTGTTTCCAAAAACAGTGCACCTAGAAGATCAAATTTGAATGTTGGTGCTTCCAATCATATTCAAGCTTCACAATTTAATTTGTTAGATCTTCATAATCTTTTTGATCCCTCAAATGTGGATAGGGGAAAGACTGCTCAATAAAAATGCATCTAGCAATCTAGAATATTAGAGGATTGAACAAGTCCTCTAAGCAAATGATAGTGAAACAGTTGGTTCATGATTACAAGCTTACTTTCCTAGCACTTTTGGAAATAAAAATAGCTAACAACAAGATGCAAACTATAGCAAAAAAATGACAAAAAACTAGAATTGGATCTCTAATGCTAAACCAAATAGGAAGGGCAGAATATGGATTCTTTGGGACTGTGATAACCTTATTGTTCAATGTATATCCTCCTCTGAGCAATTTATAACATGCACCATATCTTCTAAAGATGATAAATTCTCTTGTATTGCTACTATTGTCTATGCCTTGAATGATCAAATAGGCAGGAAAGATCTCTGGAATGAACTTCTATTGCTTAAACAAAGTGTAAACTGTCCTTGGCTTGTAGGTGTGGACTTTAATGCTATCATTAGCAATGAAAAAAAAACTAGGTGGATCACAAGTCACTGAATCTGATACTGAAGATTTTGTACAATGTATTGATTCTTGCTAGCTGCTTCATCTGAAATCTACTGAATGCTTTTTCACATGGTGCAATAAACAGGAGGCCAATGCCAGAATTTGGAGCAGATTGGACAGGGTTTTAGTAAATGAAGAATGGATTCTTAATTACACTTCTAGTTGAGTTGATTTCTTAGTGCCAAGCCTATCTGATCATTCGCCAGCATTGATAACAATTGGTGAAGAAAGTTGTGAAGGAAAAAAGCCATTCAAGTTTTTAGCATGTGGATCAAGCATCCAGAATTTAACACAGCCATTAAATCTGTATGGGAGATGGACATCAAGGGCTTCTATATGTACAAGCTGGTTACTAAACTGAAAAACCTTAAACCAGTCCTTAAAGATTTGAATAAAAGACATTTTATAAATATAAATGAGCAGGTGATTAGAGCCAAGGGGGAACTGTCTAATATTCAGCAGAAACTGATGAATGATCCTTTCAATTCTGTTTTGATTTCAAAGGAGAAGAAATGCCTGAATACTTATACAAGATTGGTTGATTTTGAAACTTCCTTTTACAGGCAAAAGACAAATATTAGATGTGGTATTCATGGTGATAAATGTTCTCAGTTTTTTCACTCTATTATGAAGGCAAAAAGCATCAAAATAAGATCCTGTCTATATACTCCGATAGTGGGGAAAGGATTACTAACATTTCTCATATCTTAGAAGAGTTCACTACTTATTACAAGAAATTACTGGGTTATTCTGGTTCTACTACAGAAGTCAAAGCTGAAGTTTTGTCAAATGGTCCTATCCTATCTTCTACTCAGGCCAAGAATCTTAATGTTCCAATCACTAGAGATGAAATCAAACAAGCATTATTTTCTATGGATAATGAGAAAGCACCAGGACCAGATGGCTACATTGCTGTGTTTTTCAAAGCAGCCTGGAATCTGATGAATGAAGATCTTTATCTTGCCATTGAAGACAAGGAGATCCCCTCTCTCCTTACCTTTTTGTTTTAGGGATGGAGTATCTATCAAGAAGACTAAGCTCCCTGAAGAATGATAATCTGTTCAAATATCACCCAAAATGCTCCAGACTTAAAATCTCTCATCTTTTCTTTGCTGATGATCTGCTACTGTTTTGCAAAGCTGATATTTACTCTATTACAAGATTGAAAGAATGCCTATCTGAATTCAATCACGTCTCTGGACTAAAGACTAATCCAAACAAGTGCTCTATATATATGAGTGGTATTGATGAGAATTTGAAGACCTATATTTGCTCTTTGCTGAATTTTTCTGAGGGTGTCCTTCCGGTGAGATACTTGGGAGTACAATTGATTTCAAAAATACTATCTTATTCAGATTGCTCCCCTTTGATTGACAAAATATCTACTCAGTTCCAGAATTGGCAAAAAAAGAAAACGTTATCCTATGCAGGTAGATTGCAGCTTATTAAATCTGTCATGTTAGGCATTCAAAATTTTTGGACTATCAATTATATTCTACCAGTTAAGGTGTTGAAGAAAATTAACAGTCTTTGTTCTGAATTCCTTTGGAATCACAAAATCCATTTGATTTCCTGGAAGACAGTTTGTCAAAGACAGTCTTTGTTCTGAATTCCTTTGGAATCACAAAATCCATTTGATTTCCTGGAAGACAGTTTGTCAAAGTAAGGAGCATGGAGGTCTAGGGGTATTCTCACAAAATCCATTTGATTTCCTGGAAGACAGTTTGTCAAAGTAAGGAGCATGGAGGTCTAGGGGTATTCTCCGCTAAAGCCTGGAATACTGCAGCTTTTATGAAGCTTATTTGGATGATACACTTCAAGAAAGATTTGTTATGGATTAAGTGGGTACATGGCAACTATCTTAGACAATCCGATATATGGCAAGTTCAATCTAAAGCAAATGATTCTTGGATGTGGAAACAAATTCTTAAAGTGAGAGATAAGGTGATATCCAAATTTGGAAGTGCCTCTAATGTTCAAAATATCATTGCCAGAAGTTGCTCTGGAGGTAATGTCCAATTATCTACTATCTACAATGAACTCATTAATCAGAATGCACATGTAACTTGGTCAAAAACTGTTTGGTATGAATGGTCATATCCTAAGCATTTTCTCATCACCTGGCTTGCTATTTCTAGACTGTTAACAAGAGATAGATTATGTCACATGAATATCCTTGACATTAATCAACAGCAAAATGCATGTGTTCTGTGCACATTTCAGCAACAAGAAACCTGTAAGCACCTCTTTTTTGAATGTGCATTCTCAGCTGATCTCTGGAACAGAGTTATGGAGTGGATGAACTACAAATGGAAATCTTGCAATTGGGATAGGATTATTGAATGGTATAGTACAAGATTGAAGGGAAAGGGTTTTATGAAGAAAGTTAAAAGAATGGCACTTACTGTGTCAGTCTATGCCATATGGAAGGAAAGAAATCAAAGAATTTTTCGGCAAGAAGCTTAAGACCCTGTTTTTGTGTTTCGAAGAGTGAAGTTCTTGATTCTATCAAAAGTCCTGAATGACGATATTCCTGCTCACATCAAAGACAGAATTGTGAAAATATAATTGTTTTTTTTCCGGAGTTGATCTCCCAGTTTAGGAACTAGTATATTTTGATGTACTCATATTTCTCAATTTGGTAATGAATAAAAATTATTTCATTGACAAAAAAAAGTGCTTTTCATGAATATGTTCGAAAGAAACCATGAAATTGATTTGATTCTTAAAAAGAAAATGAATTAAAACATGACCTTTGGTGAAACGTGAAAATGGTTTAGAGCACCAAACAGCTACATCAGACCCCACTGCTCAAAATCTCTCGGGTGAAGCCATACTTTGAAATCATATGGGCCAACAAAATACTCAACCTTACCATCATCCACACATCTTATTCTCATTTTGGAGGACTCATAAAATCCATTAGCCCCAGGTAACTCGTACAAGCAGTTCCCTTTCACCCCCTTCAGCCCTCGACCGCTGAAACCTTGCATCCAGTAATCACAGTGTAGAACACACTCCGGCACCCAAACCCTCCATCCTCACGCCCACCGCCTCTCCCTCCTATAAAGATCGGATCCCTGTACCCCTCAAACTCTCTATCATCATACCACATCAGTAAAAGCTCGTCGTCAGACTCTACAAACATAGGTAGCTCGCTCAGACAATTCATCGGTCTGATGATTGTACGAACCCTTTGTATACTACCTCCAGCAGTATCCATGACTTCAACTTTATTGCTACAGAACCTAACATAGAGTTTGTTACTGTGAACAACTAAGTTGAGGATGTTGCCGTCTCCTTGTGAGAAAACCCTCGACTTCCATCGTGAACCATTGACCTGGCAGTAGTGGACCGAGTTTCTCAGGTGGAGTATCAGCAAGCATTGGGTAGAAGTCGGGGGCGACGTGAGAACTGCGCTGGTCCACGGTACCCGTGCAATGCGCGGGAAGTAGGTCTTCTTTCCGGTGAGTATATGGATGAGGGTTGGAATTTGACACGTGGATGAATCGAAACCGATAAGGTGCCCGTGGGAGTGGCCAAGATGGCAGCGGATATCTGACAAGGCAGCGGCCACGACCCGGTTGGTGAGAATGTGGAATCGGTTCTCGGCGATGATGTAGGCGGTGTTGATGGGTATAGAAGGTGATGGGAGGTAGAGGAGTAAGGGGGGTTGCGAGGCGAGGAAGTCGCGCTTGCAGGACTTGGAGACTGATCGCCACGATTGGCAGAGGAGGCGAAGGAGGAGAAGGTCAGTGGTCCGTCGAGGCGCAGGGCGATGTGTTCAACGATGAGAACCGGAAGATTCTCCCACTGTCTTCTTAATTCATGCATTTGTCCTGCGATGGGTTGGCGCTGATGGGGGAGGAGAAATGGTTTCTGTATCGATTAGGGTTCGAGGATGTGTGGCTTGAGATGCCTTTACGAGATTGTTTTGGGATCCTGATTTATTGAATATTATATATATTTCCGTTATATTTTGACCCAACAGCTCGGATACGGTGGCACATTTGGTAAATAATTTCCGAAATTTTTGCTCTCTACGTCTCCATTAACCCCGCTGGTAGTTGTGGAAGGAGTTCTACTATTATATATGTTTGTAATTATTTCAACTATTAGGGGTATATGTAAGTCAAAACTTTCAGGGATGGTTAAAGTTTCACGTCCATCGATCATCTATCCTGCGTAGATCTCTCCGATATTAAAGAACAACTCTCTCCACCATTGCTAAATTTATTCCCAGAGATGGGGAAAAAAAAGTAGTCGTAAGACTTGGAACTATGTTATTAAATTTCTCAGTCATCCATCCCTTCCTTTCCAGTTCCTAGCTAAGGTCAAAATAATTGTGTTCCAATTAGCCCCATTTTCCTCATTGATTTCTTGTTTATGGTTCGCAATTTTAATTGCTAAAAAGTGAGATGAAAGAATATGGGATTTGAGATTTGCTTTCACGTGGTTCTTTAGTCAGATAGCGATGTTTTCAAAGGAGATCGAAGGATATTTGACAGCGAATTTTGTTTGGAGAAAATTAAATTAAAAAAAAAACAAAAATTCCTAGATGTCGTATTAATTGATCCCATTGACGATTTACAGGACCAATATTAAAATTTATGAACAACCTTCAAAAATTGTAAAACTGTAGGGAAGTGAGGAAACGAGACGAAGGAATGATGAGAAGTATTAGAAGTAAGAAGTAGCACAATGAAGTAACTTCTAAAATTATGAAGTAGTAAGTAGCAGAAGTAATATTTTTTTGTTTCTTTGTTTCACATATTTTTGGAAGTAGTGGAAATAGTATTTCCTTCACTTCATTCACTTTTTTGTTTGGGGTAGAAATTGAGAATATTGTTATAAAATAACTAATACTTATTCCTTCCATAATTATTCTTGTTTGGAATGTCATTGAAGCAGGAGATATAGTTGATATATACACCATAGTGAGATTACCTTCCTTTCTAACTTTTAATTATTTTTATTGGAATACAATTTTTTTTTCAAACAGGTGTCCGTTGGATGTGTTGAAGATCAACCCCAGCTGACGACATCATTATCAACCACTGAAGTTGAGTATCGAGCAATAGCAATGAAAGCTCAAGAGAGTACATGGTTGATACAGCTAATGAATAATTTACATAAACCAATAGATTATACAGTTCCGTTGTACTGTGACAATCAGTCGTCAATTTGTTTGGCAGAGAATTCGGTCTTTCATGCAAGAACTAAGCATGTTGAAGTGCACTATCATTTTATCGAAGAAAAGGTTCTGCAAGAAGAAATTGAGATGAGGCAAATCATGACAGATGATCAAGTTGCAGACTTGTTCACAAAAAGCTTTAGTATTGTCAAGTTCGAAATGTTTCACTGTCAGCTCGGCATAGTGAAAATAGTGAGAGCTGGTGTTGAGGGAGAGTGTTGAAGATCAACCCCAGCTCATTACAAATCCCAATCTATTTTTTATTTCAGCCCAAGGAAAATAAAAGCTCAATCCATTTCATCTAAGCCCAAGACAATGGAAGCTTCTCAACAAATATGGAAGAAATATATTTTTAAGGGAAAATTGTATAAGGATGTAGAAAGAAGATCTTTTAGGAGAAGTGTGTAGAATGTGGTAATAATGTGTGGTTATGGTGAGGACTATAAATACCCTCCTTTGCATTTGGGTTATGCATCCTCCAGGAAAAAAATTAAGTCTTTGTATTATTAGTTTTGAGTGTGGTGTCTTGAGTGTGAGTTGTGAGCTTTCTTTTGAGTGTTTGTATTTCTCTTCAAATTGTTGTCTTGAGTGTGAGTTGTGAGCTTTCTTTTGAGTGTTTGTATTTCTCTTCAAATTGTGAGTGGTCTTTGAAAAGTGTTGTAGTGTCCTTTATTGTGGGTATAATACAAGCGGGTTGTTTACTTGTTTGGGTCCAATATTAGTCAATTTAGAATTGTGTACTCTAAATTTTTCTCAACAATTGGTATCTGAGCCAGGTTGGTCAGGGATCATTCTTGGTGGAGCTATCTTGAGTCGCGAGGAGTTTGGTACTCTGTAAGTTTGTTAGTCAAGCTTGTTCAGTATAGTCAAAGTCTTGTCGGCATGATGGGTGACCTTCAAGTAGTTGGAGGAATCAAGAAGTTCAACAACAAAAACTACAACACGTGGGTGTAGGCATTAAAAAATGCCGAACTTTAAGATATGACGAAGGTCGTCAAAGGGACGAACTTCATCTTGGTCAAAGAGGAGACTCATCACCCAGTGAGGAGCCATATCAGAAATGAAGTTCGAAGCTCGTCGTTAGATACGAAGTTCGAAGCTCATCGTTGGATACGAGGGTCGAAGCTCGTCATTAGATACAAGATGTGAAGCTCGTCATTGGAAATGAGGTTCGAAGCTTATCATTGGAAATGAGACTTGACATCAAAGATGAAGCTCATCATTGGAAACGAGGTTCGAAGTTCGTTATGTGATACGAGGTTCGGAGTTCATCATCGGAGGTGAAGTTTGTCAATGAAAACAAAGCTTGTCATCAGACTTAAAGCTCGTCAGTGAAGATGAGACTCGTAAAAAGAAAATCACAAGACTTGTTATACAGTTGGACTCAGCTATCGAAGATGAAGTTCGTTGGTGAATACGAAGCTCGTCAGACGATGTCAGTGAAGACAGATCGCTATATTGCAAAGCTTGCCTCATAAGACAAACATCGCTTCATATTAAGGCCCGTCCAATCTGATGAACCTCGCCATGCAGCGAGGCTCGTCGTCCGTGGGAGGTCCAGCTGTAACAGCTCTGAAGACCTAGTCAGCCACGTGGGCTAAGCTTCAGGAGCATATTACGCCCCAGTAACCGACGTGGGCTAACTTGCAGGAGGCGGTTACACCCTCTACCCATAATTTTAGCATGTCAATTACGTGCTATGAACTCCATAAATAGCCATGAGCGGCTATGAAGAGAAGAGATTTTTTTTGGAGACTTTTGGACTTTTGGACTTTTGGAAAATCATTGGCTATCGCGTGAAGAGAGATCCGTGTCTATATCCTCGTGATCTCAGCCACCATCAGAAGCTTTTGTGATATTGTTCTGATCGTTAATGGGAAGCAATCTCGGCTTGAGCATCGAGAGAAGCATCATTTCACCGCCAAGAACCCACTTTTAAACAAAAGAGAAGCTGAATTAATCTTCTCTTCCTCTGTAATCGAGAGACTGAGTGATTGTAAGGGATTTATACTAAGCGATCGAACCCATTCTTAAAACAAAAATCAATCAACTTTATTTTTCGACCCTACAGAAGATGGCATCCATAGTGGGAGCAGCCATTCTTTCCAATGAGATGATGGTGGTGCAGTCAAACAAGAGGGCAGTGGAAACCGAGGTTGAATCTCTAGTCATAGAGTTTGACCAGACGAAGTACGAGGAGTTTCTCTCCTCTGGTAAGTCCAGTCCCACCAAGGCACGAAAATGCCGTCGAGTCTCTTATGAGACTTCAGCCTATGAGGCTTCTGATGATTCTACTCGAGTTAGCCTCGAGGAAAAGTCTATGCCTCTCAAACATGAGGCTCCAACTGATGGCCTCTTTGTTTTGATGATGTTTAACAAACAATTTACTACTAATATTATTTATCTAGTATTTGTATTTTTTTATTTATTATAGACAAACAATATATTGGAGGATGGAAGGAATTGTGCCATAACGATCATATCCAATGGAGGTTGGCGGAATACTGGAGTGAAGCAATGAAATTCAAGTTGAAGATCCAAGTTCAAGCTTCATCCGCAAGATTACCAAGTTGAGCGCATTGAAGACCTTCATCAAGCTTGGGTAATTTGGTTTAGGTTTTATATTATGTGTGTTAAGTACTCTAAGCTCAATATAATATACACACATATTTTATTGGTTTCTTTGTATATATATATAGTTATATATATAATAAGTTTTGGTTTCTATGTATATATAGTTATATATATACATACATGTTTTTGGGTTTTAATGTTCATAAATATGAAATTACATATTTCATATTTATTATTGTGTTTTGGTTTACTTCCATAGATATGAAACAAATATATACTCGTATACATTCTCATATGTTTCATATTCTATTGTATTTATAAAAATATTGTATTCTTAGTTTTTGGACTTAAAAATAATCATATACATCTTTTATTAAGTCTACAAAATCATTTTGTAATGTTTCAAAACATGGTTAAGCTAAAATATCAAAACTCATGTGTTTACATTTTCATGTTTTAGACTATTTTGTAAAATGATAATATTTTTCATTTAGGACGTCCTTTTTGAAAACCAGTTTTTTTAGCATGTTTATTATCATGTATACAATTATTTTCTAAAGTTTTATATTTTTTTAAATTTATTTGATATTTTTAAATCCTATTTTAAGTGGACATGTACTGTTTAAAACAGGTTGTATGCATGTCTTGAGTCGACTCATGAACAGTGTTGAGTCGACTCATAAACTGTTGTGGGGTTTACAATTATTTCTAACGAGTCGACTCACAATATCATGAGTCGACCCATCAGGTTGAGTCGACTCATGCCTGTCATAAGTCGACTCATAAACTGTGCTAGAAAGTGTGTTTTGTTTCTGCTGAGTCGACCCATGACTTCATGAGTCGACCCATTCATGATGAGTCGACTCATGAATTTTATGAGTCGACCCATAAGTTGGTTTTTAGCCTGTAACGGCTACTTATGAATCGACTCATGAACAGTACGAGTCGACTCATAACACTGTAACAGCTATATTTCCAGACTATATTGTTTTTGGGTTTTTGGTCTTTTTGCCTTGTTTTCTCTTTGCTTTGGGATTCCTATAAATACCCTCACATATCCTCAGTTCAACATACTCAAGAAAAACAAGTTTAAAAGAGTTTTAACAAGGTTTAAGTTTGGTTTAAAGTTTGTTTGGTTTGTGAAAATTGTTTCACAAGTGGAGGAGATCATCTACATTGCTTGAGCTTCATTTTAATCCATCTCTCCATCTTGTTGTTTCAGAGAAGAATTTCTAAACTCAATACTAACTTTATATTAATTATTTATTGTTTATCATTTTTATCAAGCTATGATTTACATTGAGTTTATGATTGATTTTCTCATTGTTTACACACACATCCATTGAGCTTATTGTATTTGCATACATTGTATAATTGGGTCGTGGGGAGTTGTAACAATTAAGAGTGAGCCAAATTGAGTTCTCATCTATTGTAGAGAATAAATTTATATTTGTGAGCCTTAATTGTGTATATCACTTTGTAATACACTTGTACACCGAGAGGAGTGTGTGGTAAGAGACGGGGTCGTCCCAAGAGGAGTGCAGTAGGTGGTAATGCCTAGAGAGAGTTTATAATTCCTAACACTTGAGGGAGATACGGACTAGAGACCAACACTTAAGAGGGTGTAAAGTGGGATTGCAAGAGTGTGAGATTGTAAAGTTTTCGGTTAGCTAGAAAACCGAGTGTAAGGTGTAAACGTTATTCGGGTGAGCGTAGAAAACCCAGTTGTGATAGTGGATTTCTCCCCAGGAGTGGAGAGCGGAGACGTAGGACAAAAGGTCCGAACTCCGTGATCATATTATGTGTTTGTATTGTTTATATTGCCCTATCACAATTGTATCTTTAGTTTAGATTGTTTACCCTTGTGTTGTTTATATATCATTGCATATGTTTCACCATATAGGATATATCTCTTTGTTCATATTGCATATTCTTGTTCATAACATATTGTATATCTATTATATCTCTTTGTTCATATTGCATATTCTTGTTCATAACATATTGTATATCTATCTTGTAAGAATAATTTATTAATTAGTTTTAATTAGCATAAAATCGGATTAGATTAGCATAAGACCCTAATCACTCCCCCTTTAGGGTCTAACACCAACAACTAGCCACCAGGCTATGACATGGGTTGTTAAGTAATCTGGCCGAACTTCGGCTCCTACTAGCCAAACCTTAGCTTCTGATAACGAACCTCGTCTAGCTTCGGCTGAAGTGAGAGTTTCTGTATGTCCACTTTCGAAACGTGCGTGACAACAACAATGCCAGAATCAAGCTCGTCGTAGGGCTCGAGCTTTGGTCTCGTTGGATGGTTTCCACTATCAATCGAAAGTCGGTCAATCCAAGTTTAATAAGTCTGTTGAGGGTCAACTGGCAGAGGAACGTCAAAATGATGGAGCTCGTCCCTGCACCTGAGTAGGCTTGGAGAACAAACCTCATCCACAAAGTGAGGTTCAATCAGCTCAGCAAGTGGTTCACTCCGAGGTTCATCAAGAGAGTGAACCTCAAGTTAAGAACGAACTGAGAAGGCGAATGCGCCAATCTCATCCTCCCAACGAACCTCATCATAAACACATGAACGACGAAGTTCATCCAGCTATCCAAGTTCGTCAACCTCTATCATTTAGAGGGTCTTGCTCGGGTAAAGCTAAGTTGACGGAGCTAGCTGGGGGTGGTCCCATCGTCGACCTCCATGATTATCTCACACGTAAACGTAGTATGAGTCAGATGCAATCTCATTACTGCTGTGAGAAGCTTATCTCTGCAGTGCTTTCCCAGCCTATGTGGGGAGTGTTTGTGGGAAAATTTGCAGTAAAAAGACAATGAAAGAAAAATTGACTTATATTCCTCTCAAAATCAATTACAATTTGGATTTCCTGATTACAAAAGAGAAGAGAATGATCTGGATTCTCCTCTTTGTTTAAATCTGGGTTCTTCACGGTGGCGATGAGATGCCTCCCTCGAATGCTCGCGTCGAGTTTGCTTCTCGTTGACGATCCGATGTCTTGTTTCACTGGAACGTGGTCTTCTCCTCACGATTTGACATTGTGGAGAACTCTAAACGAGTTTAAAACTCTATGAAAGAGTTGATTTAACCGAAAGTCGGTTATAAACCAAGGATGAAGAAGATCTTGTTGCTGATCTCCAAAGCTCCAACCGAAGGATGAAGGATCCTCTTTTCGCTGCCAAGAAGTTCCAACAGACCCCCCCCCCCAAACTGAATTGATTTTCAGTTATTTATAGGGGATTAAGGGGTGTAACCACCTCCTTAATTCGCTTGGAAGCTCATTTGCAGTGATTTAAGAGCTGCGTTTGGCAGCGGATCTGAGCTGCGTTTACAGCAATTTAGAAGCTGCGTTTGTACGATTTAAGAGCTGCGTTTGGCAGCGGATCTGAGCTGCGTTTGGAGTTGGATGTGACCTGCGTTTATAGCGTTTGAAGGCTGCGTTTACAGCAATTTGGAAGCTGCGTTGGCGGCCGAATCTGAGCTGCGTTTGCAGCTTTTGGAGCTGCATTTGAGCTGCGTTCGTGGCTATGAACACGGCGTATCTTGATGCTGGTACGCGGAGAGGACTTCCACGTCTTGATTTGAAGAGACCGTCGATTTGTAGTCTCTTTCTATCGAAGTTTTGCAAAGATCGTCATTTTGTAATCTTTACTTTAGCTCTTTGATATGCAAGAGTCGTCAGATTGTAACTCTCGATGTTGATTGTGAAGGCTGTTGAACTAGAGCTCTCATCGGTTGTCGTGAAGGTCGTCAGATTGTAACCTTCAGCGATCTACATAAAAGTCTTCAAATTGTAGCCTTCTGGAAGTCGTCAGAGTGTAACTTCCATCATCGGTGTTTTGATGGGGATCAGCTATCTATTGTGATTTTTAGACAGCCTACAGGGAGTCAGCACACAAATCTTCAGTCTTTGAACGATTGACTCAGCCATTGACGGTCTCGTCATCTAGAAGAGCATGCTTTCGTCCTAAGAAACAAGTACCCAAGAATCGCCACATTGAAGTAACGATTAACATGGTCAGCAAGGGCAAGAGCAAAGCTTCGGCTGATTCTTCTGAATCTTCTGATCCTGAGTACTCTCCAGGGTTAGGTGAAATGCTTGTCGAAGGACAGGGAGTATATCAGCACACTCGTACTCGTACTGGTGTGGTAATCCTATTTGATTATTGACGATTGGCAGGCATTACAGATGATGCTGATGAAGAGCTTGAGAACTCAGCTATTACAATCTCTCAGCCTTCTAACACTGATTAAAGTGAACAAGCAAGTGCTCACATGGTTGGAAGTGAGGAGGACATGGCGAGAAAGATGGAAGAGTAACTATAAACTATCGGTCAACAACAGGAATTTATCAGATGCTTAGAAGCCATGATAGAGAAACTCCTCGGGGAGAATGAAAAGAAAAAGAAGAAGGTCTATCCCCAAGCCTCGGGATCAAGGCCTAGGCGACCTTCACACGCCGAGGGAGAAAATAGTCGTCAACATCAAGAGGGCAATGATAAAAGCGATGAAGAGGAAAATATAGTGAAGATTCATTCTGAATCATCTGAAACTGAATCCAATCCACGTACGAAAATACAGGACCAAAAATTAGATGATTTCCAGAAGCAGCTCGAAGCATTGAAGCTCCATGGAAACTTCAAAGACCTGGGGATAGCTAGACCTTATCCAGTTGAATGGGATAACTGTTTGCGTCAAAAGTTGTTGTTTTCATTGTCATTAAAGCTGTTACACTGTTTATCGATTACAAGTTTAAATTGAAAAAAGTTAATCTTTTTATAAGATATTCTTACACAATGTAAAGGTAAAAATTATAACTTTATCAAACAATACGTAACAATAGTTTATCTCCTGGTGCTTGCATGGGATCTTTCGCCTGTGCCGGGGACGCGTTAGTCCGTGGACCACCACGGACCTGATCCGGTTGACAAGAGTTAATTGATGTTCTTGTTTCACGACGGAAACAATTGCAGAAGTGATAATCAAGACCAAGCGAGGTTGTGACTCTTCTCAAGATCAAAACCAAGTTTGATCCGGAGGAAAAAAGGGAAAAAGAGTCTTAGATCTTTCGAATGCTTCCTCTTTATGATGAAGTTCGCCAAGATCTGCCAACTCTCCTCTAAAATCCGTGCTCTACTGTTCAAATTAATAGTACCTCGCCCTCTAATTTCATATCCTCTCAAATAGAAGACCCTGGGCTTCTACTTATAAGATTTTTTTGTCATGTTTTCTGATAAGATCAAGTGTTTTAACATCATCTACAGTTAATAACCGCCCAGGCGCACTTAAGGATAACTTCAGAATAGTTGGGGAGATCCTGGGATGAAAGAATTCTAACAAAACATCGAAATCTACGTTTTGGGGAGTTTTGGGAGTCAGCAGTGCCTGTGGTGGCTCGAAACTGTGTGAGTCACCATTTAGTGGCTTACATGGGTGCGAGCCACCATTTGGTGTTTCACCCTCGTGCGAGCCACCATTAGATGGCTCGTACTCACGCGAGCCTCCTGGCCTGTTTCGTTCGTCTTTTTGACATTTTGGCTGTTTGTAGCTCCTTCAGTTTGCTAGTTTTGTGCTTATTTGCCTTTACGCGCGTTTCGTCACTTCGTTGACTCGTGCGTTTCCGCGATTCGCTTCATACGTTTTATTAACTTGGAGGTGGTCAGTGAGCGTACGGGCTCATTGTCTTGTTCTTAATGTTTTGCCACTTCGTTGTGTCGACGATTCGTTGCCACGTCCTCTTGAACTGTATTCGGGACCTATAGGCAGTTTTTAACGCCTACTGATACTCCCTCCAAAGTATTTCAGCCTCGTTTCTTTTATAGAAGAGGTTGGGATACTTTGGATATGATACACTTAGTCTTTAGTCCTTTGATTTCTTCAGCTTTTAGTATATTCAGTTCTTTGTTAAATAGCTAAAATTCTTTCGGTTTTGTGTTTATTGTCTGACCGTTGTCGAAACTTCGGGTTTGGACCAGCGTGTTGATATCTGAATTGGTTCGTGTTGTTGAATCAATCTGGAGCCTTGCCTTGATGAGGCTGTGGACGTACTGATTGGTTTTGAACTCTCGTCGTTGCATATTTGGACGACGTAGATTCGTGCCGATTGGCATCGGCTGACGTTGAATTTCTTCGTCACGTGTTGAAACACGGTAGGTCAATTTGCGCTTGCATTCCCCCGAGAGCTTCGTGAATTGGTTTAAAAACTCATATACCTGTTGGGGCCTGTGGGTTATCCTTAAGAATACACCGTACGATATTCTCCAGGAACTTCCCGTTGAAGGTAGGATACAGTTTAGACTCGTATACCTATTGGAGTATGAATACAGGTGCCGAATACGTCGAAAAAACTCATATACCTGTTGGGGCCAGTGTTTCGTGGCTCGCGCATGTGCAAGCCATCTTTTCGTGGCTCGCACGTGTGCGAGCCAGCTTTTGGATGTTGGGGTTAGGTTTGGTTCAGGCTGGGTCCGGTTTGTTTTGGCTCAAACTGGTTAGGTTTTGTTCAGACCGGTTCGGTTTTGGGGGTTTTAAAACCCCGATCTCTTCTTCTCTTTCTTCTTTTCTTATTCCTCCCAAGTTTGGCTTTTGATGCAGCATAATTATGTACCAAAATTACAAGTGCACAATTGATCAAGTTATAGTATAAAAAGATATCGATCCCACGAGGAAGGTGATTTTAAGAGATTATTAGACTTGGTTCTTATATTGTGTGCGTGACAAAAATAGGATTAAAGAATAAGTGTGATTGTGATGAGTGATTGTTGTGAATATATGCAAGAGACAATAAATTGAATTTTAGAGGAAAGAAGAAAGAATTAACGAATAAATGAAATCACAAGGCAAGAAAGAAGAATGAATAAAATCAAGAAATAAAAGAGGATTCAAGAAAGTTAAGATGGATGATTCAATTTAAGATATGAGAAATCTAGAATTTAATCCACTAGCAAATTTCAATTACAAAATACAAACTATTCTCTTTTTATCATATTTCAACTTAGATTTATTAAGCATAGACTATCAAACCATTTAAGGAAAGTATAACCTATCAAATTATCATCTAAATCAAAATTACTATTCATGATAAGAACAACAACATGATAATAATCCTAGAATTCATAAGCATAACCTATCAAACCATTTAAGATAAGCATAGATTATCAAATTCTTCTTCTACCGATTAGTTCTCTAGTTGATTATCCTAAACATGAACATTTTAAGTACAAGAGAATAATTCATACAATATAAAAGAAATTAGACTAGTTTCATACAATTCTAAGATTCCTACAAGAATTAAATTCACATCTTAAGAAATAAAAACAAGAAAAAGAAGACTAATTACAAAATTAAAAAGAAAAGAAAAATCTAAACTATGAACAAGAAATAAATCTAATTACAAAGAAAATAAAAATCTAAACTACAAAATAAATTGCAGAAATTAAATGCAAGAAAAATAAATCTACTCTACAAATTAAAGTGCAAAAAGAAATAAAAAAGACAAGAAAATAAATCTACACTACAAGCATGAATTTAAATCTAACTAATAAGCAATAATAAAGAAATTACTAAAAAGAAATAAAAGAGAAAAGAAATGCAAACCTTCAAATTGCTCTTCATCTCCATCCTCATCATTCAACAAAGAGGAGAAAGAACAAATTTAAAGTGGAGAAAAATTATTATTATTAATTGCAACTAAAGTTATAATTTTTGGAAGGCCTTCTCAATTAAGAATAGCCCTCCTCTTCAAATGGAGTTACAAAATTTTTTACATCCTCAACCCCTCACTCTCTACCCCTATTTATAGTAAACATCAATGAATAAGAGCCATTGGATTTATCTTGAGCCCCAAGCAAAGCAATCTTCACCTTTAAATTTGTTAGTGAAGAAATGGGTTGGAATTTCCATGTTTGCTTTTTGTTCTTCTCTAGCCCAACGTAGGAGGCCCAATACACTTACATAAGATTTAAAAAAAAAAGAAAATGAAAACCCAAATCTCTGCAGCAAGTCCGGTCCAATGGAGACTCCTTGGTGTAATGTTTTCTTGATGGGCTTTGGACCTTCAAATTCGAAAGCTCACTTGAGAATAAACAGGAACTTGTGCTCAATTTCTTTTGGGCTTTTCATAATTTCTTTGTTTGCTCTTTTGCTTGTGTTTTTCTTTAATTCGTGGGCTTGGGCTTTTGGTTTGATTTTTCACTTTGGCTTCTTGAATTTCCATTGGGCTTCTTGATTTCCATTAGACTTCTTGATTTCCATTATTTCTTCATTTACTCAAGGGTCTTTGTTGAGAGATGGGATTTTTGGGATTTATTCTTCATTAACCTGCAATTAAAGATAAAAGCAATTATTAGTGGTATATTTATTCATATAAAATAGATAATGAGGGTATAAAATTGTAATGAAATGTGATTATCAGCTTTCTTTTTCCTCCCAAGTTCGACTTTATCAGGATCCTTGCCTTACTCATATTCTTAGTTCTTTCTCCTTAAGTTCTTGGATCTCGGCTGGTGAACTTCATCTCAAGATCTAGGGCTTCAAAGGATTTATTGGATTTGAACTTCTTGTTGTAGTTCACTTTGCTGAGTTCATCCTCCTTCGTTCCAGGTAAGCTTCCCTTCTCCTTGCTTCAATTTTATCTAGAATTAGCCCTTTTAAATTTCAGTTTTGGTGAAGGAGTGAAACCCTAGCTTGATTTGATTTGGGGGAAAACACAAAGCTTGATTTTGGGCTCTTGAATGATGGCCGAGCCTTTGAGGGAGGTTTAGTTTGAGTTTGGATGCTTCGACCTTTTAGCTCCACACAAATTTTTAGTTTTGTATATGACCGAAATTTTGAGTGGTTGAAAATTGCTTGAACCTGATTTTGAGTTGTATCAAACTTGTTCTTGGTTTGATTCTAGTTCTCAGACTTGTAGAAGTTGTTGTCTGGTCGCCCACTTGAACTCCAATTCTCCATGTCGATGCTCTCGTCTTGGCGGTGACTTTTTTGTATGGTCGCCAAGTTTGGTTGTGCATGTAGATTGGACTAAACTCCTTAATTTTGAATTTTTTTCGACGTCGTAATCTTGAACTGTTTGGTTGTGTATACTTTGCATTCCAATCAAGTCAAAGCCCTTGGATTGTTTGAACTTGGTTGGGACTGGTTGGATTGAGTGGGAATCGAGTTCTCAATTTGTGGGAAATATCGAGGCTCTCAACTCCTGAATTTGTGCATGGCTGAAACCTTGTGAGACCTGTAATTATGGATGAACCATTGTATGCACGAATTTGGCCGAACTTAGGCTTGCAATCCTTGGGCTTTTAGTCGTGCACGAGAATCGGATTTGTAGGCACATCGAGCTTTCTTGTTTGACTATATGCACGTCTTGAATCGAAACTCTGAGATATTTGGCTTGATTTGTTGCATGATTTGTTATGGATGAAAATTACACCTGAATTAGGCCCATCACGTAGGTTTAATTAGATTTTTAACCGAAAAATCCTATTTTATAGAATTTCAGTCAAATATCGCAATTTTCCTTTTGTATTGGACTGATACTTCTCAACTTCTGACGTAATTAAATTGTTAACTCTCTTTGCAGATATGTCGTCTAAGAGATCTCGCATTGCTTGAGGCCGTTCGGCGACTCGGTCGCCCGAGCCGGCGCCGTTCAGTTGTACAGGTATAACTTCATTGCCCTTTTTCTTCTTTATGAATTGGCATTATATACTGTATCCCGCTTTGTTCTCCTTGGTGAGGCAATTAGGAAGAGCCGCCACCCTCCTTCGTGGGGGTGGATGTTTCACAAGACGTGTTTTGCTTGGTCAAGGCATGTTTGAATTAACTTGTGGCGATTTCCTGCTACGCTATATTCCGGAGGGCGGGTATATTGTCGCATTATTCACGTGATGATATATCCCGTGCTTCGTGTGTATAGTGCAGCTCTTAATCGTCTTGCCTAGTTAATAAGCCCCTTTTTATTTCCCTTTAAAAATTCATCATGAATATGTATCTTGTATGATATCCCCGCTTTGCTCTCCTTTGTGAGGCAATTGGGAAGAGTCGCAACCCTCCTTCGTGGGGGTGGACACTTCAAGAGTCATGTTTTGCTTGGACGAAATACGTTTTAAGGCAATATGGGACGATCTCATGTTGTGTCACGTCACGTGGGCTAGGGCATATTATCACGTCGTTCGTACGGTAATATGCCTTTTCCTTTGTGTGCGTGATATGACTGAGATCGTCTTACCACTTATAAGGTCGTGACTCTGTCTCACAGCTCGTGAGGCGAGTTTAATGCTTATACTACCTTAACATAGGTATTTATGATTGTATCTAATAATCGTATATTGTTTACCTCAGTTGAGTTTCCCTCAAAGGTGCTCAACGCTCACAGAGTGGAAGGTCGCTCTAGTGAGGCTTACGCCTCCACTGACGAGTCTATCCCCGTACCGACGGCTCCTCAATTTGCCCCGGGTGCATCAGAAGAGCTCTCGCAGCTAATATGGAAGGGAGAGCGCTACACTTTA
Organism: Asparagus officinalis; assembly: GCF_001876935.1. Lineage (NCBI taxonomy): Eukaryota > Viridiplantae > Streptophyta > Magnoliopsida > Asparagales > Asparagaceae > Asparagus > Asparagus officinalis. The sequence goes on from NC_033803.1 coordinate 37,025,157, forward strand.
AGGCAGCTTATCACGAATGTGTCTTTACTGAAAGACCCGAGTTCTACACATTCGTTGAGAAAGTTGGACTACATGTTCGGCGATTTTATGGAAGATCCAGCTATGGTGTTTCTCGGAGCCAGCAGTGGCTACATTATGATGACGGCGGCCACCTATACCTCCCTCCGATTCCTCGTCACCGTTCGCTGACCGAGCTACGGTGCCAGGCTGTCCCGCGGGAAATATCGTGGGGGTTAACAGAGGAGCATGACCGCATTCATTACGGGTATAGCATCCATGGGGTGATTCCTGGGTCAAGTGATTGAAATTGGATAACAGGACTACATCCGGGGGTCCTAGGATTGAGTGACCCCCCAGAGGTGAGGTCTTTACTGTTGCTAACACCGTGAAGAACCGGCTCGTGAGGTTGGGTCGGGAGATGCCAGCAACCGGTCACCGATGTTATGGATGGGTGCATTCATAGGATAAGCTTTGGTGGGCTCGCTTGAGCAATTATATCTTGGACCAGTTTGATGCGGAGTTGAAGGCCAGTGGCTTGCATGAGGCTATCCTTGCCACCACTTATGGGCTGACAATCAGCGTTCCTTACTTTCTGGCGCAGTTGGAGCTTTACAACCCCGATACTAACACGTTTTTGACCAAGTATGGTGAGTTGGGGTTGGCGCTGCATGAGATGCATAAGGTCTCCAGTCTCCCGATGGGCAATATGATCTATCAAGAGTATTATCCTTACAATCGGGAGCTGTAGCAGTTGAAGACGCGGTTGCACAACCGCTTCAACACTTTTTGAGACCTCACCTGCCACTACCAGATAACTCTTGCAGGTGTTGATCCGTTATCAAAGAAGCCACGGTCACAGATAAGTCTGAAGAGGTTTGCTGACTATTTGTTCAGGAACCTAGATAGCAGCTCGGGTGAGGCGATACATGAGTTGACGCCATTGACCCCTTCAGAAGTTAACGAGCTGATTAGAAAGTCCAACACCCAGTCTTACACCATAGCTGGCGTTGAGGATGATTTTGTTTCTGGAACCAAGTTCCAAATATTCTTGTGGCAAGCGGTGAAGCCAATTTAGCCCATGACGTTGCTTGCCGGCTACCTCTCCATATGGTTGAAGAAGTGTGTGGTGTCGTATCAGTCTACCGATGCCCTACCTCTTGAAGTCCTTTATCCTGCATTTCTGCTCGCTCATCAAGAAAATCTGTCTCTTCTTCCGGTGATGATCACTGATATTCACAGAGGGCTTCGTCAGATTGTGAGTGTGTTCACTCAAGGGGAGAGTAAGCCGTCAGCTCAAATCCCTCTCACAAAGGTGGAGCTCCCCTATACTTATTTGATGGCTTGGTTTTTCCTCCACTGCTTAGATATGATGTCGGCCCCAACTTCTGCAGACTCATCCGTTCCTTTTCCCTAATTAATAGAAAGCTACAGATGGAAAGGACGTGGGTTCCCAGAGATTAAGAGGCAGCTTCAGAACCAGAAGTGTTGGGTTTTCTCGACTTGCTTCCCATGATTCTCGGGTTAATATGGTGACTCGCTGGTGTTTGGTGGAAAATTTGTAGTAAAAAGGAGAATTGAAAGAAATATATTTGATTTGTATTCTCTCAATCTCAATTACAATTTGGATTTCCTGATTATAAAAGAGATGAGAATTGATCTGAATTCTCCCCTTTGTTTAATTCTGGGTTCTTCACGGTGGCGATGGAGTGTCTCCCTCGAATGCTCGTGTCGAGTTTACTCTCCATTGATGATCTGAACGTCTTGTGTCACAGGAACGTGGTTTTCTCCTCATGATTTGACGCTATAGAGAACTTACAAAGCAAGTTTAAAACTCTGAACGAGTTGATAACTCAGAGCGAGTTTGAAACTCTATGAAAGAGTTGATTTAACCAAAATCGGTTTGTAAGCCAAAAGAATACTCCAAGAACTTTGTTGCTGTTGGAAGCTCGAAGAGGATCTGTTGTCGAGAAGATGATCCGAAGAAGCCAATCTCTAGATCTCCAAGATACTCCAAGATCCAAAAAGCCCCGAACTCAATTGAATTTCCCACTATTTACAGGGGATTAAGGGGTATAACCGCCCCCTTAATTCGCTCCTAAGTGGGGCTAAATGGGGTGTAACCGCCCCCTTAAACAGCTCCCTAAATCATGGGAAAAACGGTTTTGAAACCGTTCAGTTCATGCTTTGAACGAGTCAAATGCCCAAGTTAGAATTTAGGACCATAACTCCGCATTTTAGACTAGAGACGTAGAGTTGGGCACCAGCTGGATAATGAAAAACGCGAGGGTCACCCACGTTTTGTTTGCTGAGGGTTGGAAACACGGGGGTCACCTGCGTTTCAAGAACTGAAACGCGAAGGTGAATTCCGCGTTTAAAAGGGGCTAGTGACTTATAACCTCTTTCATAGAGCGTTGTAAAGACCATTGTTGAGTGATCCTCGCCTTGGTTGTTTGAAAATATGAGAGTCGTCAGATTATAACTCCCGATGTTGATTGTGAGGGCTGTTAATTAGAGCTTTAATTAGTTGTTTGTGAAGGTTGTCATATTGTAACCTTTATCGATCTACGTGAAAGTCTTCAAATTATAGCCTTCTGAAAGCCGTCGAATTGTAACTTTCATCATCGGTGTTTGATGGGGATTGGCTATCTATTATGATTTTTAGACAGCCTATAGAACCTCCTCTAAAGTTTTCGAAAGTTCACGATTGACTGGGACGAATTTTCGGAATACTTTGGTTCTCAACTCTGATCTTGGAGCTGTTGATTCCTTGTCGTAAGGGAGTTGTCTCTGCACTCATTTCGAAAACATCTTGGTTGAAGGGATTTGCCACGCAGGACCTGTGTGAAGGTATGCATCATAATCCTGTTTCTAGAATGTGGGGGTGGACCCCTGTGTTTTGAACTTGAGACGCGAGTCTCACCCTTGCATTTTAAATTTAGAATCTAGGTGTGACCTCGACATTGTGGTTTTTGCATCACGGATCTGACCTCGGCATTTTGACTTAAGACACGGAAGTGACTTTCATGCATTTTTGACTAAGTCTTTGAGACTTGTCTTTAGCTCATTTGTTTCAAGTCTCGGCTCACATCCATTAAGCTGATGGGCCTACAAACATGCATAGAATTTTTGGCAAACCCTCAGCCATCAATGGATTTGATAAGCCTTTACCGACTACCGTTTGAGTCGGGCTAACATGTGGATTATCTAAGTCCGTTCCACATGTAATGTTGTGCTAAGAGAATGAACCCTCTTAGACTTGATGCTATGATTTTAAATACATAGACTTTGTTATTTTTACGGAAAAAGACTAACCGGCAACGCGTGTTAGGCGTAGACTTATCTCTAATTAGGGATCGAGATAAAGTCCTACATGCATGTGAGGCATGGATTTTGATGTCTTTTTCACGGCAAAAGATTAACCGACGACGCGTGTTAGGCGTAGGCTTATCCCTACTTAGGATTTGGGATAAAGTTCCCCGGGCGTGTAAGGCACGGATTTTGGCGTTATTAATAATGACTTGCCACGATGTTGAATACGTGGGCTTTTGTCCTATTTACAGTCAAAGACTACCCGGTAATGCTTATTAGGCGTTGACTTATCCCTACTTAGGATTCGGGATAAAATTCCCCATACATGTGAGGTATGGATTCAGAGATTATTAATTTAATGATAATCATTGGCTACGATATTAAATACGTAGACTTTGTCGCTGTTTCTTCCTATGTTACTTGAAACACTGAAAGAAAGTTGGAAACGCCAGAGGTGTAGTATTAACTTGGCATGAATTTTCACTTAGAGTGAAATTCAGAAATTTTCTTTATTATCACTAGGATAATTCCAGAAAATCTTTAATCCGCTGGGGATTTTATAATGAAAACTTACTATTCTTGTTGAAAAAAAGGATTAACAAGTTCATTGGGGGGGTTTGACTGTTAGAGGTGTGATGTTAACCTAACAGTATTTTATGGGCCTATCGCTCTATTGAAGAGAGTCGATAAGTTGGTTTGTGTCGTCAGAGGTGTGATGTTAACTTGACGGGTTTGTGGACCTATCGCTTTATTGAAGAGAGTCGATAAGTTGATTTTGTCAGAGGTGTGATATTAACATGACAAGAAGAATATTACGATCGGGGTAATTTTAAGGACCTATCTCTCTATTGGGGAGAGTCGATAAGTGGATTTTGTCAGAGGTGTGGGATTAACGTGACAAGAATTTATTACGATTGGAGCAACCTTGAGGACCTATCGCTCTATAGATGAGAGTCGATAAGTTAATTGTCAGAGGTTTGGTGTTAACATTACGGGAATTTATTGTAATTGGAGAAACTTTGAGGACCTATCATCCTATTGAAGAGGATTGATAAGTGGATTGTCAGAGGTGTAATATTAACGTGACAAGAGTTTTGTACTTGTGATTTGAACAAGATTTTGGGGACTAGCATCTCGCTGGGGAGAATTGCTAAGTGAGTTTATCATCATAAGCGATGAATTTTGATACTTATGATTTGAATAAGATTTTGAAGACTTAGTGTCATGCTGGGGAAGATTGTGATTTGAGCAATTCGAGGACCTATCATCCTATTGAAGAGGATTGATAAGTTAATTGTCAGAGGTGTATTGTTAACAAGACAAATTAGGAGTGATACGAGTTGAATACATACTCTGTGGGGATGATGATCATCAGAAGTGTAATGTTAACTCGAACGATGTGAAAGATTCGTTACTCTTAATCCAGTGGATTCCAAGTAACCAACCCCCAGTCTTGATTAAGACTTAGCAGGGGAAGAAAAAGAGGAGTAGACATGGCATATCGCCTTGTAGGCCACTATCCATCAAGTCAGAATAGAGGCACGTCACATGGCAGGCCGCTATATGAAGAGTTTGGCTATCAGAGGTAATTGTTAACGTGATAGTTTTGTGGACCCGTCATCCTATTGAAGCGGATTGGCGAATTGATGAACTATCAGAGGTAAATATTAACATGATAGTTTTGTGGGCCTGCCATCCTATTGAAGAGAAATGGCAAGTTGACGAACTATCAGAGGTAAATGTTAACATGATAGTTTTGTGGACCTGTCATCCTATTGAAGAGGATTGGCGAATTGATGGACTATCAGAGGTAAATATTAACATCATAGTTTTGTGGACCTGCCATCCTATTACAGAGGATTGACAAGTTATGGACTATCAGAGGTAACTGTTAACATGATAGTTTTGTGGATCTATCATCCTATTGTAGAGGATTAGTAAGGTTATGGACTATCAGAGGTAACTGTTAACGTGATAGTTTTGTGGATCTACCATCCTATTGAAGATGATTGGCAGGAGAATTTAGAGGGAATAGACTATCAGAGGTAATCATTAACGTGATAGTTTTGGTAGACCCGCCATCTTATTGAAAAGGATTGGTGGATTGAATTTGGAGAAAATAGACTATCAGAGGTGATCATTAATATGATAGTTTTGGTGGACCCGCCATCCTATTGAAGAGGATTGGTAGGGGAGTTTGGAGAAAATAGACTATCAGAGGTATATTGTTAACTTGATAGTTTTGGTGGATTTCGCAGTTGACAGAGGTATTCTATTGAACATGACAACTCAAAAAATTTATTACTCATAATCCAATGAACTACAAATAAACCAACCCCCAATCTTGAACAAGTGCAGGGGGGAAAAAAGGAGTAGACATGGCACATAGCCTAGTGGGCCACTATCTAACGAGTTTGACTATCAGAGATAACTGTTAACATGATAGTTATTGTAGACCCGCCATACTACTGAAGAGGATTAGCTTCAGTGGCTGTAGTATCTTCCCCTTCTGACTGAGAAGATTATGCTTGGTCTGATTTCTCAGGTTGAGCCTGCCTACTTTGTTCTTCAGCTTTGACCCTGGCGATGATTTTTTGAGCATGTTCGCCTTGAGAGATTAGTTATCTCTAGGAACGGAATTCTGCAACTCCTATTCGGGCTAGAGGGTCAGTTTGCAAGTTGTGTCGACAAGTCTCCATCAGTATAGACTGTGTCATACTTGACGAACATCGGAGAGCCATGTTTCGAAACCTTTTGATGAAGGCTTTGACGAACTCCCTCTTCTTCTACTTAGTCGCGAGAAGGGAATGAATGGAGACTTCTGTATCCTCTTTAAAGAATCTTGATAGGAAGAGTCTCTCTAGATCTGTCCATTTTTGGATACATCCCACAGGCAGTTTCCTGAACCATTTAAAGGCAACTCCCTTGAGGGTGCCAATGAATAATCGAGCTAGTATGGCATTGTTTGATATCATATTTTCAGTCTGTGACTTGAAATGATAGATATGTTAGTTTGGTGATCCTGTGCCGTCAAAAGTTTGTAGCATCGGGACTTCAAATTTTGGAGGATAAGGGGTTGCATCCCATTCGGCAGGATAGGGCCTAGCAACTCCCTCGTCTTAGAGCTCGCTTCTGTTAGAAATGACATTAAGATGGGCTTCCAATTCTTCCATTTTGGCAGATTGGAGATTCTGCTCGTTCTTAGTCTCTCTTCCTTCATCAGAGGAAGATTCTAGGTTGTGGGCTTCTTGGTCAGAAGCAGCGTCATCAACCATTTTTTCCCTTCCCTTTGCTTGTGTGAAGTCGGGATGAAGACGCTTTTCCTCTCCGAGAAGATTCTTGCCAAGGTGGCGAATCTATCTTCTGATAGTTAGCCTTGTCTACGACGATTTGAGTCAACAGGGTCAGGAGTTCATTGAGGGTCTTCTGCTGTGATTTGAGCATGGCATCCTGCTCAGCAACCCTCTTTGAGAGGTCTTCAGAATTTTCTGCCATGTGGGCGAAGCTCTCATGTTCAACGAAGGAACTTGATGATTGAGACTCCACAATGGCTGAGTGTTTATCCTCGAAATTGGTTCCACTAGCTAACCTCTGATAGTTGATAGGAGGAATGGCTCCCATTCGAGTCCGAGTGTGTCGGTAGACTCCTTCAAACTCATTAGCGGTTTCTCTGACGGTCGGTGAACGACTTGTCTCAGAGTCATCGGAACTAGGACCTGAGGTTTTCCCTCTGTTGATCATATTGATAGTGACTCCAGGATACTCGGTCTCTGGAGACTTCTTCCTGTGCGAACGTCGTTGTTGGTTGGGAAAAACAACGTTCGTTAATTGGGTGAGCGCCAATGGTTTGTCCGCATATGAGCAGCATTGATATCCCGAGAGGACCGTAGGAATCATCCGTTCACATTGGAATGAACGAATGACTTGTTGCATCGGTCTTTCTCTCGATATGAACTCTCTCAAGTCTGTTGTAAAGACTCAAGAATTACTCACTGATTGTGAGATTTGAATTGGAACCCCCAGTCCATGATTAGACAGGACTGGCTCTTGATGAACATGAATCTGGTTTAGATACCTTGAATCCATGAACTTTTTATATCCGCTCCTTAATCTAGTCGTGCTATGAAGAGTATTCGGGGGTCTCGCTATCCGGTCAGTGAGTCGGGGGTCCAGGAGGCGATGTGCCCCTGGCTGGGGGGTCCGGGGGGAGTAGACTACCCCCGATGGGGTTTGGGGTAGTGCCCCGAAGCTCCATGGTATACACCAGGTTCTGTATTGGATTTTGTTACCTGAACGCATGCCTGAGCTCCAGGTATTGCTGGTGAAACGTACTCCTGAGGTCTGCATTTTGCTGATGAAACGTAGTCTTGAAATCTGCGTTTTGATTTTGGAACGCACTCCTGAGAGTTGCATTTTGGTTCTGGAACGCACTCCTGAGAGTTGCGTTTTGGTTCTGGAACACACTCCTAAGAGTTGCGTTCAGTTTGTGGAACGCACTCCTGAGAGTTGTGTTTTGGTTCTGGGACGTACTCCTGAGAGTTATGTTTTGCCAGACCAACGCAGTTTTGAGGTTTGCATTTTGATGTTGGAATGCACCTCTGAGGGTTGCATTTTATTTGGGAAACGTACCCCTGAGGGGTGCGTTTAGCTTGGCTTATGCAGAGCTCGTGTTGAGGCTCACAAACGCGGAGCTCGCTTTGATTGGAGGATCGGCTTTTTTGGAGTTGTGCCGAAGCTAAGTCTTCTCCTTCAGAGAGGGAACTGTATGAATAGTGCAACCCCCAAGGGAGATAGTCATTCGATGAGTCGTCCATAACTGGAGCTTTAGTCTCCTTAGAAACTTTGTGGATCTTATGCATAGCCTTGAGGCTAAGGGACCCGGAGGAGAGGGTCTGCTCAAACTTGGCTTGATCGAATTCAACGATCAGAGTTTCAATGGTCGTTCCAGTGAGCATGATGTCGGATTGCGCCACCACCTCTTCGTCAGAGAAGCTAGTCCCCAGCAGAGTCGCCATCTTTTGTTTAGTAAAAAATTTATAGTAAAAAGAAGAATTAAAAGAAATATTAATTTGTATTCTCTCAATCTCAATTACAATTTGGATTTTCTGATTACAAAAGAGAGGAGAATTAATCTGAATTCTCCCATTTGTTTAATTCTGGGTTCTTCACGGTGGTGATGGAGTGCCTCCCTCGAATGTTCGTGTCGAGTTTACTCTCCATTGACGATCCGAACATCTTGTATCACTGGAACGTGGTCTTCTCCTCACGATTTGACGCTATGGAGAACTTGCAAAGCAAGTTTAAAACTCTGAACGAGTTGATAACTCAGAGCGAGTTTGAAACTCTTTAAAAGAGTTGATTTAAACGAAATCGGTTTGTAAACCAAAGGAATGCTCCAAGAACTTTGTTGCTGCCGGAAGCTTGAAGAGGATCTACTACCGAGAAGATGATCCGAAGAAGCCGATCTCTAGATCTCCAAGATACTCCAAGATCCAAAAATCCCCAAACTCAATTGAGTTTCCCACTATTTATAGGAGATTAAGGGGTATAACCACCCCCTTAATTTGCTCCTAAGTGGGGCTGAATGGGGTGTAACCGCCCCCTTAAACAACTCCCCAAATCATGGGGAAAACGGTTTTGAAACGGTTCAGTTCATGCTTTGAACGAGTCAAATGCCCAAGTTGGCGTTCAGGACCCTAACTCCGCGTTTTAGACTGGAGACGTGGAGTTGGGCACCCGTTGGATGTTAAAAAATACGAGGGCCGCCCGCGTTTTGCTTGCTAAGGGTTGGAAACGCGGGGGTCACCTGCGTTTCAAGAACTGAAACGTGAAGGTGAATTCCGCGTTTAAAAGGGGCTAGTAACTTATAACCTCTTCCGTAGAGCGCTGTAAAGACCATTTTTGAGTGATCCTCGCCTTGGCTGTTTGAAAATATGAGAGTCGTCAGGTTGTAACTCCCGATGTTGATTGTGAGGGCTGTTGATTAGAGCTTTCATCAGTTGTTTGTGAATGTTATCATATTATAACCTTCATCGATCTACGTGAAAGTCTTCAAATTTTAGCCTTCTGAAAGCCGTCGAATTGTAACTCCCATCATTGGTGTTTGATGGAGATTGGCTATCTGTTATGATTTTTAGACAGCCTATAACTGGTTGATATGGAGAAGCCGGGTATAGGTCAGACTTCCCTCGATTCTGGTTGCTTCGATTGGCTGATCAATATCTGGCTGGGCTATGTGATCTTCCTGGTGCAGAACCACTATTATATAGAGCCATACTTGCCGTGTTAGTTCACCCAACATCTCGGGTATGATCAAATTTATATTGGGAACCTGAATCGACATCTTTAGACTCATTGTGGTTTGATAGATTGGGCTCGGGCATGGCTGTGGAGCATAATCGGCTGCACTGGTGCCAAGTTCAGCCTCCCCGGTGTTGAGCGCAAATTAGAGCTAACTTTCCTACAATGCTGGTGGCTTTTGGCGGCAAACGAGTCCATGCCCGTACGATCGATAGCAGAGTTAGCGACTGAAGAAGCTTCTCGGATCGCTACTCGGATGGTGTACGAGGCCGAGTTTTAGAAGCGGAGAGGAAAGGAGCCGGCGGGTCCCTTCTGGTCATGACATGCAGAGGGAGTCCATCTTTCCTTTTGGTGAAAAGGTCTCGGAACCTTATGCTACAGGTGGCGAGGAGATTGAAGCTGGCGGCGAGGAAGTGGAGCTGGAAACAGGTGTGTCAGATCCCCTCTCTTTAGAATTATTTGAGTTAGCAATAGCTGAAAGTACTCGCCGCTCCCAACTGTCCAAACCTTCCCCGACTCTAAAGAAGCTGAAGATGCAAGTTTTGTTCACCTATCCTAATAAGATGTCGGTTGAAATCCCAGGTACAACTTCTAAAGTGGAAGAAGAAGAAGAAGGGCCCCGCCTCATACATCGGACGAGATCTCAGCCTATAACTCAAGTTGTTTTGGGGCTAGAGTTGCATTCTAAATTCTTTCAGGAACGAGACATTGATCCGGAGGAAGCTCGTCCTGCTAAGCGCAAGAAGCTAGCTTACAAGTGACGGGGTGGGCCTCTGGCTTTTGAAACGCCGCCAATGACGTGCCTACTGGTGGAGAAGGTAATGCTTCAATTCTTCATGGTCTTTTGATTTTTCCACTTATTAGTTCTTAGACTTAGCAACTTATGTGTTTTAGGAGGTCATGAAGAAGGTGAAGAGGCATACGACCCTCTTTCTCCCAGCTTTGATTATTTCAAGGGACCTGGCTTCTCGTAACAGATGGATGAGATCATGACCGAGAAGACCGCGGATGTGGAAGCGGGTATAAATATTATAGCTGGTCCAGGCTCCGGTGCTGGACCTGATATAACTGAAAGGGTTGAGGATCCAGGTACATCTAACACCAGTAATACGCCCTTTAGGTGGCAGAAATTGAATGATTCAGAATTCGTATCTCCGTTAATTGTTTCTATGCTTCTTGATCTCTTAGAAAAATTGCAAAGAGCATGCACGAGTGCTAAGGCTGCGAAACCTGGCACAACTGCTGGAGGTGAATTTGACTTCTACTTATCATAAATTCTTGACTTTTCCTCTCTCTATTTTAACACTTAGGTTTTCTGTAGGTGTTTCAATAGAGGATCTAGGTGAAGAGGGAACTTTCCATGATGCGGCCATCAGAGAGATGGGTGCACCCTTATTTGATCCGACACTAGCCCCTCTGGACTCTAATGACAGGCTATTTGCTGATATGCTGTCTGAACAAGCCTAACGTGAGGTTGCCGAATTAATAAGCACGGATGGTTCTGTTAGGTCTCATATTTATGAGCCTACTACATAATCTTGTTTTGATGATCACAAACAATTCCTAACAATGTGTGTCGAGTATTTGTATTTGTTTTGTTAGGTAATCTACACAAATATCCTATTGGAGGATGGATGGATTGCGCCACAATGATCATATCAAATGGAGGTTGGCAGATTGTGGTATGAAGCTATGCATTCAAGTCAAGATCCAAGTTCAAGCTTCATCCGCAAGTGTACCAAGACGAGCATATTGAAGATCTATCAAGCTTTGGTATATTAGTTGTTTTGTGGCATATATTGTGTGAATATATTTTAAGCTCAATATATATATATACACACACAATTTTGATTTTATTACAAAATGAGTTTAATTGAGAAAACAATGCAATATTGGTTTATTAATCTTGTTTATATTACATTCATGTTTTATAACATTTATAAAAACATTTCATAAAGTTTCCATATCTCCTTACATGTCAAACTTCATTTTCAAGATTCATCAAAGACATGTATTATGTATATTTTTTATAAACATTGAGTTTTCACAAATATGAGGACCTTTTTATAAAATTCCTTTTCAAACAAGTTTGTCAATATGTTTATAAACTGTTTACAAAGTTTCACATTTTTTAGAATTTATTTACTATTTTTTACAGAACCTTGAAACTCAATTTCAAAATTGATTCAGGCTGATAACCTGTTATCAGTCGACTGGTCAGTCGACTGATAACATCAGTCAACTGATGTATCGACTGATGAAAGTGCCTGCAATCATCAAAAGTCTTTGTTTTATTTTGGTCGACTGACCAGTCGACTAATGATCTATCAGTCAACTGATAAAAGGTCATCTGTCGACTGATAAGCTGCCGATTTCCTATAACGGTCAGCTCATCAGTCGATTGATGAAACTCGTCAGTCGACTGATAAGCCTTCCAACGGCGAGTTTTTTGTAGCTTCTAGATTTTTGTTTTTGAGCTGTTTTGTCTTTTTCTCTGGGTTTTGGCTGATGTCTTGAGTGACTATAAATACCCCAGTGCATTCTACTCTTGTGGCAAGGAAGAAAATTGCTTAATCAAGTTTTGAAAGAGTTTAGTTTGGGTTTAAGCATTGTTTTAAGTTTGTTTCAAAAGAGTAGTTTTTCACAAGGAGGAACCTTTTGATTTCAACTGAGGAATTCATCCTCATCATCTATCTACAGCTTGTGTTTATAGAGAAGATTTTTAACTCTTTTATCTAGCTTATTTATCTTTTGATTTTTATATTCATATCTTAGCTAGTTTTATTTGAGTTAGAATTTTATTATTATTATTTATCAGTCATACTTCAATTGAGCTTTTAATATTATTCATACAATATATTGTTGGGTTGTGGTGAGTGATTTAGTGAGAGTGAGCTCCATAGTGTTCTCATTCATTGTTAGAGAACAAATCATTGTACTTGAGCTTCATTTGTGAGAATCACCTTGTAATACACATTTACACAAAGAGGAGTGTGTGGTGAGGATGTAGTCGATACCAAGAGGAGTGGCATCAGTAGTAAAGCCTAGAGAGAGGTAGTAAAGCTGAGCACTTGAGGGAGGTGATACGTGAGGACCAACACTTGATGTTGTAGTTTGTGTATGTACATTGTGAGAGATTTGTAGAGTTTTCTGTGAGCTAGAAAACCGAGTGTGTAGAGAAGTTCCGACTTCCAAATTGGGTGTGTCGATAGTGGAGTTCTCCATGGGAGTGGGGAGTGGAGATGTAGGACGGAAGGTCCGAACTCCATGATCATACTATTGTGTTTGGATTGCTCTTTGTATCCACTATTTGTTTATATTGTTTCTTGTGTATTTTCCCCTTTGCATATATATCCTTGCATATATCTTATTGAATATCATCATTGTTAGGATATATTTGTTAATTAATTTTAATCGATATTAATATCAAATAAGATTAGCAATAACCTTATTCACCCCCTCCCCCCTCTAGGGTACTTTCAGGTTCGCCTACAAGTATGATTCTTATTCACATGTTACGCTCAATCATTTGTCAATTTTCATTTAACCATAGGAGAGTTCCAATCGTAGGACCAGTCATTAAGACTGATACAACTACTCTTACTGGAAAGTCTGGTGAATCTGAGGGTCTCGATTTCTTGCTATTGGCAGGGATTGTTATCGAGGCTCGATCATCTGCTTCCGAGACACAACTCCCAATTCCTTCGAAAATGCTTGCTACAGTAATTGCTACAGCTATTGGAGAGAGCTTGACTGAACAAGCCATGCGACCAACTAAAGAAGTTAGTACTTCAACGACTGCTATACCCACCGTGCTTCCTGCGACTCATGAAGTTGGGCGAACGAAACCGGGTGTGGTGCGTTCAGCTCAAGAAAGCTCTGCATGCATTGGTAAGTTTTGTGTCATGTTTTGACTTAGAATTGTTTTATATTTTGGAATATTCATATCTTCTCCTTCTTATAGGGTTGTCATCTCAGCTTCACAATGTTGTCAAGGCGTTGCTATCAGATGATAACCCTGACCAGTCCATTTTTTGCATGGAAGTCAGCCACTTCTTCTCTTTCGTGAGCACAATGATCGATAAACTTCTCCAGAAGAGGCTGTCTTTTGGTCAATTCTGACCATTCCTCGAGAGTAAAATAGTCTCGATAAGGAACGCGGGCTCGCCAGATATAGTAGATGCCATTGCTAATGACTTGGATCGGTTGGAGCGCGAGTTCTAAAGATCACAGGAGTTCCGAGCTGTCGGTGCTCCTACTTATGTAGCCATTCAGATGGAGACCTGAGTGTAAGCATGGCATGACACTCGAGCATCCGCAGGAATCAGGATTCATGCACAAAGAGATCGGGTTGATCGGATGAACGCAGTCCTTTCTGAGAAGTTGGCCTCTTTGCGCGACCTTCATTCCTCTATCGCCTTAACTGATGCTAAGCTAACGCGGCTTAGGCAGAAGCTTAAGGCAGCGGAGGAGGCTCGAACTTTCTTGGAGGTGGCGAGGACTAATGATGAACACGCCCAGCTTGTAATATCTGGAAAACTAGAGCTTTCAGAACAAAAGTTAGCCAAGATAGAGGAAGAGGCTGCGGGAACCCTGTCTGCCAGTGAGGAATCCTTCAAGGTTGAGTTACAGCGTGAGCTTTAACGTGCTTATGCCGAGGAATTGTCCGAATTAAATCAACAAATCCTTAGTCATAAGCTTGATGTAGAGTGACTGCAACTATTGTACCTGAACACTTGATTTCATCAATGATATATATATATTTGTTTAGTGTACTTTCATTCTTATTATGATTTCTCATTCTGCTTAGAATAATTAACCATAATATTTATAGGATTTTTGGCAAATCCTTAGCCATCAATGGATTTGATGTGCCTTTACTGATTACCGTTTGAGTCGGGCTAGCATGCGGATTGTCTAAGTCCGTTCCGCATGTAACGTTGTGCTAAAGGAATGAACTCCCTTAGTCTTAATGTTATGACTTTGAATACGTAGACTTGGTCATTTTTACGGGAACAGACCACCTGGCAGCATGTGTTCGATGCAGACTTATCTCCATTTAGGGATCGAGATAAGGTCCCCCGTGCGTGTAAAGCATGGATTATGGTGTTATCGAAAGATTGTATTTTTTCTTGGGGCAAAGATGAACCTAATATTGGAGAGGAAGAATTTTATATTCTATCTTCAGGCCTTCTTTTAGGGTAAAGACAAACCCGATACCGGAGAGGAAGGATTTTATATTCTATCTCCGGGTGCAAAAGAAACTCAAAGTGGGATCTCCACTTCGAGAATCTGCCAGGTAAAACTAAGAGTGGGATTTCCACTCCAAAAATCAAAAAGATCCAGATAACCCTAACTTTTATAAGATTGGTTACCTAACCTGAAGATGACTTTCTCGTTTATCGAGATGAAATTCCGACTCCAGCCCTAACTTTTATAGGTTTGACCGAATGGAAAAAAAGTCGAAGCCTTTCATTTATTGAAAATGAATTCCGGCTGTGGTCCTAACCATTCGATGGTTTGACCAGGTGGGGGTTATTGAGACGACCCTAACTTTTATAGGTTTGATCATTCAATTTGAGCGGAGGCCTTTCGTTTATCAAAAGGGAAGTTCGATTTGAAAGTGGACCTCTTGTTCATTGAAGGAATCGAGAGGGGAATTTGGCTTTGGTCCTAATTACAGGAAGGTTTGACTAAACGACCAATGGGAGTGGAGTACAAATAACAGTAGGAATGTTGATTTGTATGACTCACTCGGTTGGGGTTTTTGACGTCAAGTGACAGGGACTTAACGTGAAAAAGGAGTTTGTTAATTGTCGTGGATTGGCAGCTTAAACTTTGAGTACTGTGTTGGAACTTTAACATTAGGAGTGTTAAATACACGAATGCAGTGGGAGTTTGGATGGGCTCAGCCGAAAGAATTTTGTGGACCTACTGTCAGTTGATTTGATCAATGAGGGACTTTGTGGCGAAGGACCGTAAATCGTCAAGCACTCCACAGTTATATTGTGGGAATTTCGTGAGAGAAGATTGACCGAATTAAATCTCATATTAGCGAAAGAGTGCTCGGAAAGTCACAGCGGGGGGTTTTAGTCACATTGCAAATGATTAAGTAGCCACAGTGGGAGGTTCTTAATCACTTATTATTTATGATTAAGGATGAATTGTTCAGATAACGGGTCTTCATCTTAAATAATTGGCTAATCTTGGGTTATCCTTAAGAACACCCTGTACAGTATTCTCTAGGAACTTCGCATTTAATAAGTTATCTTGACTGTACTAAGGATAGTATTTTTTTAGGAACTTCCTATTTATTGGCATCATGATCTTGTCACTATCTTGGGTGATTAAGCCATATGCACCATTTGAGTAGACTATCTCTATTACAAACGGTCCTTCCCATTTGGGTTGGAATTTGCCTTTCTTCTTGGATTCAAGTATCATTGGTCGTCGTATAGCGAGAACAAAGTCTCCCTCTTTGAAGCTTCATTGTCGGACTCTTTTATCAAAAGCCCGGGAGATTCTGGCCTAGTAAAACTCGATTTGCTGCTGAGCTTCCAAATGCCTTTCGTCTAACATCTCAAGTTCTTCGAGACGTTTTTGATGTTGTTCCTCCATTGTCATCCCTATTGCGAGAGAAATACGAAGGGATAGAATTTGAATTTTCAAGGGAAGAACAACCTCACATCCATACACTAGAGGGTACAGAGTCGCTTCGGTAGGCGTGCAGACTGTGGTGCGATAGGCCCAAAGAGCTTCACCGAGTTTGTCATCTCAGTCTCACTTGTTAGTTCTCATGAGCTTTGACAAAATCTTTATCATTATCTTGTTGAACGCCTTAACCAATCCATTTGCCATAGGATTCTATGCCATCGACAAGACGTCTTCAATTCTGAACTTTTCGCAAAATTTGATGAAGGCGTTGCTCACAAACTGAGGGCCGTTGTCGTATACGATTCATCTTGGAACTCCATATCGGTAGATGATATGATGTTTGATGAATTTGACGACGTCGCTTGTCTTCACATCTTTGAGTAGAATTGCTTCAGCCCACTTTGAGAAATAATCGATGATTGCCAAAATGAAACGGTCACCTTTGACTGATGGTGAGAAAATAGGACCAACGATATCCATTCCCCATGTCTCGAATGGCCATGAAGCAGTCGAAGGGTGCAGGTGCTCCGGGGGTTGATGCGTGTAATTTGCATGTATTTGACACGCGTGGCACCATCGGGCATAGTCGACTGTGTCCTTGACCATGGTCGGCCAATAATACCCCCATTCTTCTGAGTCGATCACAGAGCTTGGGACCGAGTTGATGTGTACCACAGGTTCCATCGTGTGCTTCTTTGAGAGCCTCTTCTGCCTCTTTGGTCGAGAGGCATCGGAGTAGCAAACTATCGTATGCGTGACGATATAGTGTCTGGGTCGCCGTGTTATAATAAAATCTCGGCGCCCTTCGTCGGACCATGTCCCTTTCTTTTATATCTCGTAACAAAATACCATGCACAACATAGTCGATAATGGGAAATCACCAATCTCGAGGCTCGAGTTCAATTCTCACCGTATGCGCCTCCTTGATGTCCAAGGTGTAACCTAGTACAAAAAGTTGGTGAGTTCTGACAGTGACCCATTGTTCTATGTCAGGAGGCTATACCAGAGATATCGCTAATGCCGTCAGTGCATCTGCATATGTGTTCTGGAGGCGCGGAATGTATTCGATGAAGAATTCTTTGAAAGAACCTGCCATCCTGATGGCCGCCTTGTGGTACGGTATCAAGTCTTGATTCCTGACTTCGTACTCTCCTTGAATTTGGTTGACTATCAGTTGAGAATCACCAAAAGCTTTGAGATTTTTGTCCCCCAACTCTTCAGAGAAACTAAGCCTAATAAGCAGCACGTTGTATTTGGCCACATTATTGGAACATGGTTCGGTGAGTGAATAGGCTTGAGGCATCACATGTTTCTCCGGGGAATTTAAAACAACCCCAACTCCTGAGGAAATTTTAGAACATCCGAGAGCACTTGCTACATTGGTTGCTCGGGAAGCACCATCGAAGTATATATACCACACCTATTGATGAGAGGTAGTGTTGACTTCGTGGGTTTCATCTGGCATATATTCATATAATTCGGCCGCATCCGTTGTAGGGTTAGCTGTCAAGAGATCACAAATCGCCTGTCCTTTGACCAATTTCTATTGTTTGAAGTGTAGATCGTATTAGGACAGGAGTAGGGCCTATTTTGCTAGTCTCCAATTCATGGAGGCCGGTTGCGTCATGAATACCCAGACTGGGTTGACGTTGGAAATAACATAGATCGTCTGTCCAACGAGGTAATGCCGCATCTTTTGGATGGCGAACACTAAAGCAAGGCACTCCTTCTCGATCATTGGATACCGAGATTCAGCACCGATCAAAGTTCAACTTAAGTAATAGATGGTCTGTTCGTGACCGTTGTCATCATCTTGTGCGACCAAAGCACTTAACGAGTGGTTCATCGTCTTGATATAAATCAAGAACGGTTTACCCGACTTCGGTGCCACGAGAACAGGAGGATTCGCTAGATATGCTTTGATATCCTTGAATGCCTTTTTACAGGCATCATCCCAAATAAAAGATACGCCCTTCTTCATGAGCTTAGAAAATGGTTGGCATTTCTCAGATATATTTGAGATGAACCGATGTATATAGGCTAGTCGTCCTTGCAATCCTTAGAGTTCCTTGAGGTTTCTCGGGGGTTGCAACTCATGTATCACTTTCACCTTATCGGGATCAATGCAGACACCCCTCGCTAGTTGATAGTCGGCTCCTGCGTTCTTCAATCTGAGAGGCATGACTGTGTAGCAGAAGACACCGAGGGGTGTCCTGAATGTAGTATGTTTTTTGTCGTCTGGGTACATTTTGATTTGATTGTAACCCAAAAACCCATCCATGAAGGACATTCTCTCGAATGCACACGTGTTGTCGATAATAACATTCGTGATCAGAAGAGGGAAATCATCCTTTGGGCAAGCGACGTTCAGATCTCTAAAGTCGATGCAGATCCTGGTGTTTAGGTCTCTAAAGTCGATACAGATCCTGATTTTCTCGTTCTTTTTAAGGACTGGTATGATATTTGCCAGCCAATTGGGATGTTGTTCTTCCCTGATAAAACCCGAGTCGATTAGCTTTTTAACCTCTTACTCGATTTGCTTCCATAATTTACGGACGAAACTATCTTTGTTGTTGCTTAACAGGTTTTACATCTGATTTGATGTTAAGGCAATGGACTGCCATGTTTGGATCAAGTCCTAGCATATCTTCGCAATTCCAAGTGAAAACGTCTATGTATTCCCTAATAAGGGCAATCATTTCTTCCTTCTCGTCTGGTGGAAGACTATCACTGACAAATATGGGTTTTGGATTTGCTTCATCACCCATGTTTACCTGGACCACTTTGTCTTCAGTGGGAGGTTCCCTTTGCTCGAACCAGTCCCCATACTGAATATTTAGGTGATGAATCCATGGGTCTTACTAAGTTGGCAGTTGATCATCTTCCTCCATTGTGGCAGGATCGATAGTGGTCATATTGGACATCAGGCTTTTAAATATTTCTCCAAGACTGGCATCAGAATCCCAATTGGAAGAGTCGGATGAGTATCCGTCCTTATTTGCTAATTGGTCGATGACTTTCCAGCAACATTCATCATCGGATGAAGAGGCGTAGCCTAGGCCTCTTTTATGGTCGTAATAATTATCGTGTTTTCCTTTCGATACATAGGCCAGACAAGGTGGAACCCATGGGCCTCGACTAAAACAGAGACCCTCTTCGAGTGCAAAGTTGTATCCCCATTTCTTCATGAAGTTTCGTGATTATTGACTGTATCCGAATAAATGAGGATTGGGTCTCTCATCATCACTATTTTCCTTTGAAAATAGATCTTATGGTGGAGATGTCTCCCCTTTGCCAAAAACTAACTCCTTTCCACCCCCTGCCTTAGCTGGAATGACGAGGGTTGTTCTAAATGAGTCTTGGACATGCTTCTTTGTCAAGCAAGATGACTGAAGCGGCATGTGTATGTCGGGGTTAGCATATAGTCCCTGCATTACATTATCAAGACACGGCGAATATTCTAAATCATTATTTATTACTTCTTTGATAAGTTACCAATTACAACTACCATCTGACTATTCACCATCATCAAGACTGATTACAAATGATACAATATCATTTAGTACAAAACCGCCATTGTAATCAAGCCCAGCTTCGGTATCAGCTTCTTTTCCGCTGTCCGTGTCTTGGTCCGATGATTCAGTATCGGATTCAGCACTATAAAGAATGGAGTCAGTAAAGTAGTTTTTGTTAGGTCTCATGTTATGAGCCTACATCTTTTAATCTTGTTTTGATAATTACAAACAATTCCTAATATTGTTTGTCTAGTGTTATGTTTCCTTATCAGGTATTTTAGACAAACAATATGTTAGAGGTTGGATGGATTGAGCCTTCACGATCACATCAAATGGAGGTTGGCGGAACATCGGTATGAAGCCATTGCATATCAAGTTATATTCAAGATCAAGCTTCATCTACAACTAAGTCAAGCTACAATGAAGATCTATCAAGCTTGGGTAAATTAGTGTAAGGATTATATAATGTGTGTTAATTCTATAAGCTCAAATATACACACACATTACATTTGTGAATTTTCATAAAAATAGGTGTTTTTATGAAAAATACATTCAAATATGTTTTGTACTATACAAACCATGCTAACTTCTTTTATTATGTCCATAAAATGATTACACAAGTTTTTAGAACTTGATTTGAGCTAAAATGGCAAAAACAACATATTTGAAAAACATGTATTTTAGCACTTTTGAATAAACAACATATTTGAAAAACATGTATTTTAGCACTTTTGAATATTTCTGAGTTTTCACAAATGGCAAGAG
Organism: Asparagus officinalis; assembly: GCF_001876935.1. Lineage (NCBI taxonomy): Eukaryota > Viridiplantae > Streptophyta > Magnoliopsida > Asparagales > Asparagaceae > Asparagus > Asparagus officinalis. The sequence goes on from NC_033803.1 coordinate 37,045,700, forward strand.
CAAATTCAAAAATTCCTTTTTAGCACTTTTGAATATTTCTGAGTTTTCACAAATGGCAAGAGCAAATTCAAAAATTCCTTTTCCAACATATTCATAATCATAGTTATAAACTTTTTCCAGAGTTTTATATTTTTTGGAATTTATTTGCTATTTTTAAAAGGACTTTAAAATTCGTTTTTAAAAATCATTTCAGGCTGATAACCTGTTATCAGTCGACTGAAGAATGTGCCTGCAATCTTTAAAAATTTTTGTTTTGTTTTGGTCGACTGACCAGTCGACTGATATGGTCATCAGTCGACTGATTAGGTCGTCAGTCGACTGATTAGCTGAAAAAAGCCTACAATGGTCAGCTCATCAGTCGACTGATGAAACCCGTCAGTCGACTGACGACCCAACGGCTAGTTTTTTCAGCCTTCTGTTTTCTTGTCTTTTTGTTGGATTTGTTTGAGTTTTGTGTCTTGGTTTTCTTCCTATATAAACCCCTATTATTCTCATCAGAATCAAGTTTTGGAAGAGGGTTTAAAGAGGAGTTTAAAGAGTTTTAAAGTTTGTTTAAGTTTCTAAGTTTGAGTTTACAAAGAGGAGGCTTGCATTTCAATTGAGGAATTCATCCTCAATCTTTTTCAACCTCTTTGTGTTTATAGAGAAGTTTTTCTAACTCTTTTCTCTAGAAATTTAATTTTTGTTTTTCATATTCTTATTGTTGCTAGTTTGTTAATTGAGTTAGATTTTATTTATACTCACTTTATCACACACACCCTATTTGAGCTTGTAGCATATCATACATCATATATTGCGTTGTGGGATTGTGATTTGTGAGATTGAGCGTTCATTGAGTTCTCATCCAATTAGAGAACATTTTTAAGCTTTATTGTGAGTTACACGTTGTATCACACTTGTACACCGAGAGGAGTGTGTGGTGAGAGACGAGGTTGTCCCAAGAGGAGTGGCGTTGGTAGTAATACCTAGAGGTAGGTCGTAATTCTGAGCACTTGAGGGAAACACGGGCTAGAGACCAACACTAGAGGGTGTAGAGTGTGATTCCAATTGTGTGTGTTGTAAACTTTTTGGTGAACTAGAAAACCGAATTGTGAGATGTAAATGTTATTCAAGTGAGCGTAGAAAATCCGGTTTTGATAGTGGATTTCTCCCCGGGAGTGGGGAGCGGAGACGTAGGACGGAAGGTCCGAACTCCGTGATCATCTTTGTGTGTTAGAGTTTGCATTAGCGTATCATTCGTGTCTATTGCTTAGTCTATTTTATTCGCCTTTGCTCATTATTTATATTACCCTATCATATTTGTTTTTGCTTATCCTTACATATATCTCATTGTGTATCTCATTGTTAGAATATTGCACTTTGTTTATATTGCTTATTCTTGCTCATATCACTTTGTATATCTATCTTGCAAGAATAATTTGTTAATAAGTTTTAATCGGTGTTAATATCTAATAAGATTAGCAATAACCCTATTCACCCCCCTCTAGGGTACTTTCAATTGGTATCAGAGCTTGGTGGTCTTGATTTAAGGTTTATCCGCCTTGAGTTAATGGTCCAAGCTTTAATATTATTATTAATCTTATTTTGATATTATCTAATTCGCTTGCTCATATATTATGGATATGTTTGGTGTAGGCTACGATATAAATGTTGCTCCTAGATATAGTAACTTCCCTTATGAACAATGGTGTTGTAGATTCAAAATTTTTGTTGAATCTAGAAACATAAATTTATGGGAAGTTATTAACAATGCTTATATTGTACCCACTTCGGAGAAATCCAAGTGGAGCAAACATGACAAGAAAATGTTCACAATGAACAAGTTAGTGTTAGAATTTATGCATAATGCTTTTGGTCCATGTATTTCTAACGAACTTGCTCATTTTGATTATGCTTATGCAATTTGGAAATTATTTGAAGCACATCAAGAGAACTTGGAGGCGATCCGACAATCTTTGGCGGCTCCCTCTACAAGTTCACAAGGAGCCTCTTCATGCACACGGCCACTAGGCGATAGCCCTAGTGAGGTATGCGAGTCCGATAACAAAAATGATCTTACTATTGATGAACTCGCACATGGTTATGAATTGTTGATGCATGAGTATAAGAAATTACAATGTAGCTACATTAACTTAAAAATAAAGCATGTTGAAATAAAATCCTCTCATGAAATACTAGCCACTAAGTTTGATCTCATTGCAAATAAAAATGTAAATCTTAAAGAATGCAATGAAAAATTAAAATTAGAAAATTCTAGTTTGTTTCATGCTAAATGTGATGCAATATTAGAAGTTGAGAACATTAGAAAAGAGCTTACCTCTTTCAAAATTGATCATGCATGTTCTACTTCTAATAACAATGCTTGTGTGGATAATAATGAGTTGAATCAAGTTAAAAGTAGAATATCATCTTTAGATTCAACTTTAAAAACTTGCATTATTAATAACATAAAGCTTATGGACATATGTGCAAAATCCCATACAAATTCTTCCAAGAAAAATACTCACTATGCGCATATGTATAACAAAACTAACAAGTGCTCAATTTGCGGCCATAAAGGCCATATTACTAAGTTTTGTTATAATACACAAAAGCCTAACAAGCCTAATCATATTTGTGCATCCCATCAAGCTTCTCCATCTCATACACATGCACACACACATAGTGATAATCATAAAAATGCCCATGTGTATAAGTGTAAATTTTGTGGTCATTTTGGTCATTTGGCAAAGTATTGTTTTGATTTAAAAAGAAATTCTTTTTTGCCAAATGATTCTAAAATACCATATGTGTTTAATTGCAATGTTTGTGGTAGATTTGGACATCTTGCAAAATTTTATTATGATTTGCAAAAAGCTTCTATGTTGCAAAATGTTCCAAATAGACTCATGTTTAAAAGTGTTTCGTATTTGCAAAAAGCTTCAAATAATTCACATTTGTTTGCAAATGTTCCACGTGCATATCCACATGGTCAACATAAACAAATGCATCCTCTTCATTGCTCTTATTGCAATTGAATGGGTCATTTGCATAATTTTTACTATGACCAGACCCGTGCACTAAATGCGCCTAAATGGGTTCATAACCCTAGGGCTTTAAGCTTTAATAATAGGGGTCATGTCCCTAGACTCTTGGGTACCAAGAGTAATTGGATACCAAAACATGTTTAATCTTTAAGAACGAATTCTTTAGCTTTTTAGTTTTATGTTTAATCTTTAAGAACGAATTCTTTAGCTTTTTAGTTTTTCATGTTCTTAAAGATGTTTTTATTTTTAAGTTTTATAAACAAAATTGTTTAGCTTTTTAGTTTTTCATGTTCTTAAAGATGTTTTTATTTTTAAGTTTTATAAACAAAATTGAAAATAATTTTTATGCTTGGTATTTGATTTGAAAAGTTATCATTCTTATTTTTTTCATGATTCTCTTTCATAGATTTTCATGTTTTCATCCTTTATGAATTGATACAAATTTTTATCAAGATATTTTTTTATACTAAAACATAAATTTTTTTATAGTTTACATTATTTTCATTTTTTTTTTGTTTGAACAAAGTGTTTATGTTTATGGGATCATTTTAAATCACTCTTATGATGACATTTATGTGTTTGAGTTTCCGGATCATCTAGTTATGATTTATAATGTATTCCTTATGTGGTTTGATCAAGCTTTGCAAAAAGAATTTCTTCTATTGATCAAACACTGTTTAGATATATATTTTGTTTTGTATTTGCATATGAGAGGTTATATGTTTGAGCAACCCTTCGGGAGGTTTACCGGATGCTAAAAGCTTAATTTGGGTTGAAACTTGTTTCAAGAGCTTGTTACGCTCACCTCTCTTGCTTTTGTCGAAAATGATACAATATTTCTTTTTGTATCATTTAAGGCTTTTATTTGAACCTTCATGAGGTTCATGATTTTATTTTTTTCATGATCTACTTTTGTTTATATCCAAATAATGTTTTATGATTGGATATTAAGACACTTTTTATATGTCTATTTGTGCTCTCAATCAATCATGTTTTATGGTGGATAATTTCTAATTTCTTTAAATCATTTGATGTTTGATTTTTTTTGGATATATATCTATGTTTTAGACTCTTGTGACTCTTCTCTTAATAACACATATAAGTGGTCACTTGGTCGTTTTTTAATGTGAGTTGTGTTTAGGATATTCTAGATCTATGCTTACTCACATTTGTTTGCCATGTTTATAATTGCATATTTTCCATATGGTATTTTGATAGGGGGAGCAATCCCTATATCTTTTTTGTTTATACTCACCTATGCTTTATGATAGGGGGAGCTTTCGCTCTCTTATTCTTTTGTTTCCTCATTTTGATATTGCCAAAGGGGGAGAAACAAGTTGATTGTGAGTATATTTTAAGAGTATTGTGTCCTATTGCATATCTTATATACTCTTTGTGTAGATTGTTTGTCATCATCAAATAGGGGGAGATTGTTAGGTCTCATGTTATGAGCCTACATCTTCTAATCTTATTTTGATAATCGCAAACAATTTCTAATATTATTTGTCTAGTGTTTATGTTTCCTTATCAGGTATTTTAGACAAACAATATGTTGGAGGTTGGATGGATTGAGCCTTCCCGATCACATCAAATGGAGGTTGGCGGAACATCGGTATGAAGCTATTGCATATCAAGTCATATTCAAGATTAAGATTTATCCGCAACCAAGTCAAGCTACAATGATGATCTATCAAGCTTGGGTAAATTAGTTTAAGGTTTATATAATGTGTGCAACCAAGTCAAGCTACAATGATGATCTATCAAGCTTGGGTAAATTAGTTTAAGGTTTATATAATGTGTGTTAATTCTATAAGCTCAAATATACACACACATTACATTTGTGAATTTTCATGAAAATAGGTGTTTTTATGCAAAATACATTCAAATATGTTTTGGACTATACAAATCATGCTAACATCTTTTATTATGTCCATAAAATGATTACACAAGTTTTCAAAACTTGATTTGAGCTAAAATGGCAAAAACAACATATTTGAAAAATATGTATTTTAGCACTTTTGAATATTTCTGAGTTTTCACAAATGGCAAGAGCAAATTCAAAAATTCCTTTTCCAACGTGTTCAAAATCATGGTTACAAACTTTTCCAAAAGTTTTACATTTTTTGGAATTTATTTGCTATTTTTAAAAGGACTTTAAAATTCGTTTTTAAAAATCATTCAGGCTGATAACCTGTTATCAGTCGACTGATGACATCAGTCGACTGATAAGTCAATTGAAGAATGTGCCTACAATCTTCAAAAGTTTCTGTTTTATTTTGGTCGACTGACCAGTCGACTGATGTGGTCATCGGTCGACTGATTAGGTCGTCAGTCAACTGATGAGCTGAACAATGCCTACAACGATCAGCTCATCAGCCGACTAATGAAACCCGTCAGTCGACTGACGGCCCAACGGCTAGTTTTTCCAGCCTTCTGTTTTCTTGTCTTTTTGCTGGATTTGTTTGGGTTTTGTGCCTTGGTTTTCTTCCTATATAAACCCCTATTGTTCTCATCAGAATCAAGTGCCTTAGGCCGATGATTCAGTATCGGATTCAGCACTGTAAAGAATGGAGTCAGTGAAGTAGTTTTCTAACCCCTTAAACGGTTGCTTATCCGTGACCACCGTCTTGACCTCATTATTAGTGTCTACATATTTTAGACACTGATGGAGAGTGGAGGGGACTATAAGATTACTATGGATCCAGGGTCGACCCAATAGTAAGTTATAGGAGGTTTCAGCATCGATCACATAGCACATGACTTCGGACCTTAAATCCCCTAATTGGCACTTTACCCTGATTTTACCCACTGGTCTGGACCCACTGGTATTGAATTTATAGATAACGGTGCCTATCGAAGCCAGCTTGCTGGCTGTGATTCTGAGATTGTACATCAATCGGAGTGGCATAATGCTGACAGCGGAACCCGAATCTAATTGGATTCGGTTGACAACGCTGGAGCCAATGTATCCGGTGAAGTACATAGGCTTATCATGATTTGAGTTCATCTTTGGTGAATGTGATACAAGGGAACTGCTTGGCCGTCAAATTACAATGTTGAACTGGTAGCTCCGGCCCTTTGGGGACTGGCTTGATTTGAGTGAGGAATACGTCAAAATCAGCCAAAGCTTCTTGCAGGGCCTCTCTAGTGTCTTTGGAAAGGCACAATAACTCGTATAGAGTTATCCTTGCTGGGATGTTAGCTAGCTGAGTCATAACATCAAAGCGGTAAGGTGTGCTTGAACTTCCCGGTTTATCTCTCCCAATCAGGTGATTGAATCGAGATTGCTTCGGGTTCTGAACCTCCTGCCGTTGGGGTTCTTTCTCTTTCTGCTTATTAGTTGGTTGTTGCTGGGATTTCCCTGCAGGTGTAGGGGGAATTATAACCACCCCCAGCTTAGCCAACGCTTTAGCATTTGAATCAGAGGCTTCAGGATACTTGTAGTGGTATTCGTTGCTGCCCCTGGTAGCAAAGACTTCTTGTTCGTCTTCAGAAAGTGATAAGTTAGGCATGCCTTCGTCATCTTTCTCAGGAATTGCTGTGGCGGGACAGCAAGATTTGCTCCTACGCTTGGATTTCTTCTTAGACAAGGGTCCCGCCCATTGTTCATCTTCAAGTAGATCTGGATGGACCCAAAGAATTTCGTCGTTAGGGGCCATGTGCTGCACAAGCCCTTTCTGGAGTTGTCCATGGGGATCATCATTAACGGTCTTCACCTCCACTTTTGATACAGGCTCTGGCTAAAACCATGACAGGGGGACAGAGCCAAAACTAATAGAAACCACATTTGCACCCACCTTCTTTTCCTTAGGCTGCTTTTGAGTAATGATACCAACATCGATCAAGGCTTGGATCTTATCCTTGAGGGTGTAGCACATCCTAGTGGGATGATGGACCCGCCTGTGAAATGCATAATATTTTGAATCCGTTGTCCTCTTAGCTTCCTTCTTGTTAGTAATTGGAGGCAATTTGATTTTGTTGTTATCCATGAGGTATTTGAAGATAACAGGCACTTCATCTTCCTTAAAGGAGTATTCCTTCGAGAATTTTGGTTCATAAGCTTTTTGCTGTCTTTGAGGTCAAAATTACCACTGAGACGATAACTTCTGTAGCGCTTGCTATTATGGCTGCAGTTGGAATATTTGATTCGCATCAACTGCATTCGCTGGTAACTTCCCTTTACCACGAGGGACAAAGTTTTGTTTTGGAGCATTAGTCGCCGGTTGACCTCTTTCAGCCTTCTTCCGTTTGAGGAAGCGTTCGGCTTGCTCTTCATGCACCTTTAATTCCTTCTAGGTTTTAGATGGTGCCACACTCATGGCTTCCACAACATCTAAGGAAAGGTTGTTATAACATGTCTCGAGGATGAATTCTTTCGTGATCGGATCTCGGAAGTTTATCGCTTTATTCCGGAAGCGCTTAACGAAGTTCTCGACTAATTCTCTGTCTTTTTGTTTCTCATCAAATAATGTCTCGATTGACACTTCCTTGTCATCATCGAAGAAGTTGGTGAGGAACATGCTCTCCATGTCATCCCAGCTATTGATACTTCTCGGCTTGAGAGGCGATACCAGTCAAAAGCGGCCACGCGAAGGGTCCCCACGAATGATCGTACCATCAAAGGTTCATTGCCAGAGATTACACCGAGGTGTGATTTAAATATGCTAAGTAGGCAATCCTCTCCCGTCAAAATACGTGAAGTTAATTAAATTGAACTTTGTCGGATACGGAATCGATTCCTATTCCCTCGGATATGGACATGGGATACCAATTTTCTTCACCTCTTAAGCAGACATCAAAGCATTAACTTTTCTCTCGAGGTCCTTCATCTTCTTGTCTTCGCCCGCACTTTTCTTTGAGGGTTGCTGAGAAGGTTGAGAGGATTCCACCGGACCACCCCCAGAGTTATTGTCGTTGGGAGGAGTATCAGCATTGAAATTTTCCTCTCTTTCTGAGTTACTGTCTACCTTATTAGCATTGTTACGACGACTGGATTCAGCCTGCTGATTCGAAAAGGATTGAAGTTGTTGGGCATGTAACTCCCTCATGCGCTGCATGTTCAACTCCATTTCCATCTTCATCTCAGCTCTGAGCTCTTCTTTCTGCTTAGCTAGAGTGTTTTCAAGCATTTGAGCTAACTGGTCAGGAGTGATGGCGAACGCCTCCCGGACTCGTCCTGTGTTGGACACAGTGGCATCTGAAGTGACTGCAGAGCAAGCATCTGACACTTCGTCATCTGAGGATAATCCTCTACTCATTTGTTGATAATCCCTTGGTCTGATAGCTCTGGCTCGTAGCCGAGTTAAACGTTGGGATGCCTCCTGAAAAGGTTCAGGACTGAAACGCCGTGTTGACTTCCCTTTATCGGTCACGTTGATGGTGACTTCTGGGAGTTCATCATCTTGAACGGCCAGCATTCTTTTGCGGAAATGCCTTGTCTTGGGCTCTGATATTTTGGTAGAAAGTTTTTCAAATACCGAGACTCTATGTGAAGCGGTCTTGGGGTAGCTACACTGTGATAATACTACCCTGATAAGCTTGGTACACGGACAGTGAGAATCTGTTTCCCGGGTGCTTCTCTTTCGAGATTTGTTTGTACCCCTAGCCCGATAGTATAACTCATTGGCATGATTACCGGAGTAACCTATTATGTGATGGTATGATTTTCCAAGTCTAACGTCATCATCTTCTGACGAAAATGCTTCTCTTTGGGGATATAACGCCTCTTTGGCATTCTCAAGAGTCACTCGTTTAGAACCACACCTTCGTGAGCGTGATGCCCCAACAGGCTCTTGGACTTCAATTTGCAATCCGAGGCGAGCGGTTACAGGTACTTTCTCAACATGAGAGGTCCTTGACTTGTTGGGAGGACGTGCACGACCCCCAGTCTGATGAATTACTCGGGGTTCATTCGTCGAACCCAAGCGCTCTTTAACCGAAGATTTGCCTTGACCTTCGTGAAAAGGACCGAGATGATCTGTAATCTTCATTTTGAATCGGGATAAGTCCACGCTATCGTGGGGCTCCACTGGAGGTGTGGGATTCGTCGGGACAGGAACAAGGGCTGTCGGAGACTCGAAAATAACCGCGAGAGGCGAACCGGGGGCAAGGTAGACTTTGGTGGCTCAGACCTAGCGCGAGCCAGCATTTGGTGGCTCAGCCTTGGTCGAGCCAGCATTTGGTGGCTCGGCCTTGGTTGAGCCAGCATTTGGTAGCTCGGTCCTGGCCGAGCTAGCATTTGTTGGCTCGGTAAGTGGCAATTTGCATTTTCTGACGATTCGGGCGCTGTTTTGGCCTTTGGTCTCCATACTTAGCGTAGTTTTGATGATTTTTGGGCCATCTCTTACTTCTGCAGTTTCTTGGCTTCCTGCACCAAGGATTCTTGTATGCGCTAGCAATGCGCGGCGCTTCTGAATGCGTTCCTCAAGGGTCAAACGGGTCGTTTTGACGCGGACCCACTCATTCATTGCTGGTTTGGAGGAGGAGGTGCTCGCTCGCTATTGTGGCGCTTAGCACTTCCTAAACTTCAGATCCGCCTCATAGCGGATCCCGTCCACTAGCTCCAAAGCCTTTGCGAGTTGGCGCGTGAGGCGCTGACGTTGCTTCTGACGTGCTCTCTTCGATAGAATTGGCGCGCCTTTAGTAGTAAACTCCTTGATCAAGGAGGGATTCGGATCTAAAGATCCAACTTTTTCGGACACCAGAGGAGCGTGGCGAGATGCAACGGTAGCAGCAATGGGGCAGAGATCATCATCTTGGATCTTCAGACCTGAAGACCAGTGAACCTTCCTTGAGGAGGAGATCTTCTTGCGCTTGTGAGGGGAAGATGATCTGGAGGAGGAAGACATATACTCCTCGTACTTCTGTTCGTCGAACTCGTATTCGACCTCTTCATCAATTGGGATGAGGATCCTTGGTTGTGACACTGCAGCGTCGGTAGCGAGGCGGTCGGCTCGCACTATGGTCGCCAGTTTGTTTGCATCAAAAGTTATTGTTTTTATTGTCATTAAACTTGTTACACTGTTTATCAATTACAAGTTCAAATTGAAAGAAAAGTTAATCTTTTTATAATATCTTCTTACACAATGAAAAGATAAAAATTACAACTTTATCAAACAATACACAATAGTAACTTATCTCTTGCTGCTTGCGTGGGATCTTTCGCCTGTGCCGAGGACGCGTTAGTCCATGGACCGCCGCGGACCTGATCCGATTGACAAGAGTTAATTGATGCTCTTGTTTTACAGAGGAAACAATTGATGCCGATTGACCAAGCAAGATTGTGGCTCTTGTCGAGATCAAAACCAAGTTTGATCCGGAGGAAAAAAAGAAAAAGAGTCTCAGATCTTTCAAAGGCTTCCTCTTTATGATAAAGTTCGCCAAGATCTGCCAACTCTCCTCTGAAATCCATGGTCTACTGTTCAAATTAACAGCACCTCGCCCTCTGATTTTAGATCCTCTCAAATAGAAGACTATGGGCTACTATTTATAGGCTTTTGTCACTGTGTTTTCTAATAAGATCAAGTATTTGACGTCATCTGCAGTTGACAACTGCCCAGGCGCACTTAAGGATAGCTTCAGAACAGTTGGGAAGATCCTGGGATGAAAGAATTCTAACAAAACATTAAAATCCGTGTTTTGGGGAGTTTTGGGAGTCAGCAGTGCCCGTGGTGGCTCAGAACTGTGCGAGCCACCATTTGGTGGCTCACACTCACGTGAGCCTCCTGGCCTGTTTCATTCATCTTTTTGACGTTTTGGTTGTTTGTAGCTCCTTCGGTTCGCTTGTTTTGCACTTGTTTTGCCTTTACGTGCGTTTCGTCGCTTCGTTGACTCGTGCGCTTCCGCGATTCACTTCATGTGTTTCGTTAACTTAAAGGTGGCCGGTGAGCATACGGGCTCATTGTCTTGTTCTTAACGTTTCGCCACTTCATTGTGTCGACGATTCATTGCCACGTCGTCTTGAACTGTATTCGGGGCCTATAGGCAGTTTTTAATGCCTACAATACCATCCCATATCCCCAGAAATTCAAGGCACTCAATTTGGTACAATTTGATGGCAAGGGTTCTCCTACCCAACATATTTACTATTTCCAGGTGCATACTGGACACATAGTGGGTAATGATCCTATTATGACTAGATTGTTCATCAGTACCCTGAAAGGGGTAGCTTTCAAATAGTTTCGCAGACTCGAGCCGGGGTCAATTAAAAGTTAGAGGGATTTGGAGAAACTCTTTCTAGCTTGGTTCTTTGATGATGACACTGAGGTGTCCATGGCCAAACTGTTGGCTGAAAAGCAGTAAAAGACAGAGTCTGTCAGCGACTTTGTCGAAAGATTCAGAAATCGATCGTTACATTCACGCGATCAAGTCTCTTAAGCTACCCTTGCGGAGATGTGCCGCAACAACCTGTCTATCAACATATTGTCCAAGATGGGCACTGTTGAAGCCCGTTTATGGAAGGATTTGGTATGGCAGGGCGAGCAGATCGAGAACATGCTCAAGAGGATAGAGGTAGAAGAGCCCCACGAGTCTCATCCTAAAAAGGGAGGGAATAAAGGCAACTTTAACCCTAAAAAGCAATCAAAAGGGAAAGACACCTTGGCAGTGGATACCAACCCTTATCCTAAGTCCTCTGCAAAGCAAAAAGGCAATTCTTCTGATAATCATTTTTAGAAGAAATATGATTTCAAAGATGAGAACATCGTCCCGATCCTCAAGTCTTTGATAAAGACAAACAAAATCAAGCTCCCTGATTTGAGGCAACCTGAAGAAGTCTCGAGGGCTGATGATCCTAACTACTGCATGTACCACAGGATTGTGCACCACCCAACCAAGGCATGTTATATTTTGAAAGATAAAATTCAAGCTTTATTGGATGCAGGTGTTATGACCCTTCAGGCGGATCAGAAGAAAGTGTCGGTGAACATGGTCTCATTGTAATTCAGAGACTTCGCAGAAGTTCAAGTTCAGGATGGTGTGAAGCCAATTCCTCAAGCAGAGACTAGGATTATGAATCTCGATCCTCATCAGCAGGAGGAGAAGGGTGAGAAGGGTATGGTTCCTTATACCACTCCCAAAGGGGAAGTCATGTGGGTTCACCCTGATCTACTAGTAGATAGGCAATGGACGTTAGTAGGCTCGAAGAAGTCCAAATCCAGGCAAAAATCCTACAATGTTGTGTCTGTCATTCCCGATGAGGAAGTTGAAACTGTGTCCCTCAGCAGTTCTAAAGATGAATAGCCAGTGTTTGCTACACAACCGGTGCAGACATCAGGAACCCACGGAGGAAAGGAGTATTTGAAGAAGTACCCTGAAGCAGCAATAGCCCAGCCAAGACCTAAGAAGGAGGCAGCAGATAAAGCACCTGCGTCCGCCCATGATCCCAAGGGGAAGGAACTCTATTATAATTAGGTACTCAGGAAGGATGTTCAGGAGAGTTCGAAAGGTCCTTTTCAGTTTGATGTGTTAGCTCAATTAGCTAACATCCCAACAAGAATTACCTTGTTTGAGCTCTTACGCTTATCACAATTAATAAGAGAAGCCCTCCGCGAAGAATTAGCGGATAATGAGGCCTTCCTTGCCCACCTTCCACTGAACCCGATAGAGGAAACATTGGAGGCCTGTCCTCAATGTCATCAGATCTTTTGAGGAAGGATGCCATGCATTACCTTTTCTTTGGAGGATATGCATGAGAAATCTGAAGCATGATAAACCCTTATACTTCATAGGGTATATCAGTTCTATTCGAGTAGATCGAATTCAGGTTGACGTACGTTTTGCTTTGAGCATCATACCTTTGAGGCTAATTCGCCATCTTGGGGTTCCACTGCATCGACTGTCAACAACAGGAACCACCATTTATGGCTTTAATGCTTCAAACACTCCTCCCCTAGGCAAGATTAAACTCAAATGCGAAATGGGTGACTTGAGGATAGATGTCACCTGCTATGTCATTGATGCAGAGACGTCTTACAATTTGTTGTTGGGTCGACCATGGATCCATAACTATTTGATTGTTCTATCCACTCTACATCAATGCATGAAATATGTAGACGAGAGTGGTGAAGTCCGAACAGTGGTCGTAGAAAAGCAACCATTCAAGGGGGTTAAGAATTATTTTACAGATTCCATCCACTACCTTGATGATGAGCCAATTGATGTACCACTAGTTGAGGACCTCAATAGCGGTAATGAGGCCGATACTGAGTCTGAGTACGAATAGGGTCTTATCTTCAATGACATTGAACCCTTCATAATCGGTCTTGAAAGTTCGGATGTAAATGACGTTGACGACAACGATGTTATCTTTAATAATAATGATGCTTTAACTTACTTACTGTGTGTTGAATATAACTCTGATATACCAGGTGGTAGTACTGAAGTAATATCAAACCCTCTTTCGTGACTGTATATTGAATCCACTTTGTACATGTCGATCTGATCATCCTTTGTGACAAGTCAACAGCAGGTCGATTCTTCACAAGCAGTCTTTATAGTACCAGCCAAGAATAATGGTCAAAAAGACATCATCTTTGGGCAAACCAATGGTCTAATACAAACCTTGTGGGAAGAATCTGAAATGGAAGTAAGAGCCCCTCAATTCTCATACTTTGCGCCAATAGCGCGATATCTTATGAAGAAAATGGGGTACGACTTCACCCGTAAGGAAGGTTTAAATTTCGGCAAAGGACGGAAGACACCTATCAAGTACGCCTATGTTCCGGAAGGGATATCTGATGATTATTATCACAAAATTCGCAGGAGGTTGTGATATGAATTCCCACCGTTAATATGGTGCTTCGAGGTAACGGAAGAGTCGAAAGGAAGCCTCACTAGTTCTTCATCTGAATCTACTTGTTAGGATTCGGATGTCAGTACTGGTGCCATATTCAAAGAGCTCATGGTCAACATAACTTCAACCCAGCCAATTAAGACTCAAGAGGATGATCAATTACTTTTGTTTGAAGATCCATTGTGTAGACAACTTGACATGTAGTGGGAAAATCGTTTCGAACAACATGAACCTCCTACTGACAAAATGATTCAAGTGAACATAGGAGACGAGTCTAACCCGAAACCCATATTCATAAGCGATAGCCTATCACCTGAGGAGAAGGAGAATATCGTCACTCTTGTTCGTGAGTACATCGAGGTCTTTGCTTGGAATTATGAAGACATACTGGGTCTTGACCCTCGAGTGGCTATGCATCGCCTCAACATCAAGCCAGATGCTAAGCCTGTACAGCAACAGCGATTTCGGCCCTAGATCATAGAGGCAATTGAAATTGAAGTCAAAAATATTATTGAATTAGGATTTATCTATGAGGAACAACATCCTGACTGGGTAGCCAATATCGTTCCTATTCTGAAAAAGAACGGGAAGATTCAAGTATGCATCAACTTTCGAGATTTGAATTCGGCTTGTCCAAAAGATGATTTTCCTTTACGCATCATAGACGTTATTATCGACAATACGTGCGGGTTCGAAAGGATGTCCTTTATGGATGGATTTTTGGGGTACAACCAAATTAAGATGTATCTTGATGATGAGAAGCACACTTCTTTCCGAACACCCTCAGGGATATATTGTTACATAGTAATGCCCTTCGGTTTGAAGAATGCTGGCGCCACGTATCAATGTGCCATGACCACTATTTTTCGAGAGCATTTAAGGAAAATGGTGGAATGTTATGTTGATGACTTAGTTGTCAAAAGTCATGACAAGGGAGATCATTTACAGGACTTGAAGACAATATTCGATCTCATGCGGACGCACCAATTGAAGATGAACCCAACCAAGTCATTCCTAAGAATGGCTAGCGGTAAATTCCTTGGGTTCGTAGTCACAGCTAATGGAATTCTCCTTGACCCAGATAAAGTTAAAGCTATTCAAGAGCTTCTGCCTCCAAAGAACCTTAAGGAACTTCGTATTCTACAAGGGCGCTTAGCATACATTCGTAGGTTTATCTCCAATCTATCCGGTAAATGTCAACCATTCTCAAGACTAATGAAAAAAGGGGTATCTTTCCTATGGGATGAGACTTGCCAGAAAGCATTTGAAGAGATTAAGAAATATCTCTCCAGTCCACCGGTGTTGGTTGCACCAAAATCAGGTAGACCATTCTTGATATACATTCGAGCTACAGAGCATGCCCTAGCAGGACTCTTAGCACAAGATGATGAAAATGGCTATGAGCAGGTCATATACTATCTCGGTATGAATTTATCAGGAGCTGAACCTCACTATCCTCCTATTGAAAAGGAATGCTTAGCTTTGGTCTTCACAGTTCAAAAGATGCGACATTACCTGGTTGGACAAACCATACATGTCATTTCTCAGATCAACCCTATAAGAGTGTTTATGACACAACCTGGTGCATTGAACTGGCGACTTGCAAGGTGGGCGTTGTTGTTATCCCAGTATGACATTCACTTCAAACCGCAAAAGGCAGTGAATGGTCAAGCTATTTGCAATCTTATGGCCAATCACCTATTGGACGGGAAGGTCAAATTATACCAGGATATACCTAATGAGACGTGTGAAGCCAATATCATATCGAAAGAACAGGTATGACAATTACACTTCAATGGCATAACAAGAGCAAGCCCTACTGGTCCAGTTATTGTCGGAGTGGGGGTAGTCTTCATTTCCCCACAAAATCATGTGTTACCTTGAGCTGTTTCCTTAACAGAATCCTGCTCCAATAACGTAGCCGAATACAATGCTCTGTTAATCGGCCTGGACATAACCAAATAGCTGGGCGTGAAGCATCTGGAAGCGTATAGTGATTCACAACTCATCGTCAATCAAGTAAAAGGAGAATATAAAGTCTGGAATGAGGACCTCGTTCCTTATCATAACGCAACCATTACATTGGCCAGGTCCTTTAAAGGATTCTACATTGACTATATACCCCGTCTCAAGAATACCTATGCCGACGCATTGGCATCTCTTGCAGCTACATTGGCCCTACCTGAAAGAGCCTCCCAACAAATCACGGTGACAAACAGGTAATTATTCTGACCGAAGTATGCATTGCAAATTAATGCGGTTGAGGAAGAGCCCACTACGCTTGAACCTAGAGATTGGCGATTCCTAATCATTGATTATGTCCTATATAGCATATTATCCGAAGACGTCAAAGAAAGAGAATCTGTTCGTAGGAGAACACCTAGATTCTACTATAATTCCCAGTCTTAGACTTTATAACGAAGGTCATATGACAGACTATTGCTTCGCTGCTTGTCAAGCAAAGAAGCAGAAAAAGCTCTCAAGGAGGCGCATGATGGAACTTGTGGAGCTTATCAACCCGACCCTAAGTTGTGGGACCGACTTTGCATATTGGATTATTATTGGCCAAATATGGTCAGGGATGTCGTTGCTTATACTAAACGATGTCATGCCTGCCAGATACATGCTAATTACATGCATCATCCACCTGAACATCTTCATCCATCAGCTACTTCATGGCCATTCAAAACGTGGGGTATGGACATTGTTGGCCCGATATCCCCGCCCTCTTCCAAGGGATATCGCTTCATTTTAGTGATAACTGACTGCTTCTTTAAATGGGCCGAAGGAATCCCATTAAAAGAAGTCAAGACAAGTGATGTGGTTAGATTCATAAAACACCACATCATATACAGGTACGATATTCCAAGACGCATCATCCACGACAATGGACCCTAGTTTGTTAGCCAAGCCTTCACTCGATTCTGCAATAAATTCAGAATCAGGAATTTGTCTCAACAGCTTACAACTCTGCTGCTAATGGGAAAGCAGAAGCTTTTAACAAGACCATTGTCAAGATTCTCATTAAGGTGGTCTCGACAAACAAAAGAGATTGGAATGAGAAGTTGGGTCAAAGCTTGTGGGCTTATCGCACAACGGTTCGTACACTAATAGGTGTGACACTATATTCCTTGGTATACGGATGTGAATCCGTATTACCACTAGAGATCCAAATTCCATCCCTTCGGATAGCACTTGCAACTTGCATGATGATGGAGGAAAATCATCGTAAACATCTCGAAGAGCTAGAGCTGCTAGACGAAAAGTGACTACAACCTCAGCAACACATTGAATTCTATCAAGGTCGAATTTCTTGAGCATTCGGTAAGAAAGTCAGATATCGCACATTCAAGGAAGGTGACCTGGTTCTCGCCGTCAAACGTCCAATGATTCTGAACTCCAAAAAGAAAGGGAAGTTCGAGCTAAAATGGAAAGGACCATTTGTAGTGTAGACTGTCTACTCAAATGGAGCGTATCGTTTTATCAATCAAGAGGGCGATAAAATCATGATGCCTATTAATGGTAATTTTTGAAAAAATATTACTCGTAGGCTCTTGGTCCGCTATATCGCAGCAAAGGAGGAAGCAAAGTGAGGTAACATTTTCTTACTTGTTTTCCTCCAAATTTCCTCACCAATCCTCTGTAATAGGATGGTGAGTCCACAAAACTATCATGTTAATATTTACTTCTGATAGTCGATATTTATCTTTTATTCAAAAGTGTTTTTTCAATTGTGACCTACCATGTGATGTGTTGTTATTTCATCTGTCGTCATACTTCTATGTCACTGAACGACATGATCCTCCCAACGTCATCATTTTCACAAACGACGTTTATTTTCTAATAGTAACCTACTATGTGATGTGTTACTATTTCATCTATCATCATACTTCTATGTCACTGAATGACATGATCCTCCCAACGTCGTCATTTTCTCAAATAACGTTCGTTTTTCAACATTAGCCTACCAAGTATGTGCCTTTGCCATTATTGTCGTCATATTTATATGTCACTGAATGACATGATCTTCCTAACGTCGTCATTTTCACAAATAACGTTCATTTTCCTAATAGTAACCTACTATGTGATGTGTTGCTATTTCATCTGTTGTCATATTTTTATGTCACTGAATGACATGATTTTCCTAACGTCGTCATTTTCGCAAATAATGTTCATTTTCCAATAGTAACCTACTATGTGATGTGTTCCTATTTCAATCATGATCATCATACTTTTGAGTCACTGAACGATGTGATCAACCCAACATCGTCATTTCCTCAAATTACATTCGTTTTCCAACATTGGCCAACCAAGTGATGTGCCTTTGTTTCTATCATTGTCGTCATACTTATATGTCATTGAACGACATGATCTTTCTAACGTCGTTATTTTCACAAATGACGTTTGTTTTCTATTAGTAACATACTATGTGATGTGTTGCTATTCCATCTGTCATCATACTTCTATGTCACTGAACGACATGATCCTCCCAACGTCGTCATTTCCTCAAATGACGTTCGTTTTCTAACATTGGCCTACCAAGTGATGTGCTTTTATTTTCATCATTGTCGTCATACTTATATGTCACTGAATGACATGATCTTCCTAATGTCATCATTTTCACAAATGACGTTCGTTTTCCCAATAGTAACCTACTATGTGATGTGTTGCTATTTCATTTGTTGTCATACTTCTATGTCACTGAACGACATGATCTTCCTAACGTCATCATTTTCAAAAATGACGTTCGTTTTCTAATAGTAACCTACTCTGTAATGTTTTGCTATTTCAATGACGATCGTCATACTTTTGAGTCACTGAACGATGTGATCAACCCAACATCGTCATTTTTACAAGTGATGTTTGTTTTCTTATAACAAGATTACCATGTGATGAGCTTCATTTTCACATTTCGAAAACTTGGTTTTAACTTAGTCATTTGTTTTTACCATATATTTGATCCAATGTCTAGAAAGGCTAAGGATAGAAGAGAAATCTTAGAACTTGAGTCTAAGAGAAACTCTTCGACAACTCATCATACTGAGAGGAAAAGTATGACTAGTCCAACTCAAATGGTAGTTGGTAAAGACATATCAAGTCTGTTGATAGCTGAGAGTTTGCTAAAAATCCTAAGTTGTGATTATTAATTGTACAAAAGAAGAGAACAGTATATGGATAAAACTATAAATTTAATTCATATAATGATTGAAGTTACAGAAAATCAAAGTACATAGATTGAACTTAGAAGACTCGAACTACACTACGAGGTTCAGTTACAAGCTTTTTCGACGACCCTCGAGCTACACTACGAGGTTCGTTTACAAGTTCTTTCGACGACATTCGATAACGGCTTCTTGTGCAATCAATTGAGCCTTTTACAATGGTGTTGAGCTTCGTTTCAACAACGTTGTGGCTCTTATTGTTAAAGTTTCATATTTCGTTCTTTGGCATGAAGTCTTCCCCATGCCTGACTTTCAACTTTGGTACTGGTAGTACCCGTCCATCTGCTTGGGTAAACTGAGTACTAATAGAAACACCACAAGCTTTGAGCATATGATCAACATCTTCCCCATTCTAACAGAATGTGGATGAGTTACAGAGTGAAGCGACACTTTTAAAATAGTTGCTGATGCTCGTGAGAAGAAGGACAAGCGCTATAGTGGGTTTGTAAAGCTGCCACTAACCCAAAGTCCAACTAAAGGGTTGCACTCGAAAGTCCAGCAAGTTGATGAAACACAACCTAACTTTGATGCTAAAAGATCAAGAAATTCTCAAATGAAGGAGCCCCTACAAAGAGCAAAAGGACAAAGTTAGCACGAAGTTTGTCAGACAAGTGAAGCTCGTTAGGCAAACAAACTTCGTCAGACAAGCGAAGCTTGCCAAGAAAATGAACTTCGTCATATAAGCGAAGTTTGTCAAACGAATTAACCTTGTAAAATGAAGTTAGGGAAGATTGTTCATCTACCTAATAAGGTCTTAATTGATTCAAACACAATTTTTGCGCTGGTGGAGAGAGGTCCAACTTAATCAGAGTTTACCTGAAGCAACGGCGTCGATCAAAGGGATCGTGATATCAAGTTTGCCTACCTTACCAGCGATGATCATTGAAGCCAGAAAAGCTTGAAGTCGTGAAGGGGATAAGGAGGGGAACAATTAGAAGAGGAAATTCCTCTGAGTCATTTTGTAACAGAGCTCAAAGAACAAGGAGATGACTCTTCTCGAAGAGCTATGGCCTATTTATAGGCAGTGGAGCCAATTAAGTGGTTGGGATCTGTTACGCAAACCCTTGAGCGTCAGATGGTCAAGAGGCGTTGGAATCGAAGAGACGCATTCAATGTGTTCGTACTTAACGCAGATAGAGAAAGATTTGGAGGGGTGTATTAAGTATTAAATACTTATTGTTATCCCAACGAAGTGACGAATTCATGTGGATCAATAGCTCGGGAACTGTTGGAGTCCAGTCGTCTTCATTTAATGAGATTAATTCTCATTTCAAATTCCAAAACAACGATGGTCACTACCTCAATTGAGTTCGAACTTCGAGACCCAGTTAAGACCAGTTTGAACCTCGTCTTTGAATTCTAAAATAATGAAGGACACTATCTTAATTGAGTTCAAATTTTAAGACTCAGTTGAGACCAGTTTGAACCTCATCTTTGAATTCCAAAACAACGAAGGTCACTATCTTAATTAAGTCCGAATTTCGAGATTCAGTTGAGACCAGTTTGAACCTCATTTTTGAATTCCAAAACAACGAAGATCACTATCTTAATTGAGTCTGAATTTCGAGACTCAGTTTAGATCAGTTTGAACCTCGTCTTTGAAGGCCAAAACGATGAAGGTCACTATCTCGACTGAGTTCGAATTTCAAGACTCAGTTATGACCAGATCGAACCTCGTCTTCAATTTTAAAATAAACGAAGGTCATTATCTCAATCAAACTCTGATATCGAGATTAAATTAAGATTCTTTGAACCTTACATTAGAGGAATGAAGGTCATGATTTCGGACTAGACTCGAATAGTGAGATTTAGTTGAAATCAAGTCGAACCTCACCCTAAAACTTCTAATTAACAAAGTTTTTCGAATGGCGAGACTTATTCAGAACGAGGTTCAACAAAACTTGAGCTTCTTCTTGAACTTCCAAGACTAATTTTATCATGACGAAGTTCATCAAAACCAATGAACCTTGCTTCAATGAAGTAAGGCTCGTCAGAGCAACTTCGAAAATGCTCTAAGTGTTGAGACTCGTTAAGACAAGTCTTACACATTGCATGATTAATGAACTTTATTAATGAAGAATCAAAGTGCACAAAGGAGAAAGTGGATCGATAAGAGCATAACTGTTTTGATAAAATATCATTACAATTGCTCAACAGTTTTGCGGATTTCTTCAGCAAGTTGACCTATAGATTCTTGGTATGCCGCTTCGACCTCAGTCATTACTTGCTTGCGCAAATCATCATCAGAAGGCGCTTTCATTTTACTTATGGTATTGCTTAGCCTCTCCAAATCATCTGACTCAGCCTGAAGCAATGTTTGATGTTCTGCTTGTTGGGTTTCCAAAGTTTGCCGCCTTTCGGTTACGCTCTTCAACTCATTCTCTTCTTCGGCCAGCTTAGCCTGGATGTCAGCAAGCATAGCCCTATAAGATTCAACTAAGTGTTGCCGGTTGCATTCAGTATTAGCGGCCTTTTGTTCTCGTTGGATAAGTTTTCGCTGACGTCCTCGAGCTCTTTGACCTTATGCTTCTTCTCAAGCACTTGACATTCAAACTCAAATAGAGAATCATCCCTTTGCCTCAAAAGCTGCACAGCACGTTCTTCAGCTATAGAAAGGAGAGACTGATTGTGACGATCTTGCCATTTTTTGAAAAGGCTTTCAACCTTTACCAAATGCATCTAATAGGGTAGCGTGGCTATATCGCTAGTCAAGTTCTGCATCACATGCAAAAGAGGTTCCAGCACCGCCTTAATCCCAACAAAATCCCTGCCATGATCCAATAACTGAGTAGGGGATTCTTTTAGAATGGTGAGGAAATTATTCCGGACCATCGACACCACAAATTCTTTTGACAAGTCAAAAGAAGAAGATGGTGTAACATGGGAAGGCACCGCTTCCGAATGACCAGTAGATGTCGCCATTATTTCTGATGAAGTGAACATAGTGGTTGCCGTAATGGTTGTAGGAGCAGCGACAATGGTTGCAGAACCGACAACTAAAGTAGCAGGAGTGGCGGCAAACATGGTTGATGTTAGAGTTAGAATTTCCATTGAGGCGATAGAGCCATCGGGTGCAACGCTCATAGTCATCTCAGCCTCTGCTCCGGAAGCTATGTCCAAAGCAACTTCATTTACAACAGTTGTTTCAAGAGCAACAGTTGTATCCGTAGCTACTCCGGCGTCAATAGTTATACTCTGAGTGATCTCAGCTTTGATTGGAATAACGGGGGTAGTGGCAGCATCATCAGCAGTCATTCTTGGTTCAGGATGTGATCTCATACAGAGTTGAGACAGTGGAACATCATCATCAGACTCTAACTCTGTGTTAACTCCAATTGGTGCGACGGGAGGAGAGATCACCACAGGAGCTTCTCGCCTTGGTCTCTTCGCGACATGTTTAATTCTTCGCATAAATCCTGGACTCTTGGGCTTCTTCCCCACTTGCCTTGATGCTTCAGCTCCTTTAACTTGTTCTGTGAAAGGAATGTCAGAGGATAAACATCAACAAAATAACAATTCAAAGCTAAAACTAGCATACCAATAGGTCCCATGCTGGGGTTGGGTTCCCAAGCACAGCTTTAGTGGATTATCGAGGTGAGGGTATACTCTCAGGAGCCTCATGCTAAAAATGCTCAAATGATTAATGAGCACGAGCGGGATCCCCAAATTCATCAAAAGCAGCTTCGGTTCCAAGAGCCTCATCCTCCCTAGTAGCGGCAGGTATATTGCTCCCGTATTCATCAACGCACGGAGATCCCAGAAGTGTGCTCTCATCCAGATCCGCATCCACCTCTTCTTGTGTCTCATGAGGACTAAAAGGTCAGGATTATTCCACGCCGACATTTTCTTCGGCATATAAGAATTCTTTAAGTTCCGATATATGACTCCTATTAGAAGTATTCTCAGATCTATAGCGACGTCGAATGAAGCGTAATCCCGATGAGTTGATTTTGAAGTTTGGGATCACCACATTCGCCATGCAATGCCATTTGTAATAAGCAAGTGTTTCCCAGGGCTGAGGATCTTGTTGTGGGAGTGATAAACGAGCACCGATACCACCAGTGACTACTAAAAACAAGCCCTTGCTCTGATAACTAGACTACAATCCTCAGATTGTAGTTGGGTGTTGGGGTTGCTAATGTACAATTGGTCATAACCAAATTGGCGGGCAAAACGGCAAGGCGGATATGGCTCTATTAGACATACGAGGCTGAAGCGGTAAATGAGATACCCAGGACAAATGTTCAGGATCCATGTGAAGCAACCTAGTGATAGGGTAGTGTAGCCCTAACCATTGGATTCGTCTACTACAGCTTGGCCATAGCTGGTCTCGAGAAAATGAGAAAAACACCGGTTGAAAGAAAAGCTTTTATGATCCCAGAGAATACATCTCACCAAGGCTATATAATGCTTACTCCAATCTAAGTTTTCCAACCTCAGGATGAAAGGAGTAGCCCATCCCTCTATGCAAGCGGAAGGCGCACCCATAAGTGTGGGACAGTGCTTAACGAACCACGCCATGAGATAGGCGTAGGGAAATTCTACCTTTCGGGTTTTCATTACCGGGAGAAAAAGCATAACATAAACGTCATAATCCCCAATAGACACGGGCAAGCATGGTGGGTAGAAGAGCATATTGACGGCCGTGTGCCAAATAAACAGCTGGAAATACCACCTCTACTGGCAATGCATCAAAACTACCGAAGCGAACGATAACATGCTTAAGCCATAACATGAGATATCCTGCCACTAAGGCCTTGGAAGAAATCAGCTCCTCAAGCACTTGACATTCAAACTCAAATAGAGAATCATCCCTTTGCCTCAAAAGCTGCACAGCACGTTCTTCAGCTATAGAAAGGAGAGACTGATTGTGACGATCTTGCCATTTTTTGAAAAGGCTTTCAACCTTTACCAAATGCATCTAATAGGGTAGCGTGGCTATATCGCTAGTCAAGTTCTGCATCACATGCAAAAGAGGTTCCAGCACCGCCTTAATCCCAACAAAATCCCTGCCATGATCCAATAACTGAGTAGGGGATTCTTTTAGAATGGTGAGGAAATTATTCCGGACCATCGACACCACAAATTCTTTTGACAAGTCAAAAGAAGAAGATGGTGTAACATGGGAAGGCACCGCTTCCGAATGACCAGTAGATGTCGCCATTATTTCTGATGAAGTGAACATAGTGGTTGCCGTAATGGTTGTAGGAGCAGCGACAATGGTTGCAGAACCGACAACTAAAGTAGCAGGAGTGGCGGCAAACATGGTTGATGTTAGAGTTAGAATTTCCATTGAGGCGATAGAGCCATCGGGTGCAACGCTCATAGTCATCTCAGCCTCTGCTCCGGAAGCTATGTCCAAAGCAACTTCATTTACAACAGTTGTTTCAAGAGCAACAGTTGTATCCGTAGCTACTCCGGCGTCAATAGTTATACTCTGAGTGATCTCAGCTTTGATTGGAATAACGGGGGTAGTGGCAGCATCATCAGCAGTCATTCTTGGTTCAGGATGTGATCTCATACAGAGTTGAGACAGTGGAACATCATCATCAGACTCTAACTCTGTGTTAACTCCAATTGGTGCGACGGGAGGAGAGATCACCACAGGAGCTTCTCGCCTTGGTCTCTTCGCGACATGTTTAATTCTTCGCATAAATCCTGGACTCTTGGGCTTCTTCCCCACTTGCCTTGATGCTTCAGCTCCTTTAACTTGTTCTGTGAAAGGAATGTCAGAGGATAAACATCAACAAAATAACAATTCAAAGCTAAAACTAGCATACCAATAGGTCCCATGCTGGGGTTGGGTTCCCAAGCACAGCTTTAGTGGATTATCGAGGTGAGGGTATACTCTCAGGAGCCTCATGCTAAAAATGCTCAAATGATTAATGAGCACGAGCGGGATCCCCAAATTCATCAAAAGCAGCTTCGGTTCCAAGAGCCTCATCCTCCCTAGTAGCGGCGGGTATATTGCTCCCGTATTCATCAACGCACGGAGATCCCAGAAGTGTGCTCTCATCCAGATCCGCATCCACCTCTTCTTGTGTCTCATGAGGACTAAAAGGTCAGGATTATTCCACGCCGACATTTTCTTCGGCATATAAGAATTCTTTAAGTTCCGATATATGACTCCTATTAGAAGTATTCTCAGATCTATAGCGACGTCGAATGAAGCGTAATCCCGATGAGTTGATTTTGAAGTTTGGGATCACCACATTCGCCATGCAATGCCATTTGTAATAAGCAAGTGTTTCCCAGGGCTGAGGATCTTGTTGTGGGAGTGATAAACGAGCACCGATACCACCAGTGACTACTAAAAACAAGCCCTTGCTCTGATAACTAGACTACAATCCTCAGATTGTAGTTGGGTGTTGGGGTTGCTAATGTACAATTGGTCATAACCAAATTGGCGGGCAAAACGGCAAGGCGGATATGGCTCTATTAGACATACGAGGCTGAAGCGGTAAATGAGATACCCAGGACAAATGTTCAGGATCCATGTGAAGCAACCTAGTGATAGGGTAGTGTAGCCCTAACCATTGGATTCGTCTACTACAGCTTGGCCATAGCTGGTCTCGAGAAAATGAGAAAAACACCGGTTGAAAGAAAAGCTTTTATGATCCCAGAGAATACATCTCACCAAGGCTATATAATGCTTACTCCAATCTAAGTTTTCCAACCTCAGGATGAAAGGAGTAGCCCATCCCTCTATGCAAGCGGAAGGCGCACCCATAAGTGTGGGACAGTGCTTAACGAACCACGCCATGAGATAGGCGTAGGGAAATTCTACCTTTCGGGTTTTCATTACCGGGAGAAAAAGCATAACATAAACGTCATAATCCCCAATAGACACGGGCAAGCATGGTGGGTAGAAGAGCATATTGACGGCCGTGTGCCAAATAAACAGCTGGAAATACCACCTCTACTGGCAATGCATCAAAACTACCGAAGCGAACGATAACATGCTTAAGCCATAACATGAGATATCCTGCCACTAAGGCCTTGGAAGAAATCGTCTCCCCACATTAGAAAAAGTAACTGTCAAATGTCGTGCCTACCGGGTAGCCATGCTCATCTAAAGATGTCACATAAGATAGTGGTAGATTGGCAAGTATACATCGAGACAGTTTGCCTGCCTTACAAGGACCCAGTCATACTATGGGGTCCTTCTTATGATTCAAATTCTGAAAGAGGTAATGTGCCCAGATGTTATGGCTGACGAGCTTTTCATCTTTCTTATCAATCCATCCCTTTACATTCAGACAAATATAGTAGTGGCACATTACCTCCTAATAAGTTTCAACAACTTGAGTGTGTTCCTTCTCTAAAGCGGTTAGTTCCTTGTACCCCGGGACATATTCCTCATAAGGGTATCTTTCGTATGGCAACTCGGATACTTCAGCCATCTCATGAAGAGGAATCCCTAATTCACCATTTGAAGTGAAGAAAGTACAAGTGTCGGGATTATATAACTCCAACACACCGAAGAATTGGTGAGAGTTAGTTCTTAAACCAAGTTGTGTCGCCCTAATGGGCGCGTAAAACCTAAATCTCTGCAGGTCATTCTGGTTCTCCTGCAAGATGTATTCAGTGACATGAGGCCACCACTGGGTAGGACTCTAATGAGACCAACCAAGAGTCCTAAAGTCCTTAGCCGGGAAATGCCCCTTTAAGCACATGCGAGATCATAAATGAATAGATCATCATCAGGATCGGACTCGCATACCACACTAGGGCTATCACCTAGTGGTCATGTGCACAATGAAGATGAAGCTCCAATATTACTTGAAGTAGAGTCCATCGGAATCCGTTGGATCTCCTCCAAGTTGCCTTGACATGCCTCTATATGTTTTCACAATAAATAGGTACTATCAAAAGAAACAAGTTTGTTAGATATAGATGGTTCAAAAGCTTTAAGCATAAAATCTAACAATAACTTGTTCATGGTAAACATTTTCCTATCATGATTACGCTCCACTTGGATTTCTCCAAAGTGGGCATAATGTAAGCACTAACAATAACTTCCCATAAATCTAAATGTTTAGATCTAACAAATATTTTAAATCTAAACATCCATTGAGCATAAGGAAAATTATTGAATAAAGGAGCAATATTTATATCATAGCCTATACAAGGGGTACCATGCATCTCCATAATAAACGTGCAAGCAAGAAGAATAATATCAAAACAAGATTAGCAACAATAATTAGAACAAGGGATCTTTAACTCAAGGTAGTTAAACATCAAATCAAAGAGCACCAAGCTCTGATACCAATTGAAAGTAACCTAGAGGGGGGGTGAAAAGGGTTATTGCTAATCTTATTAGATATTAATACCGATTAAAACTTATTAAACAAATATATCCTAACAATGATGATATTCAATAAGATATATGCAAGGATATATATGTAAAGGGGAAATAAACAAGAAACAAAATAAACAAATAGTGGACACAAAAATCAATCCAAACACAATGATATGATCATGGAGTTCGGACATTCCGTCCTACGTCTCCACTCCCCACTTCCGGGGAGAACTCCACTATCGACACACCCGGTTTGGAAGCCGGAACTTCTCTACACACTCGGTTTTCTGGCTCACCAAAAACTCTACAAATCTCTCACAATGTACATACACAAACTACAACCTCAAGTGTTGGTCCTCACGTATCGCCTCCCTCAAGTGCTCAGCTTTACTATCTCTCTCTAGGCTTTACTACCGATGTCACTCCTCTTGGTATCGACTACATCCTCACCACACACTCCTCTTGGTGTAAATGTGTATTACAAGGTGATTCTCACAAATGAAGCTCAAGTACAATGATTTTTTCTCTAACAATGAATGAGAACACTATGGAGCTCACTCTCACTAAATCACTCACCACAACTCAACAATATATTGTATGAATAATACTAAAAGCTCAATTGAGGTGTGAGTGATAAATGAGAACAATAAAATTCTAACTCAAATAAAACTAGCTAAGATATGAATATAAAAATCAAAAGATAACTAAGCTAGATAAAAGAGTTAGAAATCTTTTCTATAAACACAAGGAGCTGAAGATAGATGATGAGGATGAATTCTTCAATTGAAATCAAAAGCTTCCTTCTTGTGAAAAACTCCTCTTTTAAAACAAACTTAAAACAATGCTTAAACACAAACTAAACTCTTTCAAAACTTGATTAAAACAATTTTCTTGATTGCAATAAGAGTTGAATGCACTAGGGTATTTATAGGCACTCAAGACATCAGCTAAAACCCAGAGAAAAAGACAAAACAACTCAAAAAATAAAAATTTGGAAACTGCACAAAACTAGTCATTGGAAGGCTTATCAGTTGACTGACGGGTTTCATCAGTCGACTGATGGGCTGACCGTTACACGCAATCGGCAGCTTATCAGTCGACTGATGATCTTTTATCAGTCGACTGATGGATCATCAGTCAACTGGTCAGTCGATAAAAATGAAACAGAGACTTTTGGTGATTGCAGACACTTTTATCAGTCGACACATCAGTCAATTGATGTCATCAGTCGATTGGTCAGTCGACTAATAACAGGTTATCAGCCTGAATCGATTTTAAAATTAAGTTTCAAAGCTCTGTAAAAAATAGTAAATAAATTCCAAAAAATGTGAAACTTTGTAAACAGTTTATAAACATTTTGACAAACTTGTTTGAAAAGGAATTTTATAAAAAGGTCCTCATGTTTTTGAAAACTCAATGTTTATCAAAAATATACATAATACATGTTTTTTGATGAATCTTGAAAATGAAGTTTGACATGTAAGAACAAATATACATAATACATGTTTTTTGATGAATCTTGAAAATGAAGTTTGACATGTAAGAACATGTGGAAACTTTATGAAATGTTTTTATAGAATCTTGAAAATGAAGTTTGACATGTAAGAACATGTGGAAACTTTATGAAATGTTTTTATAAACGTTACAAAACATGAATGTAATGTAAACAAGATTAATAAACGAATATTGCATTGTTTTCTCAAATAAACTCATTTTGTACTAAAATCAAAATTGTGTGTGTGTGTGTGTATATATTGAGTTTAAAATATATTCACACAATATACGCTACAAAACAACTAATATACCAAAGCTTGATAGGTCTTCAATATGCTCGTGTTGGTACATTTGTGGATAAAGCTTGAACTTGGATCTTGACTTGAATGCATAGCTTCATACCACAATCCGCCAACCTCCATTTGATGTGATCGTGTAGGCTCAATCCATCCAACCTCCAATGTGGGTATTTGTGTAGATTACCTAACAAAATGAATGCAAACACTTGACACATATTATTAGGAATTGTTTGTGGTCATCAAAACAAGATTAGGGAGTAGGCTCATAAACATGAGACCTAACAATATATTGGGTTGTGAGATTGTGATTTGTGAGATTGAGCTTACATTGAGTTCTCATCCAATTAGAGAACATTATATTATAATTGAGCTTTATTGTGAGTTGCACATTGTATTACACTTGTACACCGAGAGAAGTGTGTGGTGAGAGACGGGGTTGTCCCAAGAGGAGTGGCGTCGGTAGTAATGCCTAGAGGTAGGTCGTAATTCCGAGCACTTGAGGGAAACACGGGCTAGAGACCAACACTTAGAGGGTGTAGAGTGTGATTGCAATTATGTGTGTTGTAAAGTTTTCGGTGAACTAGAAAACCGAATTGTGAGATGTAAACGTTGTTCGGATGAGCGTTGAAAACCAGGTTGTGATAGTGGATTTCTCCCCGGGAGTGGGGAGCGGAGACGTAGGATGGAAGGTCCAAACTCTGTGATCATCCTTGTGTGTTAGAGTTTGCATTGGCGTATCATCTGTGTCTAGTGCTTAGTCTATTTTATTCGCCTTTGCTCATTGTTTATATTGCTCATTCTTGCTCATATCATATTATATATCTATCTTGCAAGAATAATTTGTTAATAAGTTTTAATCAGCATTAATATCTAATAAGATTAGCAATAACCCTATTCACCCCCTCCCTCTAGGGTACTTTCAATAATATACCCCGCCCGACAAAGTACAATACAGCATGAAATCGCCATATTTGCCTTAGGACGTGTTTTGATGAAACAAAACATGTCTTTTAAATGTCAATCCCTGCAAAGGAGGATATCATCTCTTCCGAGTGCCTCGCAAAGGAGACAAACGAGGGTGCAATATTCAGAATGTTGAATTTACAAACGCTATAAATCTCACCCCCGTAAGAAGAAGTTGCGGGAGCCGCTCTCTCAACATGCTGAGAGGCCGATCGACTCCTATGAAAATGCGGTCACCTAGGAGACATTGCTAATCTGCAATGAAAACCAGTGGTTTAGACAAAATTATTGAATCAGTTCAAGAACCCAAAATTAAAAGGGAAATTATGAATTTTAGCCGAAATCCTACAAACAAAATGGGATTTTCCGATTAAAGTCTAATTAAACCTACAAGATCCATACATACAAACGATGAGTTCGATTTTTATCCAAAACCCATCACAATCAATTTTGGTCAAAATACGCAAAATACCCCCAAACCCATGCTAAAATTTCGGCCATGAACTCAAGTTCAAGTTCGGCCATGACGAGGGATAGAAATCACATCAAACCCAAGTTCATAATTTGGTCACCATACTCATCTTCCTCATATCAAAATTCGGCCATATTCACATCAAGCCCATGTCCAAAAATCCAACCATGATCTCAAGAAACCCTTCAAAAGTTCAGCCATGGCCATGAACGCACAACAAAAAAATCACATCTCTCATATACAATGTTGAACCATACTCACGTTACAAGATTAAAGTTCTAATCTTTACATCCAAACCCATAAGCTCTTGAATCAAAATCAAGCATACAACATAAAGGTGATGGAAAAGAAGCTTATCCAAGAAGGAGAACCTTGAACCCAACTCAAAAAGCCCAAATCTTGAACTAAAGAATCCAATAAACCTTAGAGCTTAGAGGGGAATTTCGGCCAAGAGGGTAAAAAAGGAGATGATTTCCAAAATTTTGAGGGTTTGAGGGGTTTTAAAGTGTAAGAGTTTGTGGAGATTTAGAATCCTTAAGAGGGAGGAAGTTGGGTTTGGAGGAGTTTTGAAAAAAAGAAGAGAGAAGAAGGGGGGACGAAGATGTAAATGGTTTGGCGGGGGGATTAAAAAAATCTATGGGTAAAATCCTTCCCCACTCTCTCTCTCTCTTTTCTCACCTGTACCCCCTCTTTCCTCTCTCATCTTTTTTCTCTCTCCTCACCTCCCCCATGCGAAACACTTGTTGTGTTTCGCACGTACGAAACACCATGTGTGTTTCGCACATGTAAGAAACACTTCATGTGTTTCGCACTTGAGGGAGGGTCCCGAGTGTTTTTGGCGATATATTTTTGCCCGTTATCGGCTGGTTTCGCCTATTATCAGCCATTTTCACCCGTTTTGATGTATTCGAAGCCCGTGCTCACACTCCGATGAGTATATGAGTATAAATTGCATCTCTTTGAACCTCCAACGGGTACACGAGATTAAACTGATTCCTGAAACTCCAAGGAGTATACTAGTATAAACTGATTCTCCGCGCTCCAATGCCTTAAGAGCTTAAACTGTGTAGAGTCCAGTTAATGTATGAGTATAAATTATGTTCACACAAGTCAACGCCGGTCAACACGTTGCAAATGAAAGTCAACGCCGGCTAACACGTTGCAAGTGAAAGTCAACGCCGGTCAACGTGTTGCAAATGAGAGTCAACGTCGATCAACGTATTGCAAAGAAAGTCAATGCTAGTCAACGCATTACAAATGAAAGTCAACACCGGTCAACACGTTGCAACAAAGGTCTATGCCGGTCAACACGTCGATGATTTTTGCTGAAATAAGATTCAGGATGAAATTCCAGGTCAAAAGGATAATCCTGAGGAGTTCAATTGTGATTCAGATACGAATTCTTGACAAAAATGATCAGTTCAATAACACAAGCTAAATTCAAAAAATAACACACTAGTTTCAGTTCAAGATTTCGACAACGGTTAGACGATAAACGCAGAACCGAAAAAATTTTAGCTATTCAACAAAATACCGAATAGACTAAAAGCTGAAGAAGTCTAAGAATTGAAGGTTAGGCCCATCATATTCAAAGTATATCAGCCTTCTCTATAAAAAGAATTAAGCTGAAACACTTTGGAGGAGGTATCTGTAGGCATTAAAAATTACCTATAGGTTACCACATGCAGCTCGAGACAAAGAGAATGCAATGAACGTTATTATTCGAGTCAAAGAGGATTATCCGATACCGAAGAGAAGCCAACAAGCACACGAAGCGAGTCGGCAAAACATACGAGTTAACAAAACACATGAAACACCGAAACAATAGAGAAACACAATGAGTGCTTCGCCCAAGTGGGCGAAACACCATGTGTGTTTCGTCCACATGGGCGAAACACACCACTAAGTGTGTTTCGTCTACATGGGCGAAACACACAGGCTATTTCGCCTAGTCAAGACACCTAACGACGCGTATTTCGATAGAATTCTGGGATTCGTTCATTCCAGAGCCTCCACAACTGACTTGAGGCTATACTTGAACATGGAAAGGTGGTTATTAACTAAAGATAATATCAAATCGTGAATTCTTATCCGAAAATGGGGCACCTGAAGCCTATAAATATAGCCCTAGGGTCCCTATGCATGGGATCTAGAATTTTGAGCTTTGAGGTGAGGTGCTGAACCTGAGAGAGCTAAGCCACAAATTTTAGAGAGAAGGATGAGATCTTAGTGAGTTCTTCAGCATAAAGAGGAGGAGTTCGGCAGATCTTCAGCCTTTTGGCACCCCTACATCAGTTCCTTAATATCAGACTTCGTTTTGATCTTGAGAAGAGTACTTATCTCACCTTGTTGAGATATTTACTTCAGTTCTTGTTTCCTTTGTGAAGCGAGATCAACCAAATCTGATACTCGATGGTCCACGGATCAAAGACTCCCCAGCATAGGTAAAGATCACATGCAAGTAGCGACCGATAAACAATCATGCGTGTGTTTCTAGGAGATCCCCCTGTTTGTTTTTATTGTATAAGAAAGTCTTATAAAAAGACCAACCTTCTTTTTTTTAATCTGTAACATGATAAACGTGTAATGGATTCAGTAATAAAAAAGATTTTCGACGCAAACATGCCAGTTATTCATAATCTCATGTGAAGAAAGATGATTCCAAATAAGGTCTAGAAAATGAAGCAGTTCAAGCATATTTGTTCAAAATCAGTATCATTCATATCATGTGAAGTAACAAGTTAATAAATATGTATTTAGAAAAATTGGCAATTTTGTAACACAAAAACATGAGTGGCCATCAGCATCACGCTCGTAAATAATAACAAGCACAAGCACAACCACAATTCCACTAATTAAAGAACAATTTTTCTCACACATAATATTTACAGAAAGAAAGGTGAATGAAAGAACCCAAACAAATCTAAAGTAAATGTCATGATATTCCTAATAAAAAGTATAATCTAATTCTAGTCACAAGTTCTATTATAATCAATTTCATATAGAAAATCTGAACCAAAAAGTCTATTACAATCAATTTCATATAGAAGATTTTAACCAACAAAGTCTATTACAATCAATTTCATCTAGAAAATCTTCACCAACAAAGTTTGTTACAATCAATTTCATATAGAATATCTTAAACAGAGAGAGAGAGAGATCTGTCGAAGTCCTTGATTTTGACTTTAGTGAGCCCCTCAAAACATCAATCTAGCATCATTCATCCTCTAAAATTAATTCAAAAAAATTCAAATAAGTACAATATAAACATCAAAAACTATAAAATAAAGTCTTAACATTCTTTTAGAAGAAAAATGAAACTACCACTTGTCGTGTCATGGTTCTTTTCTAAAGACTAATCATCAGAAATGATGAAAGTAGCTTGTAGACAGCCAAAACATTAGAAATTAATTTGCATTCACATAACAAGTCTCATAGTGAGACTAGTATTTTCCGAACAACTATGAAATCCTAGTGCTTATTCATTTTGCATTTCCATGAAAATACACATGAATATAGGAACAGATACTTTGATGCAACAACCAACAGTCATAACTTCAAGCAATTCCAATGGAGAGGAACAATACAAGAGGCATAATTAGCATTCCACTACCACATATTTTTAAGGATATTTTTATTGAGCTCAATCACATGGACTTGTCAATACTCTTATCTGGTCTTTGCAACAGACAACTCAATGAAGAGTGAAAAAGTGAAATAGACAAAATTCCTTACATGCAAGCAGTCTATTACTCGAATTAAAGTTAAGATAAAACAATTTTATAAAGTAAACAACCTTATAAAGTGATCTCAAGTGGTAATAAGTGGACTTGAAATCCAAACAAACCCATTTTCCTGAAGAAATTTGTGAGTTGCATGTGACAATGCATTCCTCACTCTTGTAACCTACAGCAAGCATGTATTGGACAAACATTACCCAACCTGTAATGAATCAACAACTTCTTCACTTAGAAGTGAAAATAAGTCCCAAATGCAAGTAGAAACAGATAGCAAAGCGCTAACAACTCATTCAAATATGACGCTAATATTCCCAAATGCTAGAAGGAACACTATATGTTGGATTTGTGACATCAAATCCTGGTAACAAACTCTTCACTAGAGTTCTCAACTAGGGTGGGGTGTTCGTGTTCCCTCAAGGACTCATTCACTAGAGTTCTCAAATGACACTAGATTTAAGGGATTAATATCCCATTTTACCACGCAACCTCCCCAGCCCACCCCCCGGCCCACACCCCCACCTTCCCACCCCTTCGCCATTAGAGATTTTTAGTTAAGTCCAACTTTTATCTTATTATTACGTATCAGTCCAAAACATGCACATTTCCATAATGTTTGATGCGTTCTTCCTTTTGAACTAAGCATACACTTAATCTAGTGTCCACATTTAGAAATTTCAAAGAACAAAACAAGGATAGTGTCCACATTTGGACATAACAAGCAATTAATATGTGACACCCCCACTTTAGTCCCACGTGAACTAGTGTGAAGAAATGTTAGTGGCTTAAATAGAGAAGCC
This sequence comes from Asparagus officinalis, assembly GCF_001876935.1. Classification (NCBI taxonomy): domain Eukaryota; kingdom Viridiplantae; phylum Streptophyta; class Magnoliopsida; order Asparagales; family Asparagaceae; genus Asparagus; species Asparagus officinalis. The sequence continues at coordinate 37,080,807 of NC_033803.1, forward strand.
CAATGCCCAAGAACAACTAGTGCTAGTATTTTTGCAAAGTGGATTTAGCCAATATCGAGTTGCTCTTGGTAGGTTTCACGGCTTGCAT
>NC_033803.1:37080904-37178321 GCF_001876935.1 Asparagus officinalis
GGACCCGGGGTTTGATAAAATGGTATCAGAGCAGTTGTCAGTCGGAAGTATGGAGCTAAGTGTTATACGGAGCTAAATGTTACACCTCGTGGATGCGATGGAAGCTACCTCTAGAGCCCGTAGGAGCCACCTCTAGAGTCCACATCACCTGGCATTGACACTGGGATTTGCCAATTGTCATGTCGTGACGATGAGAACGTCGTCTTTGTAAGGTGGGATGATTGTGACACCCCCACTTTAGTCCACATGAACTAGTGTGCTGAAATGTTAGTGGCTTAAATAGAAAAGTCCAAGGCCCAAGAACAACTAGTGCTAGCATTTTGGCAAAGTAGATTTAGCCAACATCGAGTTTCTCTTGGTGGGTCTCACCGCTTACACATGCCAATGGGCCTGTGGGCCCGGGGCTTGACATAATATCATTTTCAAGTGCTCTTTGTTGAAATAATAGAAATGTAATCACCAACATGTGTTGTTTATACCAATGCTATATAAATAGAAGAGAGAGATAGAAGGGATCTCGTCAAGCTAATTGTAGTGAAAACTCAAAGAGCAAATAAAAGCAGAGATATCAGTAGAAGTGGCATCATTTTGAGCAGTTGACCCACAGTAGCTGGTATTGGGATATGGTTCATATTGAACAAATTACCTTCATATTGAACAAATTACCTTCTTTTCTATAACCCACATCATAGAAGTGGGCATCATTTTGAGCAGTTGACCCATAGTAGCTGGTATTGGGATATGGTTCAATATGAAGAATGTCAAGACCCCAACGAAGAATATCAGGATCTTGTTCATACATAATCATCAGCTTATGATAAATCTTCAACTAAAATATCCTGGAAGAACAACAGTACCTGTAATAAGCTGCTAAAGGGACACACATTAGTTAATCTTAAAATCTTACACCACCTAAATCTAATATCTAATACTATTATAAAAGTGGATTGTTATGTTAAAACATTTCTCCCTAATATGCCATTCAACACATCAATCCAGGCATACATGAGACACGTAAATACTTATTTTTCATAACGTCACCATTGTTTACACATCCATCTATTCATACATTATGATGACATATTCATACTCAATTTTTCATAATCACCATCTTTATGACCATCAAAATTTCATTTAACCACACACTCATAACATTTATCCACTAACTCCTAACACTAAATATAACTTTCAAATTCTTCTCATAACCCCCAATCTTATTAAATCATATCACATTAATTACATTACAGTTAAAGGATTTAAATATATTAAGAAACTTTATATCTATATATTAGTAAACTATATATTATAGTTAGTATAAGATGTACATTAGTTATCTTTGAGGGATGTACATTTATCTTACTTTTTTGTCACCTAAATATTATTATGCAGTTTTTACTCAACTTACTCTAACTAAACCTTCCTCCACGTCCAATAAAGTACTTAAGTCCAATTAACAACATTCAATAGTCAATGCATTTGATGTATAGAAATAACGCCAAGCTCTACACCACCCATCAAATTGTAACGTACATGTGCATTAATTCAATTGGCACTTTTAAGACTATTATAAATCCCTCGAGATTCTTGTGAAACATGTTAAACTTAATTTCAAGATTGGATGTGTAGATCATATAAGAGAGTTGTTTATATTGGTAGTATATTTATCCCACTAACTTCCTTGAGTCTGAATGAACTAATCACAATTTTTTGTTAATAGGTAAGGAATTCCAAGTTTCTTTGATAATAATCTCTTATATCTATATCCTACCGCAAGAGAGAAGTTTTTGTGACACCATTTTTTTTAGTATATATGCGTAAGTTCTTTGAAGGGGGTGAATGTCGTCGGAGGTGCCCAACCCAGTGGAGGCTGAGATTCTAGGGAGAGGAGGGCATAGTAGTAAGAGGATGGAAACATTATGGATTTTGAGTTCTTTTGAGAGTGTTCCTGTTTGGACGTTTTTGTGGTGTTAATGTGCATTTGTTATAGTGAGATAATTCTTTTCTGATTGACTCTGTGTATATATACTCTTCAATGGGTAACAAAGCAGTTCCTCTAATTAGTTTCATGTGGCCTGGAATACATAGTGTTGTTTTACATAGTGTTGTCATAATTGATTGTGTATTATACATTTTTTATATTATAATTGTTTAGAGGCTTTTTTTTAAAATAGTTGTTGGAAGTTAGGTGGGTATATTGAAAAAAATTAGGGGCTATACTGCTGAAAGGGAGAAGAAAATTGGGCAAACATTTTGATCTTTGCGAATCGCCCAAAAGTGAAGGGGCCAAGTGATTGATATTTTTAAAGTTCTGAAGGTTTATCTTAAAATGGGCCAAAAGATATGGTGTTATGTGAAATTGCTCTAATTTTGACTCTAAGCCTTATTCCTTATTTTTTTATTCCAGATAAGGATTCTCTGAATTGCAGGCCTATAAAAGCCATTCTCTATCTAAAAAAGGCAAGATTTTAGAATTTAAGTTAAAAATTAGCATAAAACTATAAATTATTTTATTGAATTTCTTAAAATTAATGATAATGATTTTAATCCTATGTAGTTATCAATGCCAATAAATATTTAGCAATTAACAAAAGCATCGATATTAAAACTTACATAGGTTACAAGAACTGTCAACACAAGGAGACCATTGAAAATCTTTATATAGGTAGAATAGACAACAACATATCTCATGCATTCTCAAAAATTTTAAAGATTGATGTGTCAAAAAGTATTCGGTGATTTTGGTTCATAACACTAATGACGCATACAAAAATATCAATTTATTAATCACCGGACTAGAAGATTTGCGTGCTAATTCATCTTAACATTGAGTTGAAAATAACATGTTTGAAAGCCTCTCTCATGCATAAAATGATTGACCGATTATTTTTTTAACCATATTAAATGCATGTGTAAAAAAATCTTCAAAGGGGAACTTCTTAAGCATAGCTATATCTTTAAATGAGCATCATGATTATCCATTACACTTGCTATCCCTATAATTTTTCTTAGCAAACATCAAGTGATTGGTGCTTTTTTGTATTTGAGATTTCTGAAGTTATTCATGATGACCAATTAGATGGATAGTTCACACACAAAAAGTATCATCACAAAAAATAAACATAAAAAATAAATACACATGCAATGCACGTGCACTATACTAGTATTTCTTAACCCAGTTAAAGACGCTAAAAATACAACATAAGAGTAAATTATCCACCAGAAGAAAATTAACCATTGGGACCTCAGATAGCTTTAAAAGTTCATGTTTTCTTATTTGGGCTATCACTATTAGGGATGAAGAAAGGAGCTTGGGAAGCATTTAATGGTGAAAGCAGAGATATCCAAGATGCAACATTGATCACAAATAGGTTCAAGGTTAACTTCAAATTACATTGGATTACTTCATTGTTTCTATTATTCATACTCTCCAGAAAATTAATCTTTGTTCTCTCCAAACTAGAGTATGATTCCTTCTAAAATAAGATGGAAACTATGCTATTAAGGATAGTCATCATCCTAAGCCTATCCTAATGGAGAATAAGAAATGTGCAAAAAATGAAGTCATTATTCTCTGGTTATAACTTATAATCAACATATTTCTCAAAAGGAAGTCCTTCACTCTTCTAAAGGATCAAGTTTTTGAGGAAGCAAGCTGGCATACAAGAATATAGCTGTGCATTAACTCCATACTACAAAGGGGATAACCATCTTACCTGTTAGATCTCAAAAAAATTCATGGATTATTTAAATATTAAGTAATTTGATAGTCTATGCTTAATAAATCTAAAGTAAAATATGACAACAATATAATAGTTTATAAATTCTAAATAAAATTGACTAGTGGATTTAATTATAGATTTCACACATCTTTAATTGATTTCCTCCATATTTTACACTTGTGATTTTCCTCTTTGTTCTTGATTTTCTTTTATTTATTTCTTGATTTTATTTTCCTCTAATTTCTTCATTTTTCTTTCTCCACTCTTAATCTGGTTTTGTTTTATTTGCATATAATCACACCCACTCTCCTTATCTCTCCACATTCACATTTATCACTCCTAATCGTCCACACAACACATAACTTGAGAATTAAATTTGGATTAATTCTTACAACACCTTTCTTGTGAAATTCGACAATCTTTTATACCATAATTTGATAGTTGTACACTTGCAGCTTAGGTATTATTTATCTCCTATCACGTTTTTGGCGCCATTGTCGGGAAAATTGCTTGTAATTAGATTTTCTCTTTTTTGGTTCTTTGATTTGTGTGTTTAAGTTTGAAGGAACAATTTTGAAGGAGAAAAAAAGTTAAAGATTAGAGAGAAGATTTGCTTGAAAAAGTAAATTCACTTTCTTATATTTTTATTTCCACCTTCTAGTTGGGCTTTTCACATTAGAGACAATTAGGAGCTAATAAATAAAAAATAAAAAAATTGTCGACCATAATAAAATCTACTCTCCACTTAAATAACTACTAACAAGATAGTAAATCCAAACAAAAGCTCTTTCTCTCACATTCGTTTGTTTGATTATTGACCCTAATTAAAAAAAAGAAAAATATTTTCCTTTTTGCATCATTTATAGTTACTTTTAATTCCTTGTGTTGCATTGCATATAACTAGTATAAATTCACCCAAGTAAGTTGAGCATCTTGATTTGACACACACTTGAAAATATTCTTAAGGGCAATAAGTCCTAATCAAGACAATGTGAGGGATTTCATTGCCCTTTTTTTGGCCCATAAGTCACTAATTCCTTACTACTCAACCCCAAGTCTTTTAAAACTCATTAGACGTTGACCTCTAAGGACTCAAGCTCATTAATGAATAAGAAATTCTTAAGTGAACCGGTTTAAATTTACTTAAATCCGTTGGTGTCTATGACAAGGTTTAGAGATTGCATAAAGCGCTCTACAAGGAACAAGATACTTAATTAGTCTTCGGCCTCCCTCTAGTACTGTCCTTACTTGGCTAACTGATCGAGTAAACTTCAATCTTTTCATTGAATGAGTTTTTAGTTAAGAGCTAGTCTAGTTGAGTCTAGACTTAACCCTAAAATTAAGGGTGATTGATACAAAGTAATTGCTCTTGATTTGTTATAGTTAAGTTTTTCTTTTATCCTTCTTATATTCTCTTATTAATCTTTTAGATCTTTTAATTTTTCCTTTAAAAAAATTTAACTAACTTTTATTTTGTTTAGAACTTTTCCAAAAAAATTTAAAAAAAATTATTTTGGTCTGGATTAGGGATAATGCTGCTCGTTTAATTTGTGTTGAATTAGTTTTTTAGACTAAACCAATAAAAAAATCCTAATCCACCCGTTCTTCGGGAAATATATATATTATCCTAAAGAAGAGAATGAGTCAGACCCAAGTTTTGAGAAGATTTTTTGTGATGAAATGAAGATATTGGTAGAGTTTGGATCAAAACTAGTTTTCACGGAGGCGGACGCAAATTTCTCTAATCTTAGTTTTGAAGCATTTTTCACTGATGAGCGTAGGTTCTTAGAAAATAAACAAATGCCAAATTTTCATATCTCAACTATGAATTTTGGGTTTGAAGATTTTTTTTAAAAAAAGAACTGGTTGTGTTAAGATAAACCTTCATTAATAAGGAATCTAAGCCCAAATCTGAAACTCGTTTTTTGCCTGATCGATATCAAAAAAATCAAAATGCATAACCCCATCCATATGTACCTTCAAATGCTACAGAAATATTTAAAAACTTCATAATATACATAATTAAAGCATATTTTCTGAGTTTATTAGACTTCTTTAAAATTTGAGGAAGAATTTTCAGTAATAAGGTAGGATTTGATGTAGAGCATGAGTTTTTTATTTTTAATCTGTCATTCTGCATCTTTACTTTTTGTCTCATAGTAATAAGAATAATAAAAAAATTATTCTTTTCTCATTTGAGAGTTTATTGTTCTTTGAAAAAAAAAGAAAAAAAAGAAGAAAAACAAAATGAAAAAAGGAAAAAAGAGAAAAAAGAAAAAAGAAAGAAATTTTTTTTGACTTCATCATCCTCACACCAAAGATAATTGTATGGATACGTGAAAAATCACATTCAATAGTACACATATTTTACATTAGAAGACAACACTTGATAAAAGATCAATTTCTTTGAACCTTTTGTTCCTTTATAATCAACGACAAGCTCATACAAAGTTTTAGTAAAAAATATCAAAAAATGTAATTATTAGTTATGACCGTTCATATATATATAAGAATTATGCAATATTTCATCACTATTTAAACAAAAATAATTATGTTTACTGTGAAATATAGTCTAATAGAACCTAATGGAAAAAAGCTCAATGCGTACATCTAGGCCTGTCCATCCGGGCCGGCTCGGCCCGAAAATTCGGGCCCGGGCCGGGCAAAACAGGAGCCCGGACCCGGGTACCCCGGGCCGCCGGGTTTTTTTTTAATTTTTTTATCAAATTTTTAAATTTTATTTAAATTTTAAATTATAAAAAAAGACAAAAAAATAATAAAAAACAATAATTTTAGTAATCACTTAAAATGACATAAATTATAAATAAAAAATTATAAAAATAAATTCATTATTAATAATTAATAAATCATTTACAAATTACAAGTATAAATTTATTTTGGAATTCATCGCATCACAATAGATAAGTACATCCCAACTAGGTTTTTTTTTAATTTTTTTTCTTTTTTTTTTAAAAAAATGCTAAAAATTATTTTAATATTATTATATTTTATATAATTATGTATTAGTATATACTTATAAATTATTATGTAACTATATATTATATATACATATATTATATGTAAATATATTGTATATATTTATAAGTTATAATATACACATATGACATATTATACATATATAAAAATATATTATATATACATATATTATACATATTATATATATTTATATATACATATATAATATAATACATATAAAAAAATAAAAATAAAAATAAAAAAAATCAATCCGGGCCGGGCACCCAAGAGCCGGCCCGAGCCTGGCCCGGAGCCCAGACTTGGACCGGGTTTCCGGGCCGCGGCCCGACCGGGCCCGGACCGGCGGGCTTTTTGAACACCCCTACATACAAAAATGAAGTAAACCCAAATAGAGGAAACTTCTTATCGAAGATCACTCCATACACCCCCACCTTGGAGACCATTATTAGAAGATACAACTTGAAACCTATAGTCCTAACTATCATAATTGAATGCTATATTTCATATTCCAAGCACTTGACAATTACAATTATCAACGACCACTAGACATCATATGTAACTAAGCATTATGGAATTTGAAGAAAAACAAAACAAATACCTTAGTAAATATTCAAAGTGTTCATAAATGTTATGGAATCTGAAGCAACAAAAGCACAACTCCAGCAAAGGCTCAAATTTATGGTCCAATATTATTTAAAGATAAAATTAAAGTAATTGGTACCGTAAGGTATACAATTGGTAATGTGTCAAGCGAACCAAATAGTGCAAAATTTTGAACAAATTCTTAACCCCTTACTATTAAATAACTTTTGGTTAGACTATAAGATATTGATAATTATTCCACCTTTAATTATTGTCTAATGATGGTGATAACCATAATAGGAAAGAAGTAAAGAAAAAAAGAAATATAAAAAATAAAAAATAATAAAATAAGTATGAGTTCTAGATTTTTATCATCTAGTTCCAAGCTAAAACTTGGAATAATTTGAGAGACTAGAACTCTCATTTTTGTATAGAAAAATAAAAAAGGTGGAATAATTTTGTACCATTATCCCAATTCTAGTTTTGTTAGAGTTCTACTTGACTAACACTGTAAAATTTTATTCTGATCTTAGTTCTATGTGACTAACACCTTAAAAATTTATCCCACATATTATCCTAGTTCTAATTTTAAGTTCTAGGTGACTAACCCCCCTAAGTAGGCTCCAATTCCCAATCCGAGTTTTAGAAACTAACATTTGGGAGTGAGTGAAAACTAAATTCAGTTATTCCTCAAGAGGATGCTGGCATGGACTATGGCAACAGGGGTCACTAAAATATAAAAGTTTGCTTAGCTTGTATCTTGAAGAGAGAAACATATTTTTCTATAGATTTTAAGAACAAAATTAGAAAAAGGATCATCATGTTATTAATAATATCATTAATCGTTGAAAACTAAAGGATAAATAAATAGCTAAAAAACATATAATACACTCTTATTGGAAACTAAAAGTTTAATGGAAATAAAGACAGGTTAATTTCAGAACCCCACTAAACTTTGAGAGATTTTGCAGATAACCCCCCCTCCCCCCACCCACCCACCCCCCACCCACCTAAAAACAACAAGAAAAAACTAATTTATTCCACTAAACCTCCTATACTTTTGGGATGTTTCTATAACACTATGGGTGTCCAAAAAGCCCGTCGGCACGGGCCAGGCCCGGGAAACCCGGGCCAAGTTCGGGCTCCAGGCGGGCCCGGTCCGACCCGGAATAGTGAATTTTTTATTTTTTTTATTTTTTTATTTTTTATATGTATTATAAATGTATAATATATGTATATATAAATATATATAATATGTATAATATATGTATATATTAATATATTTTTATATATGTATAATATATGTATATATATAATATATGTATATATAATATATTTCTATATATGTATAATATGTCATATTGTGTATATATACTCTCTCTTAGTATATAAGTATATATAAAGTACTCTCTCTTATATAAGTATATATATGTATAAGTATATATAAGTATACTTTTCTTATATAAGTATATATAAGAATACTCTCTCTTATATATGTATAATGTATGTATGTATGTATGTATGTATATACTCTCTCTCTCTCTTAGTATATATGTATATATAAGTATACTCTCTCTTATATTTGTATACTCTCTCTATATAAGTATATATAAGTATCACTCTCTTATTATGTATAATATATGTGTGTAATATATATATATATACTAATATACTATCTCTCTTAGTATATATAAGTATACTCTCTTATATATGTATACTCCCTCTTATAATAAGTATACTCTCTCTTATATATGTATAATGTCTGTGTGTGTGTGTGTACTCTCTCTTAGTATATAAGTATATATAAGTATAGTATATTACAACGGCTACTTCTTCCTCATTGGCCCAACGGGCAACGCTACTTATGCGATTCTCTCTCTCTCTCAAGTTATAACTTATAAATATATACAATATATTTACATATAATATATGTATATATAATATATAGTTACATAATAATTTGTAAGTATATACTAATACATAACTATATAAAATATAATAATATTAAACTAATTTTTAGCATTTTTTTATAAAAAAAAGAAAAGAAAAGAAATTTAAAAAAACCTAGTTGGGATGTACTTATCTATTGTGATGCGATGAATTCTAAAATAAATTTATACTTATAATTTGTAAATAATTTATTAATTATTAATATAGAATTTATTTTTATAATTTTTTTTATTTGTAATTTATGTCATTTTAAGTGATTAATAAAATTATTATTTTTATTAATTTTTTTGTATAATTTAAAATTTAAATAAAATTAAAAAAATTAATAAAAAAATTAAAAAAAAAGAAAATAAACCGGGCCGGCCCAGAAGCCGGCCCGGGGTACCCGGGTCCGGGTCTGAGCTCCGGTTTTGCCCGGCCCGGATGGACAGGCCTACATCGGGTCCGGGTCCGGGCCCAGGCTCCGGTTTTGCCCGGCCTGGGCCCGGATTTTCGAGCCGGACCGGTCCGGATGGACAGGCCTACATAACACCCTAGAATTACTTTTATTCCACTAAACGTCCATGAAACTTGCCCATTTAGATCCTATAAAAGTAACATTATCAAAATCTAACTTGACACAAAAGACATATAACATCCTCTGCCCTCAAAAATTCTCATTTATCCTTTTCAAAATGGGGAATTATTTGAGGTCTGAGGAGTAATCCTCACATTTTTTATCATGTACCTAACACGTGACACATTGCACTTGGGGTGGGTGGTATTATTTGAGGTCTCTCTCTCTCTCTCTCTCTCTCTCTCTACCCCTTTCCCCTTCCCGAAGTTAGAGAGATCAATGCAAGAACAGACACAAAACCTTCCTCCTAAAATAACTCGCCCTCTCCTTCACGCTCATCTTCACACCCATCTCCAACTCCGTTGCTACCATCGCCATTGCCCTCTTCATCACCATCACATCAACAGCAACAATTTCCTGTGTCTCCTGCTTCGCGTGCTGACCGTAACCAATCTCCTTCGATGGAGGAGAACAAGTTACTGCTACTTCCTCTGTAACCAAGTATGCTATGCACTCCCAATTTTTATTATTTGAAGAACCCCCCTTTTCCATGGCTTTTCCTTGTTCTACTTATTTGACTATGGGTTTGATCCAGAAATTGCAGTAAAGTTAGTCTCAGTTTCTTGGTAAGGATTTTCCGTAATTTAGCATGGTTTCCAGGTAATTTGAAGGCAAAAGTTGTTAGTATCACAACGTTGTTTCACCCATAATATTCATACTCCTAGAACCAGGGGAAAAGGGGAACTGGAGACATAAAAAAGCTGGAAATGGATGATTAGTATTAGGGGAACTGGAGAGGTTTCGGATTAACTTCAGATGAAGAAAGCATAAGAATAGAGAAGAAATAAGAAAAATAAAAAAAAAGAACATTTCATGACAGAAGATGAAGTTTTTCATGCATGTGAATGCCACTGGTCGCATTCTTGCAACCAATGACAAATGTTTTAGTATATAACGTAGAGATTGAATTCCATCCCCACATATTATGTGTTAGAATATTATACCGATATATCTTGACTCTCGATTCAGGCATTTATATTCTTAAATATGTAAATAGACAATAATAAAAAGAAAACCATACAGTACACATGGAGACACTTGGTTTTGTTTTTGGCTAAGAGCCGTTCTTTAGATTTTCCTGTGAAAAACATCCATATTTCGAGAAAATTGTTGTCAGAGATGATTTATTTTACATCACTTTTGGATGCTAATTATCCTAGTTTTTTTTTCCTTTTGCCAAGAACCTGTGAGGCCTCATGTTTGTGTCTGCCAGCCAATGGTCTTTGCACATGTTAAACCATTAATCTTTTAATTATCACTTGTTGCTTCTGGAATTTGATGTCATTAGCTCATAGCCTCTGTTCCTACTCCCATTGAAAGTTTGAGGATTGCACTAATCCTTTTAAGCCCACAAAAATCATGAGCAATGACTAAAACAACTAAGTCTTACCTGTCTAAGGAATAATTTTGCTCTGCAACATCTATAAGGATTAAGGACCATTTGGGCCATTACTACTACTACAATCAAAATTCATTTAGGGCTACCTACTTATTCAACGACATTCCTCTAACCCTTCATCTTCATGGATCGATCCTCTTGCATTCATCCTTATTGGGGCCTTAACAAAGTCAAGCCTGTCCAAAACCTAGAGATCTTGAGGTTGGGCCTTGCCATGTTTGCTCGGCCCGTTTTCATTCGCCTGAACTTCAACCTTTACCTGTGGTGATTTTTGCAATGAGAAACAAAATGTTGTGATGAGGTGAGGAGAAGAGAAGAGAAGGCAAGGATGAGCATTGAGGAGAGGATAGGTGTGGCACCCCAAAATTGTATAGTCCTATGTTGATTGTGTGTCGGAATATATATATATGTTTATATAGTTAGTCAAAGGAGTCAAGTAGCAGCAATAACTAACATTTTTGCTAGTGGGTTGAGTCAAATAATGTGTTGCACTCATCGTTGCATGGAACCTGGTTTGTTCCGATTCACAGGACGGATAAGAGAGTGTGGTATGCCACTCGTTAGGAATCGGGTGGCAGGGGGTAAGCTTACACGGTATGCTAGGAAACGTGGTACATATTAGGTTCGGTTCTTAAATGTAGGAATCAGAAGTTTTGCAATAGTCAAATTTAAGAATTATGTTACAATTAAAGTATGCATACTTTATTTGCTTAATTTTTCATGTTTGTTGTTGTTTATTCTATTGAAAAAAAGTCATTGTTTGTCAAAATTTTAACTGGTTTGAATTCTAAATCGGGTCGCTATAGTTGGTGAATCGGGTCGTGTCCCACCATGAATCTAGTATGATTGAACTCGGGTAGCGGTTCGCTACAGCGCCTCATATTCCCGACTTTTATAGTTGCACTCTATGGGTCATAGGGCTTACATTGTGCAAACTGTCTCGTTTGTCTGGGCCATGACAATAGGCAAGGAAGAAGCTTGTAGGGGGTGAAGTAGGGAGGGTGAGAGGGAGGAAGTGTTTAAGTGCTAAGAAAGTATTTTTATGTAATAGAGTGGATAGTTCAAAGGATATTTTTACTTGTTTATTTGTCAAAAATAAGATACTTAAATTGTAACTTTATCCTCCTTTAATGTCTTGAAGCCTTAACTATGTGAAACTTAGTGACAATCAGAGGGAGAGTAAGATCATGATTATACTTTAATCTCCAAATATTCTTCAAGAAATTCAAACCTAAAGGCTGAGGAATACCCACCCTATTTTTAATTTGACAAAATTGTTATGAAGAGGATGCAAGTTTTTTTTTCTCTTTGAGAAAGGACTCAAGTTCATAAATCATAACACTCATGATTTCTAGAGGCATGTAATTTTGCTAATTCCATCTCGAGACTATTGAGTTTAAGGCAGGGTCCCATTGACACTTCATATATTGGTAGATAGTAATGCAGTGTAAGAGTGTCTGGCAACAAGATCCAAGTAGTTTACAGGAGAAGTATAAAGCTATCCTAAGCTAAAAAAGAACTCCTCTTATTTATCGTATTTTATTAATGTTATGACATTTCCTCCTGTGTCTGACAATTAAGTATAAATCCTTTATTTACCTTGAAAGATGTGTAACTAAAGTATGTTTTCCTCCCTTTTGACAAAAGCTAAAAAATTTTAGAAGATCATGTTACCATTTTAGGTTCTATTATACATCAGTAATAAGGCAATGCCTTGATTGGGTTAAGTATACATTTATACTGCTATTAAAAGCCCAAGCAGGGGCAATCAAAAAGTTGAAGGAAGGAAGGACATTCCTCCTTTCCGTTGTAATTAAGAGGGTAAATACATAAATTTATAGCAATGAATTGTTATTCTTTTTCTTTTCTTTCGCTTTCTTCTCAATTATTGTAAATTATTCCATATCATGATAATATGAAAGGAGCCCACATAATCAAATATCTGCAATATTCAGGTTAGAGAAATATAAAAAGAAATTGATTTATTTTAATAATAATAAATATTGTAAGTTTAAAAAACAAAGTTCTACTTTTAAGTCTATACTACTAGCTATACAATTATATAAAGAAAATGGTAATGATGGGAAAATTATTGGAGAAAACGAAGGTTGCATAGGTGTGCATTCCCTTTTTTTTTTTGCGATCCGCTCCGTTGAACTTGATCTACACGTTCTTAAACCCAAACACACCAATTTTGAGGTGAACCCGTCGTGTTTTGACCTTTCATCCACTCACCGTAATTTTAACGGTTTCGAATTAATAGAACTTTTTGCACGGCTCAACGAATGGTCAAAACACGACGGGTTCACCCGAAAATTGATGTGTTTGGGTTTAAGAATGTGTAGATCAAGTTTAACGGAGCGGATCGCAAAAAAATTATATATATATATATATATTCAATAATTGAAATTAATAATTTAAAAAGCTACAAATTGTCTTAACTATCTCAAGTTTCTCTTTTTATTTTACGTTCTTTTATTTGATTCAAACACATTATCAAATTCCCAATAGAGTAGACTTTTTGAAACCCTGGCTTTTTTGTTTCAAAAAAGTAGAAAAGACAAAGTCAAACTATCTCAAAAGAGAAAAAAATGCCTAACTCAAACATCTCCATAACTAGCAAGGACCATGTGACTTTTTAATAACAAAAGGAAGGAGCATGTGTGGCATTCGTATCATTGCCATCCTAGACAACAAAAAATAAAAGACAATTCATTCTCATTTCGTGGTAGATAAGCCCATATGGGAGATGATGTTATTCTCCATTAAGTGAATAAAAAATTAAGAGAGAGAGAGTTCTCCACTAAGTGAATAAAAACTTATGAGAGAGAGAGGTCTCCACTAAGTGAATAAAAACTTAGGAGAGAGAGAGAAGCTGTTCGTCTTTTTCAAGCCTTTGGTTGGGTTATTGGATCCAAAAAAACAGACCCTATAGCTAAATACACCCATTTTTAGCTCTGGTAACTCTCCTCTCACGTGTGAGAAAAATAAATCTCATGTATCCTCATCATTTGGGTGCGGAACCGCACCCAAAATGTAACCGACACGGGTACGACAACCTGAACGCCATGTTGGGGATCCTAGGAGAAAATAGAGCATCATGTTAGAAAAAATAATTCTCTCTTTAGAAACATCTTACCCTCTCTCTATCTTTGCTATTAAATGCACTATTGTTTCAAATAAAATTAAAAATATTTTTAATATTTTTTATAAAAACTTTAAAACTTACAAAAAGTAAAATAAAATTTCCATCATGTGCATTTGCACATTTCAGATATTTTTAGTATTCAAGACAAAAGTAGACAAACACTAAGCAATGTTGAAAAAATCGGTAAAAGCACCGATTTAGCAGTTTTTAAAGTAGAAGTGGTCCCTGGCCGTTTCACTTTTATTGATTCACTTGCATTAATCTTTTTTACACAAATAAATGGCGGGATATCAACTCTTTTGTACCCGACCGACCTTGATTCGCTTTTAAATCTTAAGCATGTTTTCTCATTTGCTACCCAATTCTATCCTCCATATTATAAACCCAAAAAACTCTACACCCCAAATTCTTCGCCTTCAGCCTCGTCCAACTGATCCTTCCGCCTTGTCCATCTCAATCCTTCTTCTCCGGTAAATAGTCCTTTCCTCCACCTCATCCACCTTTTCTTCTCCATAAAGCTCACCCCAAATTTAAACAAAGCTCTCGTCACTGAAGCCTCTTCGACAAGTCTGCTTACAATAAATATTATGTCCTAAGCCCGTGAGCTCATTGGCACCCATTGAGTGTAGTGCGTAGTTCGGCTCAAAATACTACTAAAATTGACTAGCTGATGCTACAATTCGCTCCTTAGACTATTTAAACAGTCAAAATTCTCTTTGTTTTCTCAATGTGGGACTAAACACTGGTAGTCTCACTATAACTCCACCTTAATTCGTGAAGTCTTCACTATAGCATGATAATTGGTTCGTCTCGGTATCACTGCCAAATGATGTGGACTCTAGAGGTGACTCCTACCTGCTATAGATGTGGCTCTCACCGCCCTCACGTGATGTAGCATAACACTTCGGAAAACCGTACTCCAACTATCTTACTTGTCCCTTGACCCTATAAACGTACAATATGTATAAACTTTTGAATTCCAAACACAAAATATAACTATCCTTAACATATCTATCTATTCTTTATTCATGGATATCACACTAAGGACTTTTTTCTCAATTTTAATATCTTGGACTGAAAATACTATTTCTAGAAATATAGAATTAAAAGTAATTCCCCATAAGCTGGTTTTATGTAGAAACCTCCCTTTAAAGGGTTTTTGGACTTAAAACAATTTTCTCACATTTCTAGGGGCCTACTATTAATTTTAAACCTTTCCTTTTTTTTGTCTTTTTTTCTGAACCCGTCATACTCAAATTGGGTTTGGTGGTGCTACACTCAGTGGGTCCCACATGCTAACGGGCATATACGAGCCTGGGGCATGACTGCAAAACCATCTCCACGCAAACCCAAAATAGACCTTATACCCCTTCTTCGTGTGAACCCAAACAAACCTTATACCCCTAAACTATGACCTCCAACAAGTTCTCTACGCGACGACGCCTCCTCTTGAGCTTCCTCGGCGTTGGCTGCAGTATTCTCGGGCAGCATGTATATATTTAATTATGACCTTTTTCTAATTTTATTCTCCTTTCAAGTATTTTGATTGATATATTGCTCAAGTGCTCATATTTGGCTTTATACTTGACTACGTTTTTTTTAATCTATACAAAATTTTTAATAGGATTTGGACAGTTTTTTTCCTGGGCACTTTTTTCCCCTTTGAACCTCTTAAGACCCAAAAAGCCTAAGCAATGTCTCACTGCTTTGCTCCACTTTCTGGTTTCTACAACCTTGCGACCAAGTCCTTCGACTGGGTTTTGGAGAATTAATGTCCCACGCGGTATTTACTACTGTTATCACATTTCATGACCTCATGAATAAATTGAAGATTCTGTGAGAGGTTACAAGAGGGCGAATGTGCTGAAGAGTAGGATTTGTGAAGGATATGGAACTGTAGTTCTTGAGAATTATTGAAGTTTTTGTGATTAAGTCATGTCTTCCCAAGAGTTGAGGAACTTCAGCTTTTCACTTTTTGTGTACCTCCTAGTCCAGACCATTTTGATGGTATCATTCATAGTAAGTATTCAATACGTTATTTTCCTACAGCAAAGTTCTGGCCAACCTTTTGATATCTAGTATTTTCTTCAGTGAGGGTCGGTATGGGATTGGATCTTCAAACCGATGAATGCAATTTCAAAATAACTCTGTTTCACCTATTTAGACACACACAGTGATGTGGTCTGACACAGACATGGAGTGGCAGGCAATTGTATCAAAATCCATTTGCTAGCGGACAATTTATGTGCATTTCTGTCTGAATAAATGTATATGTTGAATCATATAAGTACTTATTTTTTTGTTATATGTCAAAAAGGGCACTAACATATTCCATCTTATATACTTTTTTTTCAGATTAATAGTTTACAAATCTGCGAGTATCAAATACATATAGTTACACATGTCATGCCAATGTTTTTTTATAAGTTCTCACTGTGAATCTGGTTCAGGAATACCATTTTGCTTACCAAGTTCTAGCGATTGTATCAAGAAAATGCGGTTGCATGTGGGACAAAACAATACCAATACCAATAAAAAATTACTTGAATTTAATAAAAGAAGGATCATAAAACTTTAGAATAATGATAACAATTTTTCACACTTCTCCCACGCCACAAGAGAAAAAAGTGTGGGCTCCCTTGAAGACATTGGACCCCACATTTTTTCTCTCTTGTAGTATAGGAGTAATGCAAGTGGAGTAGCGTAGTTATCACTACTAGTCAAAACTTTGAACATCAATAGAATAGTTTTCTTCTATAAAGCCAATGCGTTGAAGTTCTTCATACATTGATTTGTTTTTTTTCCCTTGGTGTTATATTTCCAATATTTACAGCCAAAATGTCCTATTTCTATACCTGTTATGGTAGCATATTATATAAATACAGTTAGTTAGGATGGTGGTAATGAAGATGTGTCTGTAGTTAAAAGATGAGCTATGACTAATTTCTGATAAAATGGAATCCGGAATGACACAATGAAAGGATACGGTAGTCACTTAGCTGATTTTGTTACGTTAATAAAGTTGAATGGAGCACTAGGCTACCTGGAAATAGTGGATCAAAGCTTTATTTTTTTTCGAGCTCAGAAGCTTCATTTTTACATCATCTAGCAGCCAACTTAGATTTCATGCTTGATTCATCAAGGTTTGCCTTCTAATTATTTTATCAATGAACCTCGATACTTAATCTGTTTATTCTACTATTAGTAATCTGTTTATTCTACTATTAGCAAATTGGAGCAGGGAGAGTTGGAAGAGAATTATTCTACTATTAGTAATCTGTTTATTCTACTATTAGCAAATTGGAGCAGGGAGAGTTGGAAGAGAACTTGGAGCTCGAAGACGAAGAAGGAGATGTTATGTTTGTCATGACTGATGAATGGAAAGAGTTCTTTGCCAAGTCTGAAGCTAAAAGGAGATCAAGTAATCTTTCTCTCATGTCTGTTGTTCAAAGATTTGTCTTTACTTCTTCTTATTCTAGTTTTTTCATAAACAGAGAAGCAGCAGAAGAAAGGCAGCAAGTGAACCACAATACATTTATTATCTTCGAACTGCGCATTTCGAGCTCATCTCAATGATGAGATTTGCAAAACAATTGCATTGTCGATACAGAAATTTTGAGTTAAAGTTTGCTTGCTTGTAATACACTTGCTGTGATGGAACAGGAATATGTTTTCAATTGTTTGCCCTTTTGCTTTGAAAGTTTTAGTGACTGTTATCATGGCATCGATACAGAAATGAATGACTTGGCTATGTTTGATTTGAGAGAAAGGGAGAGAAAAGAAAAATAAAGAGAAAGTAAAAAAGAAAGAAAAAGAAAAGAAAAGAAAAGAATATTTTTTTTATTGTTTGGTTAGAAAGAATATTGTAAGGAAAGTTAGAAGAAAATTCAAAAGAAATTCATTTTTTCTTGTTTGGTTACATTTCTGAGAAAAAGAGGAAGAAAATTATCACAACATAATTTTAATTCATATTTTTTGGAATTAAATTTAGATTTAAAATAATTTACAAAAAATAATTAAATTAAATTGTGATTTTATCATATTTTTCAAAAATTTACAAGTTACCGAACATGTTTGCACAATCTTAACTTAAGAAAATTTAGTCAAATTTACGATGACTCTCATTTGCGTATAATCTTACCAAGTCTTGGACTTGAAGGTTATTCATAAACTCAGGTGAAGAAAGATAATTCCGAATAAGCTCTAGACAATGATGCACTTCAAGCATAATTATTCAAAATCAGTAAATATTAACATGCATAAGCACAACCACAATTCCACTAATTAAAGAACAATATTTCACACACATAATATTTGCAGAAATAAAGGTAAATGAAAGAACCAAAACAAATCTAAAGTAAATGTCATGATATTCCCAATACAAAGTATAATCCATTTCTAGTCACAAAGTCTATTACAATCAATTTCATATAGAAAATCATAACCAACAAAGTCTATTACAATCAATTTCATATAGAAAATCATAACCAACAAAGTCTATTACAATCAATTTCATAAAGAAGATCTTAACCAACAAAGTCTAAAGAATCTTAACGAGAGAGAGAGAGAGAGAGAGAGAGAGAGAGAGAGAGAAATATGCCAAAGTCCTTAGTTTTTGACGTTAGTGAGCCCATCAAAACATCAATCCCGCATCTTTCATCCCCTGAAATTAATTCAAAAAATTCAAATAAGTAGAATATTAACATCAAAAACCTATAAAATGAAGTCTTAACATTCTTTTAGAAGCAAAATACAACTACCACTCGTCGTATCATGGTTCTTTTCTTAAGACTAATCATCAGAAATCATGGAAGTGGCTTGTAGACGACCAAAACTAGCATTATAAGTGGTTGCATAGGGGTTGGTACTACTAGTGAAATTAATCAACGGCAAAAATAGTTGCCTTCTACTTTTGATCCAGAGCAAAGTAACACACTTAACATTACAATACTAACTTGCAACCAGCTGTAACGAGCACAGATTGCGGACATGGATACTGAAAGAATCGTTCAGTCTAGACTTAAACAGCTCCTGAATTCATACTAATAGTAGGTCATAACAGCAGGCTTGATCATTCTCTGTGAGCTGTTTATTCCTAATTCTATCAATTGCAATTATTAATAAACCCAACAATGTACTAGCAGCTGCTTTCCTTGCCACTGGAAATTACTGAGAAGCACTTCAAATACCAAGATAACTAAGTAGAATGTCTGCATAAACTTCTTAACAAGTCAACAGACAACCAGATATCTCTCTGACAAGGTAAGGCCTATGGTGTCAGCCTAATTTAAAAACTGTCCCCATGTTTTCTTATCACCTAATGAGTTGAGTCTTTGTACAGAATGGGCATACAGAAGTTTTCAGTAAAACTTACATAACAAGCAATTTTAACTACTGTAACTACTGTAAATGTTAAGAGATCTAATCAATATAGTCACCAACTAAGTTGAGACCTACTATTGCAGTGATATCTTTATGACATGAAAAGACGCATGTTGATAATAGTGTATTGTAGTGGGTTTTAGTCCCACATTGCTTGGGAGAACAAACCTCACACTCCTCTACTTGTATAAATATATGTGCACACTCAATATTCAATTCAAGGGAAATTTACCCAAGATTCTCTCTCTCTCTCTTACTTTAACATGGTATCAGAGCTAGGGCTATTTCCCTTTCAATAAAATTTTTAACGCTTTTGCGTTCTTTTGCCAAATCTTGGCCTTATTGCTTTGCAGCCGTTTAATGTTTTATTTTATTTTTTTTTTTTTAATTATTTGGCGTTCATCTGCCAGATATTTTGGCCTTGTCGTTTTGCGGCCTCTTAACGCGTTTCGCGTTCTCGTTTAACCTTCGGGTTCTATTTTAAACCTTCGGGTTTCATTCTAACCTTCGGGTTCTATTTTAAACCTTCGGGTTTCATTCTAACCTTCGGGTTCTATTTTAAACCTTCGGGTTTCATTCTAACCTTCGGGTTCTATTTTAAACCTTCGGGTTTCATTCTAACCTTCGGGTTCTATTTTAAACCTTCGGGTTTCATTCTAACCTTCGGGTTCTATTTTAAACCTTCGGGTTTCATTCTAACCTTCGGGTTCTATTTTAAACCTTCGGGTTTCATTCTAACCTTCGGGTTCTATTTTAAACCTTCGGGTTTCATTCTAACCTTCGGGTTCTATTTTAAACCTTCGGGTTTCATTCTAACCTTCGGGTTCTATTTTAAACCTTCGGGTTTCATTCTAACCTTCGGGTTCTATTTTAAACCTTCGGGTTTCATTCTAACCTTCGGGTTCTATTTTAAACCTTCGGGTTTCATTCTAACCTTCGGGTTCTATTTTAACGGCATTGTCGTTTCAAGACCGTCTCTCGGTCTCAAATTAACGGCATCGTCGTTTCAAGCCGTCTCTCGGCCTCAAACGAACGACATTAGTAACAGCATCTCGACATCTTAACGTCTCAAGATTGCTGTTATGGCTCCTTCAGAGAAGATTCCCAAACCACCTTTGCCCCTCAATGATCAAAGTGACTGGGCAGGGTGGTCCACCATTGTCACCAATGCCTTGCGTGGCGCTGGTTTGCTTGATCATCTCACCAGTACGGGACCAGTTCCACCGTCCATCAGCACTGTTGCTTCATCCAGTACTATTGCCTCTGGCAGTGGTGATGTCGATCTTCAGACTGCTCGTGCTCTCTATGTCAAGGAGAGTTCAGAGTGGCAATTGCAGGAATTTCGTGTTATGGATTATCTCACTCGCTGTGTTGGCTCTGGTCTCACTGTCGAGATTGGCTCGCTTCCCTCTGCTCAGGCCATGTGGACTCGTCTCACTGAGCGTTTCACTGAGTGCTCGGGTGCACGGGAGGCATATCTTCTGCAACGCATTTCTCTACAACGCAAAGGTAGTTCATCTCTGCAGTCCCATTTTGGACAAATGCAAGCTTTTTGGACAGAGTTACGCTCCATGCTTCCTGGACGTAATTCCACATATGAAGACTGGCTAGCCTGGTACGAACGGCATGAGGTGCATCAATTGTTTCAGTCCCTTCCTGAATATTCAACTATGGCTGATCAACTACTTCACCAGCCTCAATTTCCGACTTTGGCCTCAGTTATGGGAGCTCTCACTGCTTATGAGACCCGGCAGCAGACAGCACGACTCAATTTGTCAACAGACACTCCTACCTCTTCACTCGAGACTGTTTTGTCTGTACCTGTCACTGCTCCTGTTATGAATTATACTTCTCCACAGGCTCCCTCTCCACAGGCTCGATCTAAGCTCTCTTGCAAATATTGTAAGAAGGAAGGACACCGCATTGAGACATGCTTCAAGCTTCATCCTGAGTTACGTTCCTCAGGTACTGGACGTGGTCGGCGACCCCCTCAGTCTCAACCCTCTCGTACACCAGGATTGTTGGCCAATGCTATACCTTCTACTACTTCAGACTCTACTATTCAAGCTATTGAAAGTCTTCGCCGTCAACTTGATGCTTTTCAACATATCACCTCTACATCCGCCGCACAACTCTCTGGTATGCATTTTGCTGGTTCTTCAGCTAATCCTTCAGTCTCTGGTATGAATGATCTCTGGATTTTTGACTCTGGTTGTTCCTTTCATATGACTTGTAATGCCTCACTTTTATCCTCTGTCTTTACTTCATCCTCTCTTCCTCCTATCTACACAGCTGCTGGACAACCATTGTCCATTACTCAGTATGGCTCTATTACCCCACAAAATGATCCATCTGGTCGTCTAACACTTGGTCCCGTCTATGTGGCTCCACAATTGTGCTTGAATTTAATTTCTATTAGCTCTTTATGCATGGCGGGCCTGTTTGTCTCATTTTCTTCTGATACTTGTATTGTGCAGGATCCACAGACGGGCAAGACGGTTGGGGCGGGTCGTAGGAGGCACAAACTGTATTTTCTGGAATATCTTCACCTTCCAGAGTCCATACGTCCACGTTCTCTTGTTGCTTCTCTTTGTTCGTCAAAACCCTCTACCTCGCTTCCTGCCAATTTATGGCATAGACGACTTGGTCATGTGTGTAATAAAAGGCTGGAGAGTCTTATTCAGTCTGGAGTACTTGGTCCTGTATCATCTAGTTCTAGTATTGAGTCATGTGCTGGTTGCAAATTGGCTAAATTCACTGCTTTACCATTTAAAATGAGTACATCTGTATCCACTTCCTTATTTGATTTAGTACATTCTGATATTTGGGGGCCAGCTCCTTTGCCTTCTTCATCTGGCTACTTATATTATGTTAGTTTTATCGACGATTTCTCTCGTTTTACATGGGTTTACCTACTTAAGAATCGCTCTGACGTACTTACTGCTTATCAAGCCTTCACTGCTATGATTTTCACTCAATGGCAATCTCGTATTAAAGTTTTTCGTTCTGATTGTGCCAAAGAGTACCTATCCTCTGCCATGCGCTCTATCATGTCCTCTCATGGGACTATCTTTCAACAGTCATGTCCCTACACTCATGAGCAAAATGGTGTTGCTGAACGCAAACATCGTCATATCCTCGATACTGCCCGATCAATGCTCATTTCTTACTCTGTTCCTCGTCGTTTCTGGGCTGAGGCTATTCTCACCGCGACTCATGCCATTAATATCACTCCATCTAGCTCTCTTTCCGGTGCTACTCCTTATAGTCGTGTTTATACTCATCCTCCCCGTTATGATCTAGTTCGCGTTTTTGGTTGTCGATGTTTTGTTTTTCTGCCATCTCACGAACGTGATAAATTGTCTCCCAGAGCAGTTTCTTGTGTTTATTTAGGAATTAGTTCAGAACATCGAGGTTATCGTTGTTATGATCCCGCAACTCGTCGAGTTCATATATCTCGTCATGTTCAGTTCGAAGAGGATTCTCCATATTATTCTACTTCTGATGACTTTAATTTCCTCCACTCTACCGATCATGCTTCCCCGTCCACTGCATCACCCACTTCTTCACCTCAATTTTCCTTTCGAGATCTCCCTGACATCTCTCCCTCTCCTTCTGTTGACTCTTCCTCACCTGAGTCTTCTCTTACACCATCTAATCCATATCCTGTGGACACAACTCTCACTCCAGAAAATACTGTTGATCTTCATGCACCTGCGCCAGCATCTCCCCCGCCTGAGGTTCCTCTTGCTCTTCGTCGAGGCAAACGCC
Organism: Asparagus officinalis; assembly: GCF_001876935.1. Lineage (NCBI taxonomy): Eukaryota > Viridiplantae > Streptophyta > Magnoliopsida > Asparagales > Asparagaceae > Asparagus > Asparagus officinalis. Next base: position 37,104,469 of record NC_033803.1, read on the forward strand.
CACATGTCATGCCTGCCCGGTATGCTTCTGTTACTTCTTATTCACCTATCTTTCATAACTTTCTTGCTGCCATTCATACTATTGTTGAGCCAAAGTCCTTCCAAGAGGCAGTTCAAATTCCAGAGTGGCGACAAGCTATGGCTGAGGAATTTCAAGCATTTCAGCAAACTCATACCTGGGATATTGTTCCCTGTCCTCCTGGGATCTCTCTTGTTGGCAGTAAATGGGTTTATAAGGTCAAGTTTCGTCCTGATGGCACCATTGAACGTCGAAAAGCTCGTTTAGTGGCTAGAGGTTTTACTCAGCAACAAGGTATTGATTATGAGGAGACCTTTGCTCCTGTTGCTCAGATGCCCACTGTGCGTACTCTCCTTGCGGTCGCTGCTGCTCATCGTTGGCCCTTATACCAGATGGATGTCAAAAATGCTTTTCTTCATGGCTCTTTATCAGAGACCGTATATATGCAACCGCCTCCAGGGTCAAATATTCCTCCGGGACATGTATGTCTCCTTCGTCGTGCTGTTTATGGTCTCAAACAGGCACCCCGCGCTTGGTTTGAGTGTTTTCGCGATGTTGTGCTCAAAGCGGGCTTTATAGAAAGTCATCAAGATGCTTCTCTGTTTGTTCGCACTACATCGCGTGGCAGGGTTTTATTACTCATCTATGTAGATGATATGATCATTACAGGTGATGATATGACAGGTATACAATACGCAAAATCTCAGTTGCAACAACAGTTCCACATGAAGGATCTTGGATCTCTTCGGTATTTCCTTGGTCTAGAAATTTCTCAAGGCCCGCGGGGTGTATTACTGTCTCAACAGAAGTATCTCTCAGATATTCTAAATCAAGCTGAGTTAACTGATAATACAACTGTCGATACTCCACTCCAGCAGAATGTCAAACTTTGCTCTACTGACGGTGAGCCTCTATCTGATCCTACCCGATATCGACATCTTGTTGGTCAGTTGGTCTATTTGTGCATCTCTCGACCAGATATCTCTCATGCTGTTGGTATTGTCAGTCAATTTGTTAGTACCCCACGTTCTGTACACTATGCTGTCTTATTACGGATTCTTCGGTACCTCCGGGGTACTAGCACTCGCTCACTTTTGTTTCCTGCTACATCTAAGTTAGAGCTTTGTGCATATTCTGATGCTGATTGGGCTGGTGATCCAACTACCAGAAAGTCTACCACAGGTTATTGTATATTTCTTGGTGATTCCCTTATTTCCTGGCGAAGTAAGAAACAAGATGTCATTGCTCTTTCCAGTACTGAGGCAGAGTATCGTGCAATGTCCACAACAGCTAAAGAGATTATTCATCTTCGTCGCCTTCTCAGTGATTTCGGTATTTCTGTTACGACTCCTACTCCTCTCTACTGTGATAATAAGAGTGCCATCCAGATTGCTAATAATCCAGTATTTCATGAAAGGACCAAACATATTGAGATCGACGCTCATTTTGTCCGTCACCAAGTTATCAAGGACAAGACAATTCTACTTCCTCATGTTTCATCCGCTGACGAGCTTGCAGATTTCTTCACAAAGGCCTTACCTGTTCATCGGTTCCAGTTTCTTGTACGCAAACTCACTTTGTTTGATCCAACATGAGTTTGAAGGGGGCTGTTGATAATAGTGTATTGTAGTGGGTTTTAGTCCCACATTGCTTGGGAGAACAAACCTCACACTCCTCTACTTGTATAAATATATGTGCACACTCAATATTCAATTCAAGGGAAATTTACCCAAGATTCTCTCTCTCTCTCTTACTTTAACAACGCATATTGCTATGCAGTGAGAGCAAGTGCGTCTGCAGGGATAACATCATTTGTTATAATAGCACTCGTAAAACAATTACATAACTTATTAGTACTAAGATTCAGGCGCTGAGGATTTAACTTATATCCACAGCAGAATTTGACATAGTAAACAAACAGAGCCCAAGTAAAGAAGATACAGATAAAGGAGAGAAAAGAACATTTACATAAATTTAGCAAGACATTTTAGTGAAAAAAAAATCGTAAGTATTTCCTCTAATTTGTAAAGTTTTTTTTTATATTGGTCCCCAAATCTATCTTATTTCCTAATAAGCCCCCAAATTTCATATGTTTTAAAGGTCTTTCAAACTTACAAGTATTCTTAACTAAATCATCCAAATCTCATATTTTTAATAAGTCCCCAAATCTATAAGTTCCTCTTAACTAAGTCTCTATAAAAACTAGGAAAAATTGCATTAGGAACCTTGAGAAAAGGAATCGAAGCAAAAAAGACTTTGACCATTTTGGGCAAGCATAAACGCACCCAACCCCTTAGTCTATGTGACCTTTTTAAAAATTTTAAAAATACCCACTTCTTCTTCGTTCTTTTTGGCTTCGTTTTCCTTTTTTTTTTCCTTCTCATTTTCTCCATAAACGCATACACATCCCTCATCCCTCTCCTCCCCTCATGTTCAACTTCTCTCATCTATCTCCTCTGTCATTATTAATCTCCCCATCTCTCTTATCTATCATCTTCTCTCCTCCTCCGTTGCCATCTTCACTGTTAGGATCCAAGCAACTTGGGGAATCCACCCTTAAAAGCTAGATGTTAAGGGGGAAGAACCAAGCTACTTAAATACCCCATCAAGTTTCCCATTTTACTCGATGTGGGACTTTAGGCAGCCCATACTACCCAAGTCCCTAACATAGCACCACCCCTGAGAGCCGACGTCCCGGCGGCTGCACTCTATGATGCTTCACTCGACGTTGCTTCACTCGGCCTTTCCGGTCAGCCCCTCCGCCGGTCAGCCCCTCCACAGGTAGCCCTTTTCGTGACGCCGACAACCAGCTCTGATACCAATTGTTAGTGTTATGTCTCATGTTATGAGCCTACATCTTCTAATCTTGTTTTGATGATTACAAACAATTCCTAATATTGTTTGTCTAGTGTTTATGTTTCTTATTAGGTATTCTAGACAAACAATGAGTTGGAGGATGGATGGAATTGCGCATTCACGATCATATCCAATGGAGATTGGCAGAGTAGTGGTTGAAGCCTTGCAATTCATGTTAAAGATCCAAGTCAAGCTTCATCCGCAAGTGCACCAAGATAGAGCTTCGTTGAAGATCAAAATTGCTTGGGTAATGTAGTTTCGGTTTTATATTATGTGTGTTAAGTACTTTAAGCTCATATTATTCACAAACGTATTTGTTGATTTTATCAAAATATAGGTGTTTTTGTGAAAACACTGTTTTATTAGTTTATAGACTTTAATATCAGTTTATACATAGTTTATAAAGTTTATAAAATCATTTTGTAGGGTTTTAAAAGTTTGTTTAAATCAAATGTCAAAACATGTATGTTTCGTTTTCATGTTTTTGGACATATTTGAAAAATGATGGGTTTTCACTATTGGGGAATGCAATTCAAAAATTTCTTTTTGTAACATGTTTATTATCATGTTTATAAACATTTCCCAAAGTTTCATAATTTTTGGAATTTATTTATTATTTTTAAAGGCACTTTTAAAATCAGATTTTCAGCATGTACAGTGCCTGTGCATGTTTATAAGTCGACTTATCAGAGTTGACAAGTCAACTTATGAAATGCTCTGGAATGTGCAAAAACTCTATGCCAAGTCGACTTATTCGAACTGTTAAGTCGACTTAGACCAAGTCGACTTATGTCATTTTCCAAGTCGACTTATGTGCTGATTTTTATGTGTTATTTTTATCTGGAAAGTCGACTCATGTGAATTTTCAAGTCGACTTATACTAAGTCGAATGCAAGTCGACTTATAAATATGACCGTTGAACAGTAACGGCTATTTTCCAGATCTGTTTTTGTGTGGGTTTTTGGTCATTTCTTTGGGGTTTTGGCTGATGTCTTGGGTTGTTATAAATACCCCATTGCATTTACCTCTCCCACCAACAAAGAGAATTGTTTAAACAAGTTTAAGGGTGTTTTGTGTTTGTTTAAAAGAGTGTTTAAGAGTTTTGTTTGTGAAGCAAATTTCACAAGAGCAAGTGGAGATCATCCTTGGTGTTTGAGCATTCATTCTTCTCCCTCTCTCTTGTCATCTATAGAGAAGTTTCCTTAAACTCAATTCTAGCATTTTATAAGTTTGCTCTTAATTTCATAAGCTAGATTTCATATTGAGTTTATATTGTTTTATCTCTTTGATCACATACAACCTATTGAGCTTATTGTATTTTCATACTTAGTATAATTTGGGTTGTGGGATTGGAGTGTGAGCCTACATTGTGTTCTCATCCATTGTAGAGAACAATTTATTTGTATTGAGCCAAATTGTGGGGATTCACTTTGTATTACACTAGTACACCAAGAGGAGTGTATGGTGAGAGACGGGGTTGTCCCAAGAGGAGTGGGGTAGGTGATAATGCCTAGAGAGAGGTTATAATTCCTAACACTTGAGGGAGACACGGGCTAGAGACCAACACTTGAGGTGGTAGTTAGTGTAGTTACATTGTGAGTGATTGTAAAGTTTTCGGTGAACTAGAAAACCGAATTGTGAGGTGTAAACGTTGTTCGGGTGAGCGTAGAAAACCCGGTTGTGATAGTGGAGATCTCCTCGAGGTGAGGAGCGGGGACGTAGGTCAGGCGGACCGAACCTCGTTATTCATTTGTTCATATTGCCTTATCCTAGCTAATGTATCTTATTGCATTTTATTCTTGCTAGGATATTTTGTTATTAGTTTTAATTGGCATTTAATCGGATTAGATTAGCATAAGACCCTAATCACCCCCCCTCTAGGGTCTAACAATTGGTATCAGAGCTTGGTGCTCTTTGATTTAAGGTCTAACCACCTTGAGTTAAAGATCCAAGTTAGCTTTTTGTGCTAATCTAGTTTTACGATTTATTGATTGCATTGCTTGCATATTTATATAATTATGGCTATGAATGATGCATCTTGTTTAGGCTATGATCCTAATGTTGCTCCTAGAATAGATGATTTCCCCTATGACCAATGGTGTTCTAGATTTAATATTTTTGTTAGATCTAGACATTTCGATTTATGGAATATTATAGATGAAGCTTATATTGTACCCACTATGGAGAATTCCAAGTGTAGTAAAAATGATCATAAGATGTTTACAATGAATAAGCTCTTGTTAGAATTTTTGCGTAACGCTTTTGATTCATCCTTTTCTAACAAGTTTGTTTATTTTGATAGCGCTTACACATTATGGATATTTATAGAAGCACATCAAGGGGACTTGGAGGCAATCCGACAAGCTTTGGAGGTTTCCTCTTCAAGTTCCATTGGAGCATCATGCACACGGCCACTAGGCGATAGCCCTAGTGAGGTTTGCGAGTTCGAAACCATTAATGATTTATCTAATGATGAACTTGTTTGTGCTAGTGAAAAATTATTGCAAGCCTTTAACAAATTGCAAAATGATTTTAATGATTTAAAAAGCAAGCATGATGATTTAGAATCCAATCATGAGGAGCTAGTGTCAAAATTGGATGTCATTGCAAAAGAAAATACCATGCTTAAAGAAAACAATGACATGTTAATTTTGGAAAATGAAAAATTAACCACATCTATAACTAGCTTATCTCATGAAAAAGATAATGCCAACTTAGAAGTAGAGAACATACAAAATGATACTGCTTCCTTTATAAATGACTATTTATGTTCTACTTCTAAAAATGCATATGCGCCTAAAAATGAAGATTTGAATCTCATGAAAAATTGCATTTCATCTTTAGATTCAACTCTAAAAACATGCATTAATAATCATAAGAAACTTATGGATATGTGTGCCAAGTCTAAGTCAAAATCATCCACTCATTATGCACACATATATAGCAAAGTTTGCAAATGCTCTATTTATGGCCGAAAAGGTCATTTATCTAAATTTTGCTATGATGCACACAAACATAAAAATGCTAATGCTCCTTGTGCATATCATGTAGTTTCTTCATCACATGTACACACACATGCACATAAAGTACATCATAAGCATGCTCATGTGTATCATTGTGATCTTTGTGGTCGGTTTGGCCATTTGGTAAAGTTTTGCTTTGATTTGAAAAAGAATTCTAGTTTGCCAAATGTTTCTAGTAGACCACATGTTTTTAAATGTGATGTTTGTGGTAGGTTTGGACATCTTGCTAAATTTTGCTATGATATGCAAAAAAGCTTCTAAATTACAATATGTTCCAAATAGACCATTGTTTAAGAATGTTTCTCATTTGCAAAATGAATTTAAAAGACAATCTTTATTTGCAAATGATTCCCGTGCACCGTCACTTGGTCAACAAAATCAAATGGGCCTCTTTCATTGCACTAATTGTAATCGGAAAGGTCATTTACACAATTTTTGTTTTGACCGTGCTAGTGCACCAAATGTGCCCAAACGGGTTCATAACCCTAGGGCCTTGAGCTTAAAAGATAGGAGTCATGTTCCTAAATCCTTTGGTACCAAGAGTTCTTGGGTACCAAAACAAATTTAATTTTTTAACCAAGAATTTTAGTGTTTTTCTTTTTTTTGGTTTTGAAAAATTATACTTTAAACTTTTGAACATGAAAACAATTTTTTTTATAAAATTCTTTTGTTTTCATGACTATGAGTTTTAATTTTCATGAGAGGTTTATATTTATGTAACCCCCCGGGTTTATTGGGTGTTTATTCCCAAATCATGTTTACCGGATGCAAAAATGCTTATATGGGTTAATACTAGCTCAAGAGCTAGATATAGTTGCCTCTCTTGATTTTTGTAAATCAAAGATGATTTTTTTTCAAATCCATAGTTCATGATTCTTGTATGTTGCTTTTTGAACTATGAAAATTTTGCTTTGATTTGTTATTTTGAATTCATTATATAAGCTCAAATAGATGATTCAAATTTTAAATATGCTTTATAATGTATTCTATGAGTGGTTTGATCAAGTCTTACAAAAAAAAAAAATTCTGTTGATCAAACATCATTTTTGGTTTAAATGGTTGATTTATGATTTCATTTGGTTAATTTGTTTTCATTCGAAAACTCTTTTTGCATGATTCTCATGTTTTCTCTCTTTTGATTTCATAAATCTATTTTTTATACATGGTTTTTAGGCTTGTATTTTGAGACACATATTTATCATGACATATCTTTATGTGTTCTCATTATCTTGTTTGTATGTGAGTGATATCTAGCATATCTTTCATTTATGCTTGTTCACATTTGTTTGCCATGTTCATAATTGCATATTTTCCATATGGCAATTTGATAGGGGGAGCAATCCCTATACTATGTGTTATACTCACCCATGCTTATTGATAGGGGGAGCTTTCGCTCTCTTATTATTTTGTTTCCCCATTTTTGATGTTGCCAAAGGGGGAGAAACAAGTGGTTTGTGAGTATATTTTAAGAGTATTATGCTTTATTGTATAATTTATATACTCTTTGTGTAGATTGTTTGTCATCATCTAAAAGGGAGAGATTGTTAGGTCTCATGTTATGAGCCTACATCTTCTAATCTTGTTTTGATGATTACAAACAATTCCTAATATTGTTTGTCTAGTGTTTATGTTTCTTATTAGGTATTCTAGACAAACAATGAGTTGGAGGATGGATGGAATTGCGCATTCACGATCATATCCAACGGAGGTTGGCGGAGTAGTGGTTGAAGCCTTGCAATTCATGTTAAAGATTCAAGTCAAGCTTCATCCGCAAGTGTACCAAGATAGAGCTTCGTTGAAGATCAAGATTGCTTGGGTAATGTAGTTTCGGTTTTATATTATGTGTGTTAAGTACTTTAAGCTCATATTATTCACACACACACGTATTTGTTGATTTTATCAAAATATAGGTGTTTTTGTGAAAACACTGTTTTATTAGTTTATAGACTTTAATATCAGTTTATACATAGTTTATAAAGTTTATAAAATCATTTTGTAGAGTTTCAAAAGTTTGTTTAAATCAAATGTCAAAACATGTATGTTTCGTTTTCATGTTTTTGGACATATTTGAAAAATGATGGGTTTTCACTATTGGGGAATGCAATTCCAAAAATTCTTTTTGTAACATGTTTATTATCATGTTTATAAACATTTTCCAAAGTTTCATAATTTTTGGAATTTATTTGTTATTTTTAAAGGCACTTTAAAAATCAGTTTTCCAGCATGAACAGTGCCTGTGCATGTTTATAAGTCGACTTATAAACCCTGACAAGTCGACTTATGAAAACTCTCTGCCAAGTCGACTTATTCGAACTGTTAAGTCGACTTAGACCAAGTCGACTTATGTCATTTTCCAAGTCGACTTATGTGCTGATTTTTATGTGTTATTTTTATCTGGAAAGTCGACTCATGTGAATTTTCAAGTCGACTTATACTAAGTCGAATGAAAGTCGACTTATACTAAGTCGAATGCAAGTCGACTTATAAATATGACTGTTGAACAGTAACGGCTATTTTCCAGATCTGTTTTTGTGTGGGTTTTTGGTCATTTCTTTGGGGTTTTGGCTGATGTCTTGGGTTGTTATAAATACCCCATTGCATTTACCTCTCCCACCAACCAAAGAGAATTGTTTAAACAAGTTTAAGGGTGTTTTGTGTTTGTTTAAAAGAGTGTTTAAGAGTTTTGTTTGTGAAGCAAATTTCACAAGGCAAGTGGAGATCATCCTTAGTGTTTGAGCATTCATTCTTCTCCCTCTCTCTTGTCATCTATAGAGAAGTTTTCTTAAACTCAATTCTAGCATTTTATAAGTTTGCTCTTAATTTCATAAGCTAGATTTCATATTGAGTTTATATTGTTTTATCTCTTTGATCACATACAACCTATTGAGCTTATTGTAGGTAGGTGGTAATACCTAAAGAGAGGTTGTAATTCCTAACACTTGAGGGAGACACGGGCTAGAGACCAACACTTGAGGTGGTAGTTAGTGTAGTTACATTGTGAGTGATTGTAAAGTTTTCGGTTAGCTAGAAAACCGTATTGTGAGGTGTAAACGTTTTTCGGGTAAGCGTAGAAAACCCGATGTGATAGTGGAGATCTCCTCGAGGTGAGGAGCGGGGACATAGGTCAGGCGGACCGAACCTCGTAAACATATCGTTTTGTTTGTGTTTGCATTGGCGCACTTATTTTCATATTTATATTGCCTTTGTCAATTGCACATTGTTTATATTCCCACTATCTTATTTTGTTTGTTTCACCCTTGTATTAGTTGTATATCCTTGCATATATATCTTGTCATATATCATACTTGCTAGGATATTTGTTAATAAGTTTTAAATTAGCATAAATCGGATTAGATTAGCATAAACCCTATTCACCCCCCTCTAGGGTTCCTTCCTAGCGGTATTAGGGTACTTTCAATTGGTATTAGAGCACTTTCAGTTAAGATCCAAGCAACTTGGGGAACCCACCCTTAAAAGCTAGCTGTTAAGGGGGAAGAACCAAGCTACTTAAATCCACCCTTAAAAGCTAGCTGTTAAGGGGGAAGAACCAAGCTACTTAAATACCCCATCAAGTTTCCCATTTTACTCGATGTGGGACTTTAGGCAGCCCACCCCATCAAGTTTCCCATTTTACTCGATGTGGGACTTTAGGCAGCCCATACTACCCAAGTCCCTAACATTCACCTTCGTTGTCTCCCCTTCAATGTCGCTACCACTCCTTCTCCGCCTCTCCTCCGTATCTTTCTTTTTTCCCCTCCTCCGTCTACGCCTTTCCCCAACATCTTAGAAAAATATAGATGAAAGAGGACGACAAAGCATGCATGCGTTACTTAGAAATTAGAAGGCACTAAAACGTTGTTTTAGAAATTATAAGGCATTAAAACTTTGTTTGGAAAGGCTTATTTTTTTAAACTTATATGTTATGCTGGTTTTTAATGGCTTTTAACTTTTTTTGATAAAAATACTATAAAAATTGTTTGAGTAGAATAGTAATTTACTTGGTCAAATCTATTTTTTTTTTAAGTGAGCTTATAAACTAGTTTATTTAAAAACTGAAGTATACCAACTTTTTAAAATGAGACTTACAAACTAACTTATTTGTCATTTTACTAAATAGGTAAAAATATTAAAAAAAAACTAGTTTAAAAGCTAATTTGACTAAAAACTAAGCCATATTTGTTCCAATGAATGATTAAGACTTGACTGCCAAATGCTAAAAACACAACTTACCTTTTACTTGCCTCAAGAACAGTATCCATTTCTGAATGAAGTGACAATTCACTCAGGTGTTGTTCACATATAAATTAGGAAGAAACCGAAGAAAAAAAATGAAAGCACTTGTTCTTTCCAACATATTGGCAAGAAGAAAAATAAAAAGAAAACTAACACAAAAATCCTAGCAGAAGTTAACCAAATGGAACTGTTCACTGTTCTTTTCCCCCCTGAACATCTTCCATATTCTACATAAGCAATCAGCTACCAATTACACAATAGTCTAATAGGTGGGACCGGGGGTTGAAAAGGTGAGTAAAAGAGCCTTGCAGCCTTTATACCATCTTAGAAATTAGTTTAGAGGAAGCACTCTTGGATGAAATTATCATCCTGAGCACCAAAACATCAATTAACTATGAAAACCAAAAGCTTAGCTGTACGCCAAAAATCTCTCTCCACGTGATGTTCTTTAGGCAGAAGATGAAACCCGAGGTGTGGCGTTCTTGGAGGATCCGCTGGCAACATATGTGGAGCGGACCCCACGATCTACCCTCTGATAACCACCACCATCCCCGCCTCCACGACTTGATCCGGCCCTGCCACCTCTGCCTCCAAAGTCAGTCTTGTTACTGAAATCGCCCCTTCCATAACTCCGGCCACCACCAAAGTTACCACCACGCCCTCTTGGGCCACCTTCATTCCTGAAACCGCCCATTCTTCCAGAGAACCTACCTCTGCCGCTCACTGCAGATAGATTGGAGGGGAAAACAGAGTGATTAATACAGATTGATATGTGGCACAACTGGTATTATCCTCAATTGCTGTGAAAAAAGATCTTACAAAACTAGCGGAAAGCACTTCTGACCATTAGTTACAACCTATTGTTGTTGGTTTACCAGCTATCTATCGCCCAATTGTGGATGGACACCCTCTAGTTCTATTGTAGCAGATAGATCCCTTGAATGAACTTTTTTAACTCATTTATCCTCAGAGAAAGAGAATTATTTTTTGACAAATAAACCTCCTTGTTGTAGGAGTCAAAAAAAAGGTACATATATGCAGCAATAGAACTAAGGGGGTCTGTCCGCAATAGGATGATAGTACAGGGGGTCTATCTGCAATTACCCATTCTTGTTTCACACTTTGCAATACCAGTTTTGTTCAAATTTTTTAATTTTCAGTCAAGTGTGATCGTACACAGGAGTGGTGGTGAAATGTTTGGCTTCAGTGTTGGTTACTGTTGTCTTTCCGGATGTGGTGGCTTGCTGTTTTAGTCCCGCCCCCCCCCCCCCCCTCTTTCTATTATCTGTCATATAAGAAGCAAATTATCTGTCTGAATGAAATATATCAAAATTCAATAACCTCAAGACTGGCCAACAAACAAGCAGAAGAAAAACCATGGTTGTTAATAAAATTCTATGACTATTGAGTAACTCGTTTGGCTCGCTTTCTGAGTCCTTGCTATCCTCAAGTCCCTTATAGAAAGGGTTTCTTTTTGCATCATTTTTTATGCATACCCTTTTTCCTACTTCGAAAAGAAGAAATGATAAAATATACCAATCAGAGCAATGGTAGTGTTGCTCATCTTGGTAGCAAGTCATCCAGCAGAGTAATCAAATGGGGTTTTCTAGGCCCATTTGCATTCCATGAACAATCTTTGCTAACTCCATTCACATAGGTCCACATAGAGACTGTTCTGATCGATGAACTTAATCTAGCTCCAATTACATGAAGGCTTGTTTGTTGTAAATAGAGTACATAGTGTTTGGTTTGAGGAACCTCTATTGCAACTCCAACTTTAGTAGGTGCAAAACTGGTGTTTCCTTTGTTACATGAGTAAAGAGTAATTTTACAAAGGAAAAAAGACATCATGGGCTGATGTTGCAGGCCCCTCTACATTTTACCCTTTTCTAACGTGTGCAGTTGAAGTTACGATGAAATGGACGCAACTCCTATTGCCGGAAAAGGACCTCAAAGGGGACTTCTAACTGCTGGAGATGCATTTTTACGCAACTCAAATCGTAGCGAATCATACACATATAATATAGTTTGTTGCAGTGGAAGCGGCTCAGCACATGACCAGGTTTCTTTTGGTTTAAATTCATACTTTGTCGTCCATTCTAGTATTCTACAGTGTCATTAAAATTGGTTTGGCATTTCTTTTAGGTGTAGGTAATTATTGATATATTTTTAAGCTATTGAATTGTAGATCCACACAAAGAAAAGGAACATGCTGGATAGAAAGAAGTTAAGCAATCTAGTCTGTGCAATTCAATTTTGAGAAACAGAACCAAAATGGATACACAATTCAAATTTGAGAAACAGAACCAAAATGGATACACAATTCAAATTTGAGAAACAGAACCAAAATGGATACACAAATCAAATTTGGGAAACAGAACCAAAATGGATACAAACAAGGAGGGATGGAAAGAAGAGGGATATCCTCCTTGCTAAAGATGTTAGACACGCTGCTCCATTGTTGGTTAATGATGATGATGAGTAAGACATGACTTTTGAGTCCTTTGGCCTTTGTTTTGTTTAGCTTTAGACTTGAGACTTTAGACATGTATTCAGAGTTCGATCCTTACTAGTTAAGATCTATAGACTCATGTTATCTATTATGATATTATTTTAGTTTTGTTCATTTTTTTATGCTTGACGATTTATGTTAAGATTTGAATGGTTAATACTTAATAGTTATGCTACTACAGGTCAATGTTTTTATGCTATTGTTGAGAATTTTTTTATTAGAGGAACTTGAAAGTTGAAAGAATGAGATAGGTAACACTCTTTTTGATAAACAGGTATGTCTTTTCATTCTCATATAAGTTTTCCTTATCTGTACAGTATTTTATTAATACTGTATGATTGTACCAACTAGGTCTTTATAAATTATCAAATATGCATTTGCATAGATTTTCTAGAAATTTTCTTATTCCTTTGAATTTTATACAAATTTAAATTGGACCGCTCTTTTTTTGGCGCTTTGCTCCGCTTTTCCCGCTGAAGCCCTAAAAAGCCTAAGCAGTGCCTCACCGCTTCGCCCTGACTTTCTGCTTTCCACAACCTTGAGGCAATACTTGTCTACTCATTAATTTCTGTTAGTATTTGTGTTTTATCTTTAGAATTTTTCCCTTCAATTTGTTAGTAGTCACAAATGTTGAGTGAACTGTTTGCTTGACCATTGTGTACTTCAAAAACTTGAAATGCAAAGGACAATTGGCGTCAAACAGGCATCTAAAGCTTGTATCATCTAGAGGTCAAAAACCCTAATAGCTTACTCTAGTTATCCTTATCCGAACTGCTTGCTTGACCATTGTGTACTTCAAAAACTTCAAATGCAAAGGACAATTGGCGTCAAACAGGCAATTAAAGCTTGTATCATCTAGTGATAAAAAAAACCCTAATAGCTTGCTCTAATTATGCTTATCCATCATATTTTCATATCATTTGGATCATTCATCGGAGCAAATTTTGAAGAAATTGTGTTCCTGCAATAAATTGATTACCTGCCATGGCAGTTAGGTAAGCATCAGACTATTTCTTATCCACTGGTGTTAAGAAACATGTTGATAATTCATTTGAGTTTAGTTCATTCTGCTGTATGGCTCCATGTTAAATACATTCAAAAGTTTAGATACCTCATCAGTTATTAAGATGATTATCATCGATAATTATCAGTTTAATTAGCTTTATCAAAAGAACAAATCGCTCTGAAGTGCTTTTGAATATTTCAAAAATTTTGATCACTGTTGAAAAACCAGTTTACTATTTAATCCATACTTTGTTAACCAATAATATAAATAATTATTTAGTTCAAATTCTACACACTAAAGTGCTTTCGAATATCTCAAGATTTTTGTTCTCCGATGAACAACATTTTATTATTTCATCCATATTCTAAGAATTGATAGTGTAAATAATTATTTAGCTTGCCAATCTATGCACTTTATAACCCTTTACCACCTAAATATTTAACATCAATGCAATGCTTATAGCTTATTATTTTAGAAGCGCTCATTTGATTTTGATGTCATATTACATATTCTTTATAGTATCTACAACGTTTTACAAAACCTACATCTAGCCCGCCAAGGGCCATCCTCCTAAGTCAATACCTAGACTACCAACCTAGGTTTTGAGAGTGTCTAGGAGAACGTGGGCCACATACGTAGGCTACATCTTTTAGACATTGATCGTGATTTCTCTCGTTGCAGTCTTCATATCATCCAACCTCCTCCAAACTCCTCCAACCTTCAACTACACCATCTCTACCTCCTCTGACTTTTAGCAAAACCTCCATCACCACTTAATCAAAGAAAGAAATCCGCTTAGGCGCCAGTTCGATGCTTGCGCTTTCTATAACATTAGCTTTTATTATCAATTATTATAATTAAAAATAAAAAGGCAAGTAGCCTAGCCCCACCTAAGCATAGGGTCAGCACCTTGCTATCTGTAACTTTGTAACTTTGAGTATCCATATACTAATCTCTTTCGTTACCACCTAAAATATTTGATTTTATGTTTTCCTTATCCATGATAAACTAGATGAATCCTAGCATTCTTTAGAATATCTTTATAGGTTATGTTAGAACTCAAGAAGGACGTAAATGTATGATTACAAGCACTTTGTGAGTTCTATTGATGTCACTTCCTTTAGGCCCAAATGTTATTTGGAAAATAAGTCTTCAACCTTATAGTCCAAAGATGATTTTATGTATTTTCTTGTGAACTATACTCAAATAATTTGTTTAGCCATCATTCTCCTAGTTCTGGAATTTTTGCTACCGTTGACACAGGAAAACACCTAATATTAATATCTAGTAATAATGCTACCTATTCTTGTAGGAATACTACATATGTATTTGATTCTGAGTCACAGTCTGGTTATAAAAAATGCAAAGCTTAAATTAAGTTTGTGCATCATGTGAGAATGCAATATTTAAAACTCGTTATTTTCTAAACCCCACGCCTTCGTTTGATGTTGATATTCGATCACATGTTCTTTATAGTATCCACTAATCTCTTCTGTTACCACCTAAAAGATGGAAATTTATGATAATATGTTTCTGAATATCTTCCTTTTATATCATTTGGTAAACTCTAATAATGTTCTTCAAAAAAGTTGGTGAATTTTAATTTGTATCTTGAAGTTCTCCAAGAATTTTAATTATTTTTCTTCATGAATTCCACAAGTTCTTCTCCAGTATTAATCATCTTCTTTATCTCTACTCGAAAATACTTGGAGCATGTTTGACTACTACTTATTATTTGATAACTTAGAAGTTACTTATTACTTATTTTCAAAACTCCTTATAATGAGATAAAAAATAAATGACGCATTTGGTATAACCCTTGACTTCTAAGGATGAAAGTGTAGTTATGTGTTTGGTAAACCGATAACTTATAAGGTTATGATAGTTATCAAATGACCAAAAAGAACATCTTGTTGAATCTCATATTGTAGCTAACTAATCAAATTATATAGTACACAGGTAATTACTATTAGTAAATTTATTAATTAATTAACTATGTAAATAATAACAACCAATACTTCACATTAATAAGGTTATTAGATATTAACATTTGATCAAATTAATTAATTTATAATAAAAAAATTATTAGTTATGGTTGTTATTTACTAATATTGACATTATTTAATTAATTCTTTATTAATTAAATAATAATTTAATAAAATTATTAATTATTAGTTAATTAATTTTATTATTTCATCGTTAATTAAATGAATCAATAAACAAATAATTGATTAATATTGACACTATAAATTAATTTCTTATTAATTAAATAATTACTACTTAATTAATTAAATTTATTATTTAATATATTAATTAACTAAATAATTACTTAAATAAGTAATTAAGTATATAATTAATTAATTAATATTGATACTATCCAATTAACTATTTTCTTATTAATAAAATAATTATTATTTAATAAACTAATAACTATTTAAATTTATTATTTCATAAGTTTATTATTTAATTAAATGATTAATTAATTAATTTAGATTGGAAACTATATAATTAATTTATTATTTTTTAGATCCACTATAGACTGATAAGGGATTTAAGGGTATTTTGGTCCTTTAGCCTACATAAGGAAAACTCCTTATAAATAGCGAAAAAATAAGTTGCAATTTTCAAACTTATGTTTTACCTATTTATAAGTAAGAAATAAGTGAAAAAGTTAACTCTCAAGAAAGCAAGGCAAAAGTGGTCCTCGCCGCTCCACTTTTATCAAAAGTGGATGTGGACCTTTCCGCTCAACAACACTTAAGAAAGCTTGTAAAGCACTGATAAGCGCTTTTAAATGCTTAACAGTGCTTTAATGAAATAAATATGGGTTTATAGTATACCCAACATGAACCCGACTCAATTTCTTAAGTAAAATCATCTGCTTCCCTCTCTTTTCTCTGCTTCTACACTTGAGACAAAAATAAATCCTAACAAATTCTCACTCGAGCCACCTCATCCACTCCCCTCGAGCATCTCCGCCACCTCAAGCCACGATATGTGCGCCCAAATCTGCCTTCAAATCCTTCTCCAGCAAGCTCCACATTCACCATCACAATTATGGCACCACCTTCTCTTGAGCTCCTCAACAAAGCTCACCATCACCTTCTCCGATCGAAGCTTATGATCATCATCACCATCTTCTATCAAAGCTCACAATCATTGTCACCATCTCCAGTTGAAGCACCTCCACCACCTTATCTAGTACAAATCTACTTTTTTACTTACTGTTTTTTGCTGCTTTATGCCGCTGAAGCCTTAAAAAAGCCTGAGAGGTGCGTCCCTGCTTAGCTCCGATTTCACTTTCCACAACCTTGCTTGTGAGTTGGTTTGGGTACAAGATTGATTGGGTAAACTAGGTTTTGCAATCTTATGCTACTATACTATAATAATCATATTGTTATTCACATTGCATAGAATTGTATATTTCATGACACAAAAAACACATTAAAAAGGATTGTCATCTTAGCTGGAAAAAGGTGACAAAAGACAATACATTAAAAATATACATTTGATGCACTAACCAACTAGTAATTTTACTCACCAACCCCCAAGAAAGATCACAAGTTTAGTTTTCGAGTGCTTCTAAGTCTCCTTTCAATGTATTTTGAGGGAAAATCGCTTCAAAGAGCAAAAAAAAAGTAATTATCCCTAGAAACATACATCACATCACATGAAGCATAACCGATGTGTGCATTTCATGGCCCCATCAAGGACTTAAACTAAAATTCCCCCCTTTCTTCATTTTCTTTTATTGAAATTAGAAAAAACAAAGCAATTATGTTATCTAATGATACTTCTTTTGTGCGGTGAGGGGAAAAATTCCTATGCTAATCCATATTATTATCCAACAATACTGAACTTTAGATTTTTTTTCCTTTCGTTTTTTTTTTTTTGGTATCTAAATGGGTCTTATATTTTGTCTCTAGCATTCAACCTTCTCTCTTTTTGTGAGTCAATGTTTATTCCCTTGTTCGTCTGAACTTTTGATCAGCACAACAGTTAAGTTCTTATTTTCTAATAAGAAACTGTAACTTGAGGCCATGTATCATCAATATGTCCGTTTGACTAAACAATATAGATGTCTTATTAGCTTAACTTATTATGCTTTGCATTGGTAAATAGAATATCTAATTACTATTCAGTGTCCAAGATCTGAATGTCAGGTTGTAAATTATTGTACCACTATAAACTATGCGTATAATATTTAGAAAACTTAAAATTACAATATAATTAATTGTAAGACTTAATGTTACGAAAGGATCCAAAGCTTCACCCTGCACTCCTGCCTTTTTAAATATTGATTAGAAGTGATTCAAGCTTTTCGTAAGAAGAAAAATAATATAAATAAGAGGATGTGATAATAATTTGACTAGCTTTTCTCAGTAAAATATAAGTGTCATGTTGAACCCATGTTGAAAAAAGTGAAAGCGCAAGGCGAAGAGTAAAGACCCTTTATTGAAGTGAGGCATAAGCTTCAAAGCTTGAGGCGTACACCCCATGAGTTTAAGCAGTTAATTTTAAAATCTATAAAAATTATGAACATATAATATATAGTGGTATAATAATTTATAAATAAATACATTAATGTCTCAATTAAAAAATAAGAATTAAATATGAGCATAGACACAAATCACAATAAACTGAGCACTCACAGTTTAGCTATGATTTAAGCGATGAGGCATAAGCTTCAAGGGATAAATAGCTTCACTCTTAAGTTTTGAAGCATTTACCCCATAAAAGGTTTGAAGCAAGTTTCCAAAAAAACTTGTTCAAACATTGTGTTGAACTAATTGTAGGGTCATGTTAGCTTAAACAAGTTCATAACGTATGGAATTTAATCATTATCTTTAATTCCTAACTTCACGTCAGTAATAGACCATCAAAATTAATTTAATGTTGTACAACAACATTCCCAGTAAAACAAGTGACATAATAAACTAATTGTAAGGTCATGTTATCTTATACTAGTCAATAAGGTGTGGAATTTATAGACAATTTTAAAACATACCTCGTGCACCAGCAGGCCGCTTTTCTTCAACAAAAGCTTGGCAGCCACTAATCATTACAGGCGAAGCCTGAAAAATAAAAATTACTTGTTTACTAAACTATAAAAAAAATTTACATCATAGCCAATATAACAATATTTTAGAATTACAAACAGATGAAAAAGCATAATTAGCACTTCAGAAAACAAGTGTGAAAAGCGCAAGGACATAACAAATAGAAGAAAAAAAATGTAAAGTGCAGAAAAAGATTATAACAATACAAGAAGCAGAAAACAAGAATAACAGCGGCTTTATTGTTTTCCAATACACACATTCACAAAATTTCATTTTATCCCCTAGTTATGTACCGCTGTTAAATGGATCATTAAGCAGCTCTAATTTTCATATGGAGATCTTTTCACGAATACTTATCACTTTTATTCGATGGAGATGTTTTGTTTGTTGAAGTCAAAAAGAAGAAAATATTTCAAGTCGTTGTAGATATAAGTCTCTCAAAAAACTTGACACTTAACATGCCAAGCGCGCAAATAATCATTACAAGATATGATGCTACACTACAAACAAAAATTCAATATTTCCTCCTAATTCTAAGCTACTTAGACAATCAAGAAAACTCAAACACAGTTCATCTTTCGGTTAGCTGTCAAAGAAAATATTGTATTAATTAGCAATTGAAAATATGGAACACGTCAAAACTGTAATTATATTTTAGTGGCACATGAAAAATGTAAGTTTCCCTATCCATGTGCCTGTCTACATTTGATCCATAGAGACACAAGATTTGCAAAATTTGACAGCTTAGATTTGGCTAAGTGGGTAAAATGGGCCATAATGGGTAATGAACAACCATTATTAAGTAAATACAGTCAACTCGTACGTGACCTATACTCGTATACATTGAGCCATAACCTTTACCAGAGTAAAATTGAATCAAGGGGCTAGATAATAATTGTGACCCCTAGTGCACATGGAATCTTATTTTCTCTATATTTATTACTTTTATCTAGGATGATTCAATGAACAATTGCACAGATGCTAAAAGATGTTCTTCTAAGTGCTATGAACTATATATGCGATTGTATTTAAATCCTTCTTTTTTAAGTTAGAGAAGTGCGAGGAAAGAAATCATTTGCTAGGGCACTGACCACGGAATCAAGAAGTAGTTTGATTATAATCCAGGTAATGTAATTTCTATATTTCTACTTGTTTGGTGGTTTGAATTATTTGGTGTATTCACATATCTTGGGAGTACACAACATGTTGTATATTAAACTTGAAACATCAAATATAGTTAATTAATGATATTTACATGTTAATGATCGTCCTTTGATGCAGATGATGGACATCAAGCTCCTCAGATTGACAAACTGCTCCTGTGGATGTGAAAGGAACTGGAGCACGTTCATAGGGTAAACTAATACTCAAGCTTCATCAAAAATTTTAAGAAGCTAATGTTTTTCAAAAATCATTTTATTGTGTATATCAACTTGATTTGATTGATTCTTGTTTTCACATTAGAAAAGGTAGATTGGAGAGTAGAAGATTGTTGAACCTTGCATATGTAAAGTTCAATGCAAAGACCAAGAAAGAAGAGAAGAGGGGAAGGCAATAACTTCCTCCTCCTGAAGGATCATAACAAGGCCAAGGATGGCTTCTTAAAGGAGCAAATTTCGATGATGTAGCCCCTGGATTGGGTCTTACTATGAATGATGATATTGAAGGGTTTATCGGACGAGACGCTGTCAACTTCAAGAATAATGTGACAGATAACTAGAAAGAAGATTACATGGACTCCAAGGAGGATAGTGATGATGCAGAGTGAGGGCTGTGATGAAGAGGAAAAGATGACCTCTCCACTTCTGAGTTATGAATTATACTACTTTTGATGAAACATGACTTGTTTATTCTGTTCGCATTTTATTACATAATTTATATAGTTTATTATGTGTGGCTGTGGACTATTAGACTTGTTGAATTGCTATTTGTCATTGACTACGACATAAGCTGTATCTTTCTAAATTTTTATCGTGAAATTGCGTAAGGTAATGTCGTTTGGATTCATGTCCATAGCCGCAATAAGATTTGAGGACAAAATTCTCAATTAGGTTAAGCCTGCATGTAGATAACAACGTACAGAGAACCACTGAGCAGAGCGGGATTAACCTGAGGGCTATTGCTGCAAATCTGAATCCAATTTCACTTTGGATCTTAATCAGAAGATCTTGTCTTAAAGGTTTGGCAGGTTAATTGAAGGTGTATGGCATCTAGGATTTATGAAAGTGAAAGGTTTAAGGTGTAATAGAAATCCTAGGGAGATATTATGCTACTTATAAAATTAGTAAATGAGATTATCATTTGTCAACAAATTAAGTCTCAGTAAAGGTAGAGACCTAACCACCACCAAGAGCTGGTGGCTTTGGTACCCGTTAGAACTTGGTGGATAGAAGGAAATTTTAAAACCATACAAAGTTTCATAAAGCATATACTATATGCTTTATAAAACTACCATAAACTTTGGGTTTCACAAAACTATCATGAACTTTGGAGGGTTTTGCATAAAACTACCATAAACTTTTTTTTATTAGAACACAGCCATGAACCATCAAAACTGTAGAACAAATTACATGTACAATTGGAAACTACTGTCAACAACATTGACAAAGATAAAAGGTTTAAACTACCTTTGAAAATAAAACATGGGAAGAGAATACTATTGAAAATATATAAAGTACTAAGAAAAATTGTCCAAAACATGTCACGAAGCATGTGAAAACTTAACGGTCGCTAAGCATGATTGTGTAGTGAAAAAGTTCATGGTATTTTTCTCCAATAAAAAAGTTTAACCCAGCAAAGTTCATGGTAGTTGAGTGAAATTTATGAATATACACACACAGATCATACACACATACATATTATATCATCACCAAAGTGAATTTTACTTAAAAGTACAAATCATTCCTCCTCATATAAAATGCCAACTATGACTACGAATCATACACTTAACAAAAATAACCAACTAATCCACAAACCCAAACCTAAATGCACCCATTAAGATATCAACCAGAATAGAATGAAGTACAAGGCTTGATTGAGATAAGTCATCAACTTACTCCATATCAATCCAAGAATTAATTGCTCGAGATTGACAGATCCAGAAAACAACAGTAGCCAAAGATATGATTCTCGTTTTAAAAAAATGAATCTCCTAACCTAAAACACCCATCAAAATATAGCTGATATCCAATCAGGCTTCTTTTACGCTGGGAATTTCACAATAGTAGTCAAATGAGGAAACTGAACCACCTAACAACAATTAATCTTCTCAATTGTGAACTTCCCAGAGAAAAGTAAGTCTTATTGGACACCAAAGAAGGAAGTTGAAGGAAAAAGCAAGAAATGCTTAGAAATGACATGTTCGGTGGAAAGTTTGAAGAGGAATGACGTATCTAAAGTGCTCTAACTGATCCCGTAGATGAAAAAAGATACAAGATTCAGGATGAATACAGGTAAAAGATGGAAGAAAAGCCAAACATAGTGTGAGATTTGCAATCACAATACTGATTTTATACCCATCACCGATCCTCAATTACAATTTCTTTCATTATTAATTGCAATATAAGGACAGGGGAGCTGGGTGAGACTTTGATTCATTGTTGATCAGCATAAGGACTCAGATTTAAGGCACATTAAGTGCGGCAGAAGTCATCTTATCGCAACTTCGGGGAGTGTTATCACCTGTAATAGCTCTTTAGTGTTCTGAGACCATGTTAATGAGTCAATGTGCACAGATGTAGGTGATGCATGTCAGTGAGTCAATTACGAAGCTCGTGATAGTAGCTAACTTACGTAAGCATCAACAGTTTGAAACTTTGAATAGCGTGTACTCAGCAAAGACACATACATCAGTTGTTCTGTTGAATAGACCTTTGATCTATCAATAAAGACGGGTATGTATTTGGACATGGATATAGTGTCACCAATAGCTGTTTGCCTAATAAAAAATGAGGACAATAAGACTATTAATGTGTTCGTACTTTCTTGCGAATTTACATTTGTATGTGTTTGAATTGCGCCTATGTTTAAAGAGTTTAAGCTGCATGACCAATTTTTCTAGCCATGAATGGATGTGATGTTAATCTCCTGCATGTCCATGGTTTTCTAGGCTAAATTTGGTACCAATCAGAAGATGATGCTAGAGCGGTACCTTGTCGGGGAAATGTTTTACGAACCCATGCGCTTCCTAGCATATCCAATTTTCATGGAAAAAGACTTTGACGATACCAATGAAAACCTTGATGAGATAAATACAGTTCTGAATCAATAGCTGTATGTCAAAGATAGTTTTATTTAATCCAGAAAAAATTATGCACAAGGGCAAACTTTTTAAATGTCAAACATGGATTTGTAGGTGGCAGCACCAATTTTGAGATGAAGAATTAACAACTATACAAGCAATTTTTTCCCCAGTGCAAGAATGTTGTCAAAAATCCGTCATTCATCATTTGGCTCATCTTAAACAGATGAGCATCATTCTCTGCAATCATTACGGAGATTGACTAGTAGCATCCTTAGCTACTATTTCACAGTTGTATTGACCTGATTTTGATCTGCTCAAGCTAAAACCAGTTGGAGTTGGGATAGACATTAACTTTTCATTTCTCTTTAAGTTCCTTTTTTAAACTGATGCAATTAATTGTACGCCATCCAATTAATGTTGTAGAATAGAATATGTAATTATGATAATAGAGCCCAACATAACACAACAATACCAGGGTAAAAAGTAATAATGTAAAATGGAGGTTCAAACAAGAAAATGGTGCAACTATAAGTCTACAGTTACAGTCATAGTATTATAAATATTTAATAGATATTTCTTTAATGGGGGTGAGTACATGGTTTTCTAGACTAAATTTGTTAGTTAACTCTAAATCAAATAGATATTTCTTTAATGGGAGGTGAGTACATGAGAGATACTTTTATGTAAATTTACCTCTATTGCACTCTGGACAGAAGTAACAGTCTCAAATTCTATGAAACCAAAACAGAATCCTTGTTGCTGCAATTTAAATCAAGCCAGAATTAGACAAGACAGAGAATAGATGACTTCTTCGATATAGAAAGAAGCATAGTGACAGTAGGAACAATAAAGAACCTTATGGCTTCTAACTTGTATGCCACCAGGCTTAATAGGACCAAACCTCCTGAACTCCTCTTCAAGATGTTCAGGCGTCGCGTTTAGTGGTAGTCCTTTTATGTATACTGAATGGCCATCAGCTGAAAATATGAAGCTTTGCGGCTGTCATAACTATTTTCAAAGTCAATGAAGTTTATTTGATATTTTTTGGGACAAAGGGTACAATTATCACCTTCAGATTCTGGGACACTGCTGGTTTCTGGAGCATTTGAACTGACAGCAGAAATGTCAGGTAAAGGAGCTTGAGTAGGAGCAGGGGCTGCCTGTCTTTCTGGTTTGGAGGGTATAGCCTTAACCGGAGCAGGTGCAGAAACTGACGAAGGGACGACATTCTCTTTCATGAGTTTTAACTACATCCAAACAGCCATCAAGTCATCAGCATTAATTATCTAAAGTCTCTTCATGGTATAATTTACATAAGAGATTAAAAGTGTTCATACTAGGGGAGATAAGTAGTACAATATACTAAATTTTCCTCATGCAGCCAACATATGGAAGTTATATATTCGTAACATTCAAAAGAAACTCTTCCATAGGATAATATGAGCTATACAAACTTCCACAGAAATGAATTTTTTATCTGTTAACAAATTTAGAAGTATAAATAAGTATCTTATATATGGATGGTTATATCTATATAGTTGAGCATGAAGCTTCGAATTTCCAAATAAAAACTTTTATAAAATTTTAGTGGCCAACAAAGCATTTACTGTCTTATATTAAATGGTTGAAGTATTAATGGAAATAAAACGAAGAAACAAATAAGGAGTTCAAATGAACGAGGAAAAACCAATACTACAAGAAAGCACATAACAAAATTCATACATTATCTCAAAGCTTGAAATATCTCAAAAGACAAAAACTCTGAACCTGGGATTATGTTATCCTGAAACTTGCTTCGCAAAAGATAGTAAGCTAAATACCAGAAAGAGAGAGAGAGGAAGGGAGGGGGTGGAGTCGCGGGTGGGGAGAAGTTATCAATCATTATGACAAATATGTTACACTGACTATTTCACAACATATACAACTTAATAAATGCACGGATGTAAGTGGAAAATGCAGTTGAACTTCTACTCAGGCAATTGACATTATCATCATCTTAGTTAAGAGTGCATTCACTTGACCAACTAATTAGTTGAACATATAGGAGATCTGCCTAAAACTGGTCTAGTAAACCTGTTAAGCCTATGCTGCACTCTGCACTTGGAAAAGACAACAATTTACAAAATTATTATTGAAATTTTATTAAGTAGTAAAACATTAATGTTTCAATTTTATTCTTCCAGGAAGATTACTTGAATAAAAATTATACTGCTTACTCCCTCCAAAGAAGAGGAAACTGCATTAAGGTTTGACCTTCCACCTGCCACGGGAAGTCAAACTAATTGGACACAGAGGTAGGTATAACCACCAGAACGTGATAGAATGCCCACATAAAGGACATGCATAGCCTATTACCATATAGCCTAATGACACATAACCTAGAAAAAATTGAAATCTCGCAAAAGGACCAAAGGTCTAGGACCCATTAAACAAGCCCATCAACTTCACTTTCCAATGGTTTGGTCCTCATCAGATGGGATGTAAACTAATCTAATGTTTGATGATCCAAAAGGATCTATCACCATTGGGAACTTAACTGGTAAGTAATATAAAAAGACAGTTCCAAAGCAACTACAAATTAGAAACACAGACTTACAATTGAAGCATATGATTTCTTTGGTGCCTCTTCCTGAATAGCAGTAGAATCATAATTTGCTGCCAATGCCTGTGAACTGTTTGGAACTTCATCTTCGACCTCACTTTCCGGTGTTTCCTCCTCCACAACTGGGTCCTCATCATGCTCCGAAGGGTTATGAACTTCTTCAATTGCATTCTCTTCTTCTCCAATCACATTCTCCTCTGGTGGCAACTCAGATTGTTCGTGAACCTGTTCCTCGAGTGGCTGTGGAGCCTCTGCAAGCGAAAAGAAAATAGTAAATTAAGGATGTACTTAGAGCACATTATTTTAGATAGTATGTCCCGAAACATACCTTGTTCTATTGTGCAAGGAGCAACAGCTCCATTTGCCACATTGCCATGTTGTTGGTCAGTCTCATCCAGATATCTACGAATGTCATTCAGGACAAAGTATCCTTTGTCCTGGGTGGCAAGGAAAAATGACTGCGTGAAGTTTCTCCTGATATTGTCCTTCCCAGTAAGGTACCCAGTCACCAGGACAAGCACCCCACCATCGACCGATTCTTGGGCATCCACCGTCTTTATCTCAGCCATCAATCCACCGTCGTCCGTTGAAGTTATCTTCTCATCTATTGCCTTCAATCATCATTTGCAATATGTGACAGGAAAATAAGATCACATTGAGATAGAAGTACAAATGGGTACAAAGATTTCATTTCTTTGAAGATTCTCGGTCCTGTTCTGGAGTTGTAGCTGTTAATAGATAGCTTGATATTAGGTTTGAGTTTATATTGTTTTCTTTCTTTCTTTCTTTTATATCTGATTTTTATAAGACTTCATACAAGTAAAAATTACAACATGTGTCATGGCTTTTTCTCTAGCTCCATACCAGAAAGCAAATAAATAATAAACCACAAGGTTTAAGTTTTTTTAGTTTGTTTCCACATTGAGTCTCACAATTTACTCTAAAAGAAACTTAGATTTCCCATCACATCACTCATTTCTATAATATAAGTAAGTGAATTAACCTTATATATGTGAATGGCTCAAACCAATTAGAAGTTGAACATCAAAATCATTGATTTATTATCTACTTACAGCTCATTTTCCTATTCTGCTTGTCCAATCAAAAAGAAAAAGCGAAAAGGAAGCAAACTTAAGCTAATGAAAAGGATTGTATTTTATCAACTTCGTTCCTCTATTTTCTTCACTTTTCTTTTCCATCACTTTCTGAGAAAGCAAAAAAAACATCCAACAAGTTCGACCTCAACAATCTGATATATCTAATCCCCCATGTGTTCTAAACTGCAACATTCATCTTTCCAAACATGAAAAGAATACCCTTAACACGCAACCAACCACATAATGGGACGTAACAAAATCCAAATTATAGAAGTTGACATAAAGAAGGGTTTTTTGAGATTCTCATCTATCTTGAAAGAAGTTTTTAAAAGCCCATTAGTTACTCCAAACTAGTCCCTCTAGTTTAAACCTGTTAGTTTGACCCCAAACAAAAGTATTATGGCAGTTAGTTTTTCTATTTTCCCGCTCAAGCTCCATATCCCAATTCTAGTGGTCATGAAAAACTAACTAACACCCCATCAATCATTTTCTCTCCATTAATTGCTCTAAACAAACCCAAACAATAAATTTGATATCAAGCAGATTACTCAGTCTCAACATTCAATCTTTCCTCCTAGGCGAAGTTTTGTGGCTAAAAAACCAAGAATCAAGAAAAAAACGGACAAAATTAAGATGAATCCAATGATACGCAACAACAGCATTCCCTCCAAATGCTTACTTGAAGAGTAGTGATGGAGCTCATATCGCCCTGACCCTCGGGCCGGCCGAGCTTGCTATTGTCCTGATAGAATCGATGCACGTGCTCTGGCGAATTATACAAGATATTGTAGTACTGCTGAACAAACGCATTCCCCACCTAATAATTTTTCAATCCAAACAAAATAGAAGTATAAAAACGAAAAATTGACAGAAATTATTCCCAAATTTTTCAGAGAAACCCTAAACGGGATCGAGATTGCTTACAACTTGAGGGGGTGGAGGAGATCCAGCTGCTGCCTGCTGCTGAGATGCCATTGCAGGGAGTGAGATCGCAAGAGAATCGACCGAAAAAGATTGGAGAGGCTAAGGTTCGGGTAATTGAGAAGCTCAGGAGCGCTAGATTTCTTCGATCGGAATCAAATCGGAGCTCGCTAGGGTTTTCGAATTCGGATCTGAGAGAAGGAGACAGGGACTGGGCTCCTTTTGTTGGGTTTTACTCTTGTGCCCTTTTTTTAATTTTTTTGTCATATTAGACCCCACACATCTTCGTATTTCGAAATTAACAAAATTTTTTATCTTTTCTATTTCTATTTCTACTAGTTTTTATGCGTGTGCAGTGCACGTGGCAAAATATCAAAATATTTTTTTATATTTATTTTATTGCTATAAATAAGTCTGATTCATCTTAAGTTCAAATATGTAAATTAAATTATGAGATTTACTATTATTTTTATTTAAATATTATTAAAAATCAATATAATGGATTTTTAAACTAAACTGAGATGAATATACCTAATTGGGATATTGTAATTGTCATTATGAACTATATTTATAGCAATAAAGAAATCGTATTTCTTATTACATTGAAAATAGAATTGCACAATATTTTTGGATATTATAAGCTTAACTCGGACATCTTAATTGATTTCTTAAGAAAAAATATAAGTTGACATAATAATATCTTCAAGTAGAATAGTAAAAGGAAATAAGTCAAATTAATACTTTATGTCATATTCTAAACTCTAGTAATCCCAAGATATAATATAGATTCAAGCATGAATAGCAATATCATTATGAATTAATGTTCTAGTAAAAAAGAAACTACATTTCTTATTACATTGAAAATAAAAGTGCACAACACATTGGGACATTATAAGCTAATGCTTTATAATAAACAATATTACGAAACCATAATAATCATATAAAAATGAATTGCAAGGAATGGTTCCGAGATACATCTTCTTACATGAGATAATAAAAATCAACACATACAATAATATGCATTATTGAAAAGCAGTATGATTTGAGCAAACCCATAAAAAATTTATAATGAAACTCAAAGAAACATGAAGGTTTTAATCAAGTGCGCATTGCAGAACATTGCAGTCATAGAGTAATTGTCCAAAAGCAGTAAGATTAAAGCAAACCTATAAACAAATTTAGATCGAAGTCGATGAAACATGAAGATTTTAAACAATTACACATCGTAAAACTTTACAATTAGAGAGTAATTGTCCAAAGGTAGTAAGATTAGAGTAATCCTATACAGAAATTTACAATGAAATTTGAAGAACAAAACATACTAATTACAGAAAAGACAAGGAAATTCACCTATAATTGTCCAAAAGAAGTAATAAAAAGACAAAAACTAAATAATAATGGTAAATATAGTATAATTTTATGTGATGAAAGCAATCACATAAGCATACAAAACTACTAATAATGTTGTATGAAAATCCCTTATAAAAATTCATAATTCTACTCAAAAATTAAGATATGATATAAAATGATCAAAAAATTATCATCCTTTATTATTTTTGTTTCATATTATAATTGGATCGAGATTAATCTTTCTCCACCTTTATCTTTTTCCTAGATACTTCTAGAGTAGCATCTTCATCATCTATATCGATTGTAATATCAGGCTGGAGGTGGATTTCTTGTGCTATTATATTTCCTTCGCCTCGTTCATCTTTTGTCTTTTCATCTAACTTCACCATGAATTTGAACGTTTTTTCCGATGTTCAACACAAATTTCTGGAAATATGGACTCTGGTTATTTTTCTGTTTCAATGAGAATAAAGTTAGTTTTATATATATGAAACTTTTTTGATTTTCTAAATTATTACTTGAATAGAGTAAGGAATTACCTCATTTTTTCGTAATGAATTTTTCTGTAGTGCATCTAATAAGAGCTTCTGCTGCATCAAACAGTGTTACTCTTGCATTACCTGTGCTATTTTCCACGAGAATCTTAACTACGTACATGTAGTTTTCATTGTTGATTTCTAGAGATAGTTAATATTGTTAGACTGGTTATCATTCTTGCATGCATCATGGTTTTATCGTCTAGAATAATATAAAATTAAAATAATATATTTCAGTTATAACTTAGCATTTTCATGAGCAACATGGAATAATCAATCAAGCATAAACAAACACATTATACAAATTTGTGAAGCTGATGACATGGTTCATAGTATCAATTGTCCAAAATAAAACTGACCTATAAGGAAATCAAAAAATGCCCTCTTGTTTCAGTTTATAAGGTCAGTAAGAGTACACGATCCGGTGAATTTTACAAAATTTTCTCTCCCTTAAAGGTTGCTTGTTATATTGGTTTTTGTTGTGACATAGATCATGATCTTGTGGCTCAGAATAATAAAAACTTGAATTAGATATATTTATGCATACAATGTAGCGTTTTCACAAATAGAACAATATAGTTAATTAACCATAAAAAACCGCGCATTGAGTAACATCTAATATGAAAACTGTATGCCCTAATTTACCTATTCGATAAGTAGTCTGAAATTGATAGTCACTAGTTTAAGATCACGGAGAAGACTCTCCTACAAAATCATGCTTTTCAATGACCTGTTATTTGACAAAATTCAACAAAATAAAAAACATTAGAGATTCCAAAAACCATAATAAACTGATTTGTACAACATAAAAAATAACAAATTGAGATCAAACTCCAACAACTTCAACATGATTTGTGGAATATAAATAGATAATAAATAAAATCTTAGAAATAACAATAAATATCTTGATGTTTTCAGCGAAGTCTCCGAGGAATACCTGAGCAACAATGAGCGGAGGAATTTTCTAGCAGAGATAGATGCAGTGAAATATCAAGCAGAATTATCATCGATTCTTGAAATCTGTACCCAACTAAATTTGATAACCATAGAATTAAAACATGAAATCTGTTAACCCTAAACCAAATACTAAACCTAATCTCAAAACATGAAAATAAAAATTAAATTGGCTCTATAATAAAAATTCAGTTATAATAAGAAATTGGTTATCTTTGTGAATGCACGTATTAAAGATAAATACAACCATAGCGTGTGCAATATGATATCTTTGTGTAATATAAACTTATTTTATACTATTGTTAATAAATTAATCATAATATGATTTTACACGTGCAAAGTAGATAAATTAGTTTAAACTATTAATCATAATATGATTTTACACGTGCAAAGTAGATAAATTAGTTTAAACTTTTAGATAGTGTATAATATTTCAAACTCACGTGCAAAGTAGATAAATTAGTTTAAACTTTTAGATAGTGTATAATATTTCAAACTTAAAAAAGTATGATATCCTAATTATATAATATCACGTACTAAGGATAGATATATTAGTTTGAACTTAATTTAAAAATTATTAGAATTTGATTAAGTTAGAATTTGATTAGGATTAAGATAGTTCAAACTTGGAAGTTATTTGATTAGGATTAGAATAAATTATTAAATACAATTTAAAAATTAGAATTGATTAGTGATAGAATAGTTCAAACTTAATTTTGCTTCATTACAACAATAATATATTTGTGAATGCACGTATTAAAGGATAGATACAATCATAGCACGCGCAATATGATATTTTTCTATAATATAAACTTATTATATTATTGTTAATAATAAATTAATCATAATATGATTTTACACGTGCAAAGTAGATAAATTAGTTTAAACTTTTAGATAGTATATAATATTTAAAACTTAAAAAAGTATAATATCCTAATTGTATAATATCACGTATTAAGGTATATTAGTTTAAACTTAATTTAAAAATTATTAGAATTTGATTAAGTTAGAATTTGATTAAGATTAGAATAGTTTAAACTTTGAAGTTATTTGATTAGGATTAGAATAAATCATTAAATAAAATTAAAAATTAGAATTGGTTAGTGATAGGATAGTTAAAACTTTATAGGGGTATTTTTATCTACTGAAATATTTTCCTGAACTCGTGCTTTTATAGGGCGTATGATTTCTATTTCTACTATAAAAAAGAGGATTGGGGTGCTAAAGCTTTTAATTTTCTTTTTACCCTCTTAAATTTTGATAAATTATAATTTTGTCATTATCTCTAATTAACCTTTCATTAAATAAGTATAACCTCTTATTACTTATGCACCTCCTTACCTTCCTAAATAATTATAATTATTAACAATATATAACTATTAATTATTTAAAAATAATATAAAATAATTTATAAAATAATAATTCACAACTATTAGTAGTAACCAATTAAATTATTATGATAACTATTTATGAATTATAATAAAATAATTAAAATAATAGTATATATAGAATAATGTATTACTGAATACTAAAAATTATACTATAATTCAATGAGCAATAAAATAAATAGAATAAATTTTGAATAACATAAATAGTATAATTATTTTTAATAATATCATAAAAATTATAAATTACACTATTTATTTGGTATTATATTATTAAATAAATTAAATAAATAATTTAATATTATTTTTAGAGTATTTTCTCAAAGATTATTACATGATACTGAATAATCTATATTTAGTAATGATTAAAAACTAATATTTTCACAATGATTGAAAACTAACTTTTTCACAAAGAAATTATTTAATATTAATAATAGTACTATTAATTGTAGGTAAATTATAGTACCCCCGTGAACTTTCAGCATTTTGTAATAAAAAGACCATATGAACTTCCGAAATCACACTAAACCCCTAATAACTTTTTTAGAAAGCTCTCAATATCTTTAAATAAATTACACCAAATCCCCAATAACTTTCAAAATGTCTTTTTATGCCATTTTCTGGTTCTAATTTACGAGGGTTATCTGCAAGATTAAAAAAGTTAATTGGGGTCTTCTTTAAAACAGAAAAGTTATTAGGGGTTTAGTGTACTTTCAAAAGTTTATACGAGTTAAAAGTTCATAAGGGTTTAGTGTAATTTACCCTCTTAAATAAGTATAATGAGAAGTAACTATTACAATATGTTGCAAGTATCAACGTATAACTATCTAAAGAACATCAAGGGAAAAGCTGGCAAGATTAATATAGTTTAGTTAATTAAGAGTTAAGTTAAAAACTTTCAAGTTTGGGTGAATATTTAAGAGAATTTATAAAATTGACAGTTTTGTTTAATAACAATTTTAAATTTGAGGACTTATTTAAAAAAATTAGCACTGAGCGATCATTATAAGAAAAACATTCAACTACAATAACTACATAATAATAATTAATCCATACATTTTCTTTTTAGGCAATCTTTTTTACACAATTTTATTTATTAGCATATAGTTTTACTATTCAATAAAAAATTCAAAACTTAAAACATGTACGTTTACGTGCAAAACACGTGCATTATACTAGTATTTCTAAATAGGGATTTTTAGAAAATCACTCCTAATTTAGGCCCTATCAATCATTACTTAGGCTCTATTTGGTTTGACGACAAGGAAGAGAAAGGAAAAGGAAATAGAAAGTGGAAAGAAATGAAAAGAAAAATAAAGGAAAATACAATTCTTTTGTTGTTTTGGTTAGTTAGAAAATCATAAAGAAAATTGGAAGAAAATGATAGGAAAGGTAATTTCTTTTGTTTGGTTACTCTTTTTTGAAAATCAAGTGGAAAATAGAAGCTAAGGTACATTAACCATAAATCTTATTTATTGAAATTAATTAACTGTATTTTAAATAATTTAGCATATAATTTTTTTAGTTTTCAAACTAAATACTAGCAAACTTGATTTTTCATGGTAAAGCTTATATAAATAAATAACAATTTAATACTAAAATACAAAATAATTCATAAAAATTAACCATACACATTAGAAAACAAAATTACCAAGAATAGTATTGCATCACTAGGTTATTTCTATAACTGAAAAACAATTCAAAGTTTTTGCTAGACAAAGTAATTAAACAATCCAATCAAACAAAAATTACACTGTTTTCATTGTTTTGACCATAACTACCAAAAACAGCCAACAAAATTATAATTGCAATAGCTATGCCAACATTCAACAAGCACTTTCGGTTCAACTTTGTGTTCTCGACTAGTCCAAGATCCTAAGTCAAAAAGGCAAAACCAAAAAGTGAATATCAAGAAATATGCTCAAAATATTTGATTCAAAGATTCCTTCAAAGCAATAACATCAATATTTCTTCCTGACTTCAACCGAAGGCTTCTTGACCTTGTCATCTGCTTCTCTCCATAAAGAAGAAAAAAAGAAAACATGAAAAAGAAAACATGAGTAACATTCAATTTTAATCGGACATGGAATTATAAAAGGTAAATTAGTAAGTACCATGAACTAAGAACAAGCTTGAAGAAACTCATAATGCATTGACTCAAAACTAGAACAATGTTAATGATAAAAGCAAATTAATACAATGCTACTCATATCAATGTGAAAAAGCAATCTAATCCCAGACTATGCATGCATTTTTTTCACCAGTAAGTGTGAAAGAAATTATGCGCGTGATTGTTATTTGTGGAGAGGAGTTTGAGGGAAGCAACAGACAGTTCAAGTGACATGCCCTAATTTGAATACACCAGATAAAAATGTCACCATTGTCACGTAGAGTCATTTCATGCTCACGGTTAGTTTCATAATTTCTCTTCTATTTGATGATATCACTCGATGATTTTTATCTGAAAACATTTGATTATGAACAAGTAGCATTCATGTGGATTTTTAACTTTGGTGAGCCTATCAAAATATCAATCATGTATCCTTCATCCCATGAAACTAATTGAAAAGAATTCAAATAAGTACACTATAAACATCAAAAACATATAAAATGAAGTCTTAACATGTGACGCTCCTGGGTTCACACAAGGCTGCAGTCCAAGGTGAAACTAAGAATGTCAAACATGCCATGCACCATACCGTGCAATAACATATTTTACCATCACAATTAACATCTATCTAGTAGAGTCAACAATAGGATTAGGTACAAAAGCAAGTAAAATATAATATAAGAAACAACTGATGAAATAATAGTGATCACATTAATATCTCATCATCCAACATACAGAAATACATAGTCAATGTCTGAACAGATAAACTGGAATACTCAACAAGTCTCAAATACAAATATCTAACAAGAGGAAATAAGGCACACAACATTTACAACTTCTAGAATAAGACTCTCAAATGTCTAAATAAAAGTCTACTGTGGAACTCCAAAAGAAAATATAACTAAGTAGACAGCTAAAGCTAAAATGCATCGCCATCAACCTGCGACTCTCCGGGCTCCTGGCTCGTTACCTGAAAGGGGGAGGGACAACGAGCGTCAAAGCGCTAGCGAGCAACATCACAACCAACCCCAAGGGAACAAGGCTCGTTGTATAAGAAAATACAGATAATACATAATAGATCTAAAATCATTGATCTTACTAAAGAGGGTTTTAGTATTTAAAAATTTACAACACGAGCATAGGTACGTCGAGCGAAATAATCCAAATAAGGAAACCCTCATGTATATACCTTGTATCTTAAATTGTAAATCCCTAAACACCAAACCCGAGGTTCTAGTACAGGAACAATAATAAAAGAAATACAACTAATCTCAGAGCATAAATACAGTGTCATGTCATAGCCTACATGAGTATCATGTTATTACTTACATGAATATCATGTCATAATCTACATAAGTGTCATGTCATAAACTCCTATGAGAAAGTCATATACATGGTTAAGAAATATGTCCGATACAGGAACTAGATACGGTGGTTTCCAAACACATGGAATAAGTGGCAAATGTCCAACACGATGACAAAAATGGATTATAGTCCAACACGAGGACTTCTATGTATTATAGTCCAACACGAGGACTGTGTAACTGTGAAAAGTATATGCGGACTAATATACATATTCTAAACTCACACGCGTCTCAGTGTACATGTCTAAACTTGTGTCAAAAGTCAACTCACATGTACAGATAGATTAATAACATTTGTAAAGTAGTGTCAGATCATCGAGGCGACCCCGAAAAGCAACTCAAACAGATCAAGAATCTGTAAAACATCTCATCAGTCGACTGATGACATCAGTCGACTCATATGTCAACCGAAAAGCTCAGGCAGCACAGCCTCAGCTCACCAGTCGACTGATCTGTCGGCTAAGGAACTGAGAAAACACAATCAACCCGTCAGTCGACTGATCAGTCGACTGATAACTGAAATTTTAGCCCATCGGTCGACTGATCAGTCGACCGATGGACTGCAGAAACTCTGCATAGGTTGTTATTCACCCAAAAATTGATCTAAACTCATCCCCATCAATCCCAAGCATGAAAAATACTGATATTAACATGTATGAACTAAATTGAAACATAACTTTCATCTACAAATACATAAACAAAACCCTAAACATGTGTATTTATGTTTTAAAACATTTTTAAAACAAAACTCATGTTAAATCTCTTATAAAAACATTTCAGATCTAGATCTTCGATTCACAAAACGTTGGTGGGTTTTTAACATTCTGAAATAACGTATCTTCTCTCTATATGCTATAAAAATCAATCCTTTGTACAAAAATATCATTTTTGGCTCATCAAAACTCATGAAAACCATTTAAAAATATTTAGAAAATAGGACAAGATTGGGCGAGATGTTACTCGCCTCTGGGGTGATGAGAAACTCCTGGATCTGAGAGAGAGTAGTTCCCCTTCGCTGCAACGTGAAGATTTCGATGAAAATCCTCCAAGTTCTTCCCTAAATCACCAAGAACAAAGCTAGGGTTTGAGATAGGGGAGATGGGCTAGGGTTTTCTCTGATCTGAAGATGAGAGGGGATGATTTCGGGTGAAGGAGAATATATATGAACAACTAAACCCGACTCAAACCCGAACCAAATCAAAACAGACCCGAAACCTGTAAAAACTGGAAATCAACGCATCAGTCGACTGATGTGTCGACTGGTACAGTCAGTCGACTGATGTGTCGACTGATCTGGAAAATTTTAGTTTTGTGCATGTTTTGCTTATTTGTAAAACCAACGCACAAAACTCTACACCCATACTCTCATATCATCTCAAATAACTTGTTATCATGTGCATCAATGACCTCAAGCTATTTATCATAAAAGAATTATTTATTTACTAATAATTCACATATATTCATATAAAAATTACGGGGTTCTACATAACATTCTTTTAGAAGAAAAATGAAACTACCATTCGTCGTGGCATGGTTCCTTTCTTAAGACGAATCATACTCCCTTTAAAAGAGAGATTTGTGGAAAAACTTTCTATGGACTATATTACCCCTATTCTTTTTTGATATTATAGTTTAATACTAATTAAATTAAATTACTTATTATCGTTAATTAATTATATTATATGACACTCCAAGTTTGTCTAATTTGGTCCCTAAAACTTTCAATGTTATTGTAAAACTCTACATCATATTAATTATTACTAATGTATAATAATATATTAATAGGCAAATTGCATGTTAATAAATTATTATGGAAAGAGTAGAAAATGTAGAATTGTTCTAAAATTGTACCCTGACACTCATATAAGGAAATTACAAAAACTTTCTATGGACTATATTACCCCTAATCTTTTTTGATATTACATTCTAATCCTAAATAAAATAATTTAATTATCATTGATAATTAATTATATTAGTTTGTCTAACTTGGTCCCTAAAACTTCTAATTTTATTGTAAAACTCTGCATCATATTAATTATTACTAATGTATAATAATATATTAATAGGCAAATTGCATGTTGATAAATTATTTATGGAAATAGTACAAAATATGTGAAAAAACTTTCTATGGACTATATTACCCCTTTCTTTTTTGATATTATAGTCTAATCCTAATTAAACTAAATTACTTATTATTGTTAATTAATAATATTATATTCCACTTCAAGTTTGTCTAATGACTTGGTTCCTAAAACTTCCAATGTTGTTGTAAAACTCTACATCATATTAATTATTACTAATGTATAATAATATATTAATAGGCAAATTTCATGTTAATAAATTTTTATGGAAAGAGTAGAAAACGTAGAATTGTTCTAAAATTGTACCCTGACACTCATATAAGAAAATTACAAAAACTTTATATGGACTATATTATCCCTAATATTTTTTGATATTACATTCTAATCCTAACTAAACTAAATTAATTATTATTATTAATTAATTATATTATATGTCACTTCAAATTTGTCTAACTTGATCCCTAAAACTTCCAATTTTATTGTAAAACTCTATATCATATTAATTATTACTAATTTATAATAATATATTAATAGGCAAATTGCATGTTGATAAATTATTTATGAAAAGAATAGAAAATATATGGAAAACTTTATATGGACTATATTACCCCTATTCTTTTTTGATATTACAGTCTAATATTAACTAAACTAAATTAATTTTTATTGTTAATTAATTATATTATATGTCACTTCAAGTTTGTCTAACTTAGTCCCTAAAACTTCCAATGCTATTGTAAAACTCTATATCATATTAATTATTACTAATTTATAATAATATATTAATAGGCAAATTGCATGTTAATAATTTATTATGAAAAGAGTAGAAAACATAGAATTATTCTAAATTGTACCCTAACACTCATATAAGAAAATTATAAAAACTTTCTATGGACTATATTACCCCTAATTTTTTTTGATATTACATGCTAATCCTAACTAAACTAAATTAATTATTATTGTTAATTAATTATATTATATGTCACTTCAAGTTTGTCTAACTTGGTCCCTAAAACTTTCAATTTTATTGTAAAACTCTACATCATATTAATTATTACTAATATATAATAATATATTAATAGGCAAATTGCATGTTGATAAATTATTTATGGAAAGAGTAGAAAATATAGAATTATCCTAGAATTATACCATGACACTATATTACCCCTAATCTTTTTTATATTACATTCTAATCCTAACTAAACTAAATTAATTATTATTATTAATTAATTATATTATATGTCACTTCAAGTTTGTCTAACTTGGTCCCTAAAACTTTTAATTTTATTGTAAAACTCTACATCATATTAATTATTACTAATATATAATAATATATTAATAGGCAAATTGCACGTTGATAAATTATTTATGGAAAAAGTAGAAAATATATAATTATCCTATAATTATACCATGACACTTATATAGAAA
Source organism: Asparagus officinalis (assembly GCF_001876935.1). NCBI lineage: Eukaryota > Viridiplantae > Streptophyta > Magnoliopsida > Asparagales > Asparagaceae > Asparagus > Asparagus officinalis. The sequence goes on from NC_033803.1 coordinate 37,143,245, forward strand.
AATTACAAAGAGTATTCTTGTGTCTAGGCAACAGGATAGAAGGTGCAAACATTCAATTTTAGAAAATATTAGGATATTTAAGTGCAGCAAGATACAAGTGGGGGTATATAACTTTCATAAATTATAAGGTATTTAAATTCAATAAAGTATATAAAGATTTAAAACCTTTCTTAACCACAAATAATTGTATGTGGTCCTATTAATAAATAATATTCATTATATAATATAAGGCCAAAAGCTTAGCTTATATTTATATAGTAGAGGAAGTGTGGAAAAATTAAAGCATCATATTTTAAATAATCCCGTGATTTTGAATTATTTCCTGAAATTATATACATTGCTTAGAAAACTTTAGAAGAGGCTTTCAAAGGACTACTACAAAGTGTTGGACATCAAATAAATATTAGACAACTAAAATATATGGTATCAGGTTGCAGAAATCAGGGATATGTAAAAAACACCGTGTGTCATATGAGATAATATTCATACATAATATAACATTGTAAGCTATAATTTAACATATTAATAAATTTTAAATATAAGAATTTGCATGAAAATATATGCGTAAAATGTGGGAGAGTCGAGAGTGGAGCTAGAGATTTGGGAGACGAATTGTGACTTTTGTGGTTTTCACGGGTTTCGCTTTTCGTTCCCAAACATGACCCAAACCCTAGCCCATAATCAAACTAAAAATAACTCAATTTTGTTGATATCTTCAAAGGGATGTATCGGCCAATATTTTTTATAACAATCGATATATCAGAAAATAATCCCCAAATAAAAGAAACAATACAAAACCATAAATATTATTGAGTAAGGTCTTTAATATGATATATCGGCCAATATAGTGATATATCGGCCGATATTTAATACATTGCCTATAAGAGCAATATTTAAAGATAATTTAGATATAAGTTCCTTGATTTTAGATCTCCAATAATTCTATGTTATTCCCTCAAAATTTTAAAATTGCTTATAATTTAAGGGGCTAATATTGAATTATTAAAATTTTGAGGGGAAAAAAATGTGAACAAGCCAAAATTAAAAAAAAGTGTTAATTTTTTAAAAAACTCTCTCAGTTATGGGGATTGTCTCAAAAAACTCACTCAATTAATTTAATTTGGCAAAACATCCTAGTTGTGAGGGTGTTGTAAATAACCTCTCTTAACTTTGGTGCGATTTTAGAAAACACCCATCGACTATAGCGTGTCTCATAAACTTCCCTGATCTTTTATGCTTCTCTTAACAAAACTCCTCAATGTGGTTACTTGAATATATGATTTGGAGAAAATATCTTCTTGAAGAAAGCTATTTTAGTTAAAAAAACTCTCAACCGATAATAAAAGGATCACGACCAATTTATAATTCTTTTTCCTTCTATATCTCCTCTTTTTCTTTAATCTAGCAAAACCCAAGCTAATTCTTTTATGGTTGAGAGATATTTTGGTCTTTCCAAATCAAATACTTGTCATATAATAGATTAGACTCAATGATATTAGTTCTGAGCGGTTAGGTGAGAAAAGTTTATAGGATTAAATCAAAAAATTAAATTTAAGAAAGATTATCAGTTGAGAAAGATTATCTACAACACCCCAAATTTGACGAATATTTACTCAGTTTCAAGTCAGCAATTTTCAAGGCCAAAGGCCTGAGTTCGATATTTGTCACCCATGTCCTTTTAGTTTCCTACTAACTTGATAACTGGATGGCATAGGGCCCCAGTTCACTCGTGAGCATGGTTTATTAGTAAGGGTGGAGGGTTCGAACTCGGGCCTTGGCTCAGGGATCCTTCTGCCTTACTAGGTTTTCCTCACATTCAAAAAAAAAAAAAAGTTAAGGGTGTTTTTTTGACATTGCCCACCATAGCTAAGAGGGAGTTTTCTAACATTAACCCTTAAAACTCAATTTAAGGCACATGTGACATCAATCTTATAAAAGTGGATTTTATAACAAGTATATCACTCTATAACTGATTTGGGTTATATGTCCTAAGATTTATCCTATACATCAAGTCTGAAAATCATTTGCTACAAGAATCCCTAAGAGAAATTTAATCTTTATTTGTGAAGGGTATGTGATACTTCTGATTCACATTATCTTTCATGATTTGTAATAAACTTATATATATATATATATATTAAATTGTTCATTTTTATAGTTCTCACATTCTTATAAGTTTATGAAGCACGTAGCTTGGGTATTATAGGAGGTCTCCGCATTGATCACATAGCACGTGACCTCGGATCTTAAATCTCCAAGTTGGCACTTTACCCGGATTTTACCAAATGGTCTGGACCCACTAGTATTGAATCCATAGATAACAGTGCCTGTCGAAGCCAACTTGCTGGTAGGGATTTCGAGATTGTACATCAATCAGAGTGGTATGATGCTAACAGTGGAATTCGGATCAACTTGGATCCGGTTGACAACACTGGAGCCGATGTATCCGGTGAAATACAAGGACCTATCATGCTTTGAGTTTCTCACTTGTTGCATGTTATCCTTGGTGAAGGTGATACAAGGGAACTGCTTGGCCGCCAAATTGGAATGTTGAACTGGTGGCTCCGGCTCTTTGGGGGCTAGCTTGATCTGAGAGAGGAATACATCAGAATATGCCAAGGCTTCTTGTAGAGCCTCCCTAGTGTCTTTGGAAAGACGCAATAACTTGTATAGAGTTATCCTCACTGGGATGTTAGCTAGCTGAGTCATAACATCGAAGCAGTATGGTATGTTCGAACTTCCCGATTTATCTCTGTAGGATCTGATCTAATTATAGGCTGTATAAAAATCACAATAGATAGCCAATCCCCATCAAACACTGATGATGAAAGTTACAATCTGATGACTTCCAGAAGGTTACAATTTGAAGACTTTCACGTAGAAGGTTACAATCTGACGACCTTCACAACAACTAATGAAAGCTCTAATTCAACAGCCTTCACAATTAACATCGAGAGTTATAATCTGATGACTCTCATATTTTCAAGAAGCTAAGACGAATGTTACAAGGTGACGATCTTTGCAAACGCTCTAGCGAAAGAGACCACAAATTGATGGTCTCTTCATATTAAAACGCAGATATCTCTCAAACAGTAAGGAATTTGACAAAACTGACAGATTTGAGGGATTTCCGCCCCACTTAGGAGCGGATTAAGGGGGAAGTTACCACCCTTAATCCCATATAAATACGAGAAACTCAATTGAGTTAAAGGATCAGATTTTGTCTCATCAACGGAGGGAGATTCGGTCAAGAGCTGGCTTTTTGGATCTGAACCTTGGTAGCAAAGAAGAGCATTCATCCTTCGGCTGGGATTTTGGAGATCGGCAATAGGAGCTTCTTCATCCTTGGCTTATAACCGAACTTTCGGTTCAAATCAACTCTTTTTCAAGAGTTCAAACTCGTTCAGAGTTAAACTCGATCTGAGTTATCAACTCGTTCAGAGTTTCCAACTTGCTCTGCAAGTTCTTCTAAACTCGGTCAGAGTTTCAAACTTGCCACGCTAATCCTCCACAACGTCAAATCATTAGGAGAAGACCACGTTCCAGTGAATCAAGACGTTCAGATCGTCAACGGAGAGCAAATTCGACGCGAGCATTCGAAGGAGGCACTCCATCACCACCTTGAAGAACCCAGACTTAAACAAAGGGGGGAATCCAGACCATTCACCTCTCTTTTGTAATCGGAATCTAAATTGTAATCGATTTTAAGAGAATACAAATCAATTTTCTTTCATTTCTTTCATTTCTTTTACTACGAATTTTCCACAAACAATAATCAACACACTTAAAACACTAGGAGTGAATAGTGTTTTATAAAATTTTATGCAAAGTAGATAATAAATTGCAAAGAAGAAATAACAATCACAGAAAATCAACAATACAAACACAAGGATTTATACTGGTTCCACCTTCTAGGTGTACATCCAGTCCCCAAGCAAATCCCGCTTGAGAGTTTCCACTATGATTTTGAATAAACTTACAAAATCAAAACTCAAACCTGACTAATTTGCAAGACCATGCAAATTGTAACTAATCTCTTCACCAAGAGATTACACCTCTCACACTTGAGAGAATCCTTTCCTTGAATCAATGTACAAATCTCCTATAAGCCTTGATAAGTTTGTGATGTGTAACAGTGGCTTTGATAATCACATTTTTATTACAATTTTATACCCTCATTATCTATTTTATATGAATAAATATATCACTAATAATTGTTTTTATCTTTTAATTACAGATTAATGAAGAATAAACCTCAACTTCCCATCTCTCAACAAAAACCCACTGATTAAATGAAGAAATGATTCAAGAAGCCTAAGTGCAATTTTTGATTTTTTGAAGGCCCAAAGCAAAAAGATTACACCAAGGAAAGAGTTGATTTTTGGACTTATTTGCTAAAGTTACAAACTCAAGGACCGGACCTGGATAGCTGCAGCATGCATGGGCCGGTTTTCTTTTTTTTTTCTTGAAAATCAAATGCAAACAATGGTTGCTGCAAGGATGTGAAATGGGCCAACTTGCTTTGAAAAATCAAATGGAAATTCAATGGGCCTGACTTGAGATTGGTTTCGAAAATCAAATGTGAATGGGCTTTTGGATTATTCATGGATGGCTGCAGTTGGATTTGAAGCTTGAAAATAAATTCAAAGACCGGCTACTTGGTTTTTGTTTTGAAAATCTTCATCAAGGGACCGGACTTGTTCTTTGCTGCTGGAGATTTAAATTGAAGCAAATAGGCCAAACTTTTATTTTCTGTTTTGAAAATCAAGAGGAGCTCTCATTTGAAATTCAATTTAGTGAATTGGGCCGGACATGAATGGACTTTGTGCTGCAGATTTTGCAACTTGGATTTTCATTTATTTTTGAAAATCAAATGGGCCTCCTATGTTGGGCTAGAGAAGAACAAAAAGCAAATTCAAAGGTGGAGATTGTGGCTTGGAGCTCAAGACAAATCTAATGACTCATATTCATTGAAGATTACTATAAATAGGGGTAGAGAGTGAGGGGTTAGGGGTGTGAAAATTTTTGTAACTCCTTCTGGAGAGGAGGGCTACTCTTAATTGAGAAGGCCTTCCAAAATTGTAACTTTTGTTGCAATTAATAATAATAATTTTTTCACCACTTTAAATTTTTCTCTTCTTCTCTTTGTTGGATGATGAAGATGAAGATGAAGATGGAGAATTATTTGAAGGTTTGCATTTCTTTTCTTTTTCTCTTTTATTGCTTATTAGTTTAGATTTATTTCTATGTTTGTAGTTAGATTTTATTTTCTTGTTAAATAGCCAAAATGCTAGAACCCTCTTGCCTTAGATTTATTTTATGCTTATAGAGTAGATTTATTCTCACGCATTTAATTCTTGTAATTTTATTTTATAGTTTAGATTTTGTAATTTATTTTGTAGTTAGATTTTAATTTTTTATACTATTCACCTTGAGGCTAGAACCCTCTTGGGTTTAGTTTTTCTTTTTGTTTATTTTTATTTTGTTTGATTCGCCTTTAGGCTAGAACCCTCTAGGGAATCATCCTTTTCTAAAAAGTGGGTTCAATTTTAGATTACCCATATCTATAATTGAATCCACCATCTTTAATTTCTTGCATTTTCTTTTATTCTAGAATTTTGTTCTTCATTCTTGATTTTTTTATTCATTTCTCCTTCTCACCTTATTGATCATACTCAAATCCACTCTCACTTACACTTTGCACCTATTCACACACCATTTTCATTCTCTTAATCTCTTCACAATCACATTCACTTATCACTCTTATTTGTCACGCACACGAAATAAGAACCGATTTCATATTTTCTCCTACAAAACACCTTCCTCGTGGGATCGATATCTTAAATACTATAACTTGACACGGTTGTGCACTTGCAACCTTTTTGGTACATGTTTATGCCGCATCAAGTTTTTGGCGCCGTTGCCGGGGAAGGTGCTTAAGTAGGTTTTAACTATTTTGGTTCTTTAACTTGTGTGTTTTTTGTGAAGGAAACGCTTGGAGCTTGAAGATCGCGGATTGGAGAGCTAGGATTTGAAGATTTGCTTTCAGGTAAGTCATCTTTCTAGTTTTTAATTCCACCCTTTAGCTACTTCTTCACAATTAGAGACAATTAGGACTTAAAAAAAAGAAAGAATTTTATTTTTTTTGGAGCTTGAAGATCGCGGATTGGAGAGCTAGGATTTGAAGATTTGCTTTCAGGTAAGTCATCTTTCTAGTTTTTAATTCCACCCTTTAGCTACTTCTTCATAATTAGAGACAATTAGGACTTAAAAAAAACAAAAACAAAAATTTTTTTTTTTTTCCGTTGACCATAATAAAATTCACCATCTACTTTGACATTTACTAACAAGATAATAAATTCAAACAAATCCCCCCTTCTCATTTGTTTGATTGTTAACCCTAATTAAAAAAAAGATTTTTCTTTTCCATCCTTTTTAGTTGCTTTTAATTCATAGGGTTGCATTTCATATAGTGTAGGAATTCACCAAGTGATTTGAGCATCTTGATTTGACACACACTTAAAAATATTTTTAAGGGTAAAACCCCATAATCAAGATAAGGTGAGGGATTTCATCACCCTTTCCTTAGCCCAAAAATCACTAATTCCTCACTACACCACCCAAGCCTAATAAAACTCATTAGACGTTGGCCCCTAAGGATTCGAGCTCAATAAGGAACAAGAAATCCTTAAGTGAACCGGTTTAAGTTTTCTCAGATTAGTTGGTGTCTAAGGCAAGGTTTAGGGGTTGCGTAAAGCGCTCCGCAAGGAAAGAGGTACTTAATTGATCTTTGATCACCCTCTAGTACTATCCTTACCTGGCTAACTACCTGGGTAAAACTTTGATCTTTTCACTGTAGGAGTTTTTGGTTAGGAGCTGGTCTAGTGAATTAGGCTAAACCCTAGAATTAGAGTGATTGAAAAGTGATTGTTTTGATTTGTTTTAGTTAGGATTTTTCTTTTTCTTCTCATCTAAAAAAAAACTAATTTTCCTTCTTTCTTTCCTTAAAAAAAAAACTAATTTTCTTTCTTTCTTCACTCCCGCTTCGACCCAACATTTTCCTAGGGGAAACACAGTTCCATTCAATTCTCATTCACAATTTCAACAACCCAATCTGCCGTATCAAAATCAGTCTCCTCTTCATCAAGCTGTAATTCAGACTCCTCACAATCCAGATCAGGATAAACGTCTCAATGTCTTGGAAAGGGGTTTAGAAACCATAATTAAGGCCTCTACTCAAACCACGAATATGTTGACTCAAACATCTAGCACGTTGAATTCCTTCATGCAATCAACCGGACAAATGCTCAACTCCAACACTCAAGCTATAGCTAGATTAGAATCCCAACTTGGTCAACTAGCTAGTGCCGTGAGTGAAAGAGAGAAAGGAAAATTTCCGAGTCAACCCGTGGTCAACCCTAATAACACAGGATGCAGTTCATCCTATGAAGCTCAAGTGAATGCAATCCATTCACTTCGGTCAGGTAGACAGGTCGATAATCAAGTGAGAACTCCGCCAAGTCAAACTCTTGATCCTGTACAAATTCCTTCTCCTTCTCCTTCTGATGAATCTATTCAACAATCACTCCCCTCAGATGACCAAGAACCTGAACCCGAACCTGAGCCTGCTTTTGATAGATTTAGACCGGTTGCTCCCTTTCCAGATAGACTCAGGTCTAGGAAACACTCTCCTCAGGAGGAGAAAATCCTAGAGACATTCAAGCAGGTTAAGGTCAACATTCCTCTCTTAGATGTAATTGAACAAATTCCATCTTATGCTAAATTTTTAAAAGAATTGTGCACTAAGAAGAGGAGAATAAATGTTCCAAAGAAAGTCTTTTTAGCCGCCAATATCAGTGAAATGCTGTCAAATCCCATACCTTTGAAACGTAAAGATCCAGGTTCCCCCATCATTTCATGTATCATTGGTAATACTCACATTGATAAGGCGCTTTTAGACTTAGGGGCCAGTGTCAATTTGCTTCCATATTCAGTCTATCAGCAATTGGGTCTAGGTGTACTGAACCCAACCAAATGCACCTTACAGTTGGCTGATAGATCTGTCAAGGTCCCTATGGGTGAGTTAGAGGATGTTCTGATTAAGGTTGGAGATTTTATTTTTCCAGTAGATTTTGTAGTCTTGGAAACACAGCCTGTTTCCAATCCCAAAGGACAGACACCTGTCATCTTAGGACGACCGTTCTTAGCCACTTCTAATGCTCTCATCAACTGTAGAACTGGTCAAATGAAGCTGTCCTTTGGGAATTTGACTGCTGATCTCAATATTTTTAATCCAGGGGACCAACCAAATAATCAGCCTCTAGAAATAAACTACATTCAGGAAATATCAGAAGAAGAAGAAGAAGAAGAGTGTGATTTAAGTTTTGAGGAAATTTTTGATGAAGAGTTAGAGTTTTTAGAAGAAGCAGATCAGGTCCTTGAGAATAATAAAACTGTGTTAAACATTTGCTGCTTTGAATTAAATTTTGAAGAACTCTTTCTTGATGAACTTAGATTCTTGGAGAATAATCAACAACCAAATTTTCAGAACTTCACAGAAGAATTGGTTGTTAGAAAACAAAACTTCACAGTACAAGAGTCTAAGTTCATTAAGAAATGCAAAATGCATGACACCAATAATACCTACCTTACTTTGTTGCAAGAATTACTGAACACCCCGAAATGCTTGAAAATTCACATTATTGATTATATCATTCTGAATTTGTTTAAAATCCGGGGAAGAATTTTCAACAGTAAGGTAGGATTCAATGTAGAACAGGAACTCTTCATGTTGAATATTTCATTCTACATTGTTTATTTTGTTTATTTCAGAATAATAAAAAGAATTTATTCTTCTCTCATGTGAGAGTTTCTTGTTCAGTTTTCAAAAAAAAAAGGAAAAAAAAAAGAAGAATAAATTTTTGTTTTCATCCTCCTCAGACCAAAGGTAATTGCAGATTTTTATCAGCGGACGAAATGTAAGTACTTCACTTCTTATCTGCTTTACTTTATGCATCATAGAGTTTGCATTGAGGACAATGCAAAATTTAGGTGTTGGGGTGGGAATTAGTTATTTTTTTCTCTAAAAAAAATATAAAAAAAAAATTTTTTTTATAAAAATATCGTCACTTGCCAAATTGATAGAGTTATGTAATAATTGATTTATTTGATAAATTTGAAATTTTCTAATCCCTAGTTGGTTATTTACTTAAGTTCACTTTTTATGATAACTCTAAATAAATTTCTTAAGAAATGATTTTCAAAGTAGTATACTTTACTTAAGCCTTAACTTGGATTTTTATTTAAAATAATGAAATTTTTGCATGCTTAACTTAGAGTTGAAAATAATTTTTTCAAAGTGTCTTGATTTACATATTTTCAAAATATATATACATATACAAAAAAAAAAAATGCAAAAGAAGAGTGCGAAAAATGGGCACCAAAAAACAAAAAAAACTCTTTAATTCAAGGTGATTCTATCTTATTAAGCCTAAGCTGACCGAGTAATTAAGCCCAAGGAGTATTTCCATACTTAATGACCTAAGCCCATTTGGGTTGGGATCCATTGGCCCAAAACTCGTTAAATGGTCACTTAGAAAGCTCGTTAAAGTAGAAAAAAATCACCAAGGAAGAAAGAGTTAAAAAAAATTAAAAAAAAAACTAATAAATGTTTTATAGTTGTATATATGGTCTTGGAAAATATTTTAAATCAAGCAACTTGAAAATTATTTAAAACAAAGAGTTGGCATGTTCTTTTCAAAACTTTTAAATTAAATTTCTAAGTTTGGCTTGGTTTTGTATTACTATAATGAGAATATTTTCTTGAAAATATACCTTAGAATTATATATAAAAATATTTTCTTGAGTAATAACTGGCTCCAATTAGATTATCTAAAAGTTATCAAGTGAATTTAGTTATTTACTGACTTCTTTAATTTAGCAAGTTGACCGAATTTTGTGGGTATATTCACTGCAAACCCTCACGAGACTACAACTCGTCCACTAGGGTAACCTAGGGGTTTAAAGGCTTGTTGTATGCGCTAAATACAACCGCGATTCCTGCGAAAGTGAGTTAGGATTTTCTTTTTATTTTCTTTGCTAGAGGACTAGCAAAAGTTTAGGTGTGGGGTTATTTGATAATCACATTTTTATTACAATTTTATACCATCATTATCTATTTTATATGAATAAATATATCACTAATAATTGTTTTTATCTTTTAATTACAGATTAATGAAGAATAAACCTCAACTTCCCATCTCTCAACAAAAACCCACTAATTAAATGAAGAAATGATTCAAGAAGCCTAAGTGCAATTTTTGATTTTTTGAAGGCCCAAAGCAAAACGATTACACCAAGGAAAGAGTTGATTTTTGGACTTATTTGCTAAAGTTACAAACTCAAGGACCGGACCTGGATAGCTGCAGCATGCATGGGCCGGTTTTCATTTTTTTTTTCTTGAAAATCAAATGCAAACAATGGTTGCTGCAAGGATCTGAAATGGGCCAACTTGCTTTGAAAAATCAAATGGAAATTCAATGGGCCTGACTTGAGATTGGTTTCGAAAATCAAATGTGAATGGGCTTTTGGATTATTCATGGATGGCTGCAGTTGGATTTGAAGCTTGAAAATGAATTCAAAGACCGGCTACTTGGTTTTTGTTTTGAAAATCTTCATCAAGGGACCGGACTTGTTCTTTGCTGCTGGAGATTTAAATTGAAGCAAATGGGCCAAACTTTCATTTTATGTTTTGAAAATCAAGAGGAGCTCTCATTTGAAATTCAATTTAGTGAATTGGGCCGGACATGAATGGACATCAAGAGGAGCTCTCATTTGAAATTCAATTTAGTGAATTGGGCCGGACATGAATGGACTTTGTGCTGCAGATTTTGCAACTTGGATTTTCATTTATTTTTGAAAATCAAATGGGCCTTCTATGTTGGGCTAGAGAAGAACAAAAAGCAAATTCAAAGGTGGAGATTGTGGCTTGGAGCTCAAGACAAATCTAATGGCTCATATTCATTGAAGATTACTATAAATAGGGGTAGAGAGTGAGGGGTTAGGGGTGTGAAAATATTTGTAAACTCCTTTTGGAGAGGAGGGCTACTCTTAGTTGAGAAGGCCTTCCAAAAATTATAACTTTAGTTACAATTAATAAAAATAATTTTTTTTTGTTGGATGATGAAGATGGAGATGAAGAATTATTTAGAGGTTTGCATTTTCTTTCCTTTTTCTCTTTTATTTCCTTTTTATTGCTTATTAGTGTAGATTTATTTCTATGCTTGTAGTTTAGATTTTATTTTCTTGTTAAATAGCCAAGAGGCTAGAACCCTCTTGCCTTAGATTTATTTCATGCTTATAGAGTAGATTTATTTTCTTGCATTTAATTCTTGCAATTTTATTTTGTAGTTTAGATTTTGCAATTTATTTTGTAGTTAGATTTTAATTTCTTACACTATTCACCTTGAGGCTAGAACCCTCTTGGGTTTAGTTTTTCTTTTTGTTTATTTTTATTTTGTTTGATTCGCTTTTAGGCTAGAACCCTCTAGGGAATCACCCTTTTCTAAAAAATGGGTTCAATTTTAGATTATCCATATCTATAATTGAATCCATCATCTTTAATTTCTTGTATTTTCTTTTATTCTAGAATTTTGTTCTTCATTCTTGATTTTTTTATTCATTTCTCCTTCTCACCTTATTGATCATACTCAAATCAACTCTCACTTACACTTTGCACCTATTCACACACCATTTTCATTCTCTCAATCTCTTCACAATCACATTCACTTATCACTCTTATTTGTCACGCACACGAAATAAGAACCGATTTTATATTTTCTCCTACAAAACACCTTCCTCGTGGGATCGATATCTTAAATACTATAACTTAACACGGTTGTGCACTTGCAACCTTTTTGGTACATGTTTATGCCGCATCAGGCTTATAGACTCTTTTATTCTCTGAATTCTTTTCAAAATCTTGTATAAATGAAGATGAACAATAGTTGTTGTAGAATTTTGTTTTTCTCAATACTCAAGTAAAAATCAGATTTTCTATCACTTGAGTTTCATCCAAATTCAATCTTATATGTATATTTTCGTGAACCAAAATTCTAAACTTCTAACCTATTTATATCCCTTGAAAAGACATATTTTTGAACTCATTAAACGGATATAAACGGCTAAAAACTATTTCAAATTCAAATATGAAACGTTCAGAAAAACTGTCTTAGTAGTCGACTATAATACTCAGTAGTCGACTACTTTGTAAAATAGAAAGTCTGTAATTCAAAAATTAAAGCTGAGTAGTCAACTATAATCCTTAGTAGTCAACTACTCTATAAAACAGATGTTCTGTAATATAGATTTTAATGCTCAGTAGTCGACTATAGTTAGATGTAGTCGACTACTCTGTAATACTGAAGTTCTGCAAATCAAAATTCAAAGCTGACTAGTCGACTATAATCCTGAGTAGTCGACTACTCTATAATTTAACAGAAACTTATGTTTTAATCTTAGACTTCAGTAGTTGACTACAAGACTAATTAGTCGACTACTAAGGAGTAAAAATGTTATGTATGAAATATTTTTGACTCAATGATTAACTAAAAACTCTAATGATTAACATAGGGGATTTCTATTGTTAACCAACACATTAAGCATGTGTTAATGTGTTCTAATCTCTATGTGTGTGTATGTGGATTTCTATTGTTAACCAACACATTAAGCATGTGTTAATGTGTTCTAATCTCTATGTGTGTGTATGTGTGAGTGATCAAGGCTTGCACATTAAGCATGTGTTAATGTGTTCTAATCTCTATGTGTGTGTATGTGTGAGTGATCAAGGCTTGTACACAATTTCTAAGTAAAGAAAATGTAAAAATTACATTGATACATAAGCTCCTCATCTTCTTTACTTCATAATTCCTTGAACTCATCTTACACTTGTTCATATTGAATTCTTTACTGAAATGTTAGTGCGCAATAATACACATAGTGATTCATGTTATGAATAAATTGTTATCAGCAAAATTATATCATGTGAACATGATATCCAACATTCTCCTCCTTTTTGATCATGACAAACAATTTATGCATATGTAAGTATATTTTTAAAAAATAGACATTAATAAACAAATATACTTACTCCCCTGCATAAAAGCATATTAGAGTCTACAATTCATATTTTTGAGTTTATATAACATAACTATTCTCCCCCTTTGTCATTAACAAAAAAAACATCTATTCAATACATGTCATAATTTCCTCTTCACGAGCTAGTACTTCAAAAAGATCTTCCAAATTGTGAACATAGTCCATCACTTCACTCATCCATATGGATAGACAAAGACTTGACATAAATATCAATATTTCGACAATTTCCATCTTCACAATCTGTTTGTAATAAAAGTATCTCATGAACAGAAAATATGAAATATAAACTAACACATAAATTCATACATAGTCATAAGCCACATGAACATAATATCAACAAACAACATATTACATAAGTCTTAAAGCAAATAACTAACACATAGTTTTTCACACATTAACTTAAAACAAACCAAGTTAACACATAGTTTTTTAACATAACATGAAACTAAAATCAAACACTACATGATGCATGTTTTTCTAACATGAAGGTCCTGGAGGAGATTGATTTCCTTGGAAGTAGGCACTGAGCTCCATGTCCAAGGTATCAATCTTCATATTCAACGTATCAAACTTCATTTCTAGAATATCAAATTTGTTGGTTAAAGCTTCTTGACTTTTCAGCATAAGCACATTGATCATACAAGGCATTTTGACCCGCTTCCAAATCAAGTATTCTAGTGGACATTGTATTGTATTGTGCGTCAGAGAAACAAGAAGATTCATACATTGGTGGTATTGGTGGTGGAATATGAGAAGAGGAGGGTCCAGCTTCATCAGTGTTTTGTGGTATATATTGGGGTTGTTGTTCTGGTTCAGGTTGAGGTTCATCTTAGTGAATTTTAAAATTTGTTAACTTCATCCTAGTTAGGGCATTAGAATCAAAGAATTCAATGGAATGAACGATAGAATTTTTAGACTCAAGATCAATATGAAATTTATCAAAGATTTTCGTTAAAAAGGCACCATAAGGAAGAAATCTTTTTGGTATTGTCAGAAGATTGTCATAATAAACTTCAGCCCAATTAACTTGGACATTCCCTATTATAGCATATAATGCTTTTGCTAAATCTAGGGAAATGAAATGGAAACTCCCAGTTTTTGGTAACAAGTTAGGCTAAGATTCGGGTAATGAAACGAGGATTTGGACGAAGCTTGTTTGAATTATTTAATGGTTTACTATACCCCGAAAGAAAGATATGATTTTACAGTAAATTTGCATCATTCATTCTGATTGACCTAAGAGAAACACCTCTGAAAGGAATATTAAATATTTTTCCAATTGACTTAGAAGTCAATTCAATTTCCACTCCTTTAACAAGTGTTTTTAATTTTTTAGTTCCACTTATAGTTCCTACACGTTCTATGTTTGTATAGAGTAGTTGAACTAGAAATGGATATGTGGGTTTTCTGTTTTCAGCAGAGAATAATTCAAGCAATCCCACATTTTTAAAATATGAACTAAAGTTCCAAGAGATGAAATCATCAAATTTCAGAAAGCATCCTGAAAGAACTTCTGATGTACATATATTGTTAAATTCTTCAAGCAAATCAGGACTTTTTAGGTAGACAATGATTTCATCATTAACATTTGTATGAACTTGCTTAGCCTTCTTAGCTCTAGACATGATAAATCACAAAGAACCAAAAGCTAAAAAACAGATTTGAAGAACTTACCAAACAGCATAGAACCATAGAAATAGTCGAGTAGAACCTGTTGTAGTCGACTACAGAACTTGACAAAAACAAGAATAACAGGAATTTGATGAAAATTTTTGGAAAGAAGGAGAAAATCGAAGATGCCCTAACCTGGATTTGTTGGGTTCAGAAGAAGGGAATGAGAGGGATCGGTTATGAGAAGAAGAAGGTGAGTTTAGTTTTTATGATTCTTCTTTAGAAAATTGATGCGGCATAAACATGTACCAAAAAGGTTGCAAGTGCACAACCGTGTCAAGTTATAGTATTTAAGATATCGATCCCACAAGGAAGGTATTTTGTAGGAGAAAATATAAAATTGGTTTTTATGTTGTGTGCGTGACAAGTAGGAGTGATGAGTGAATGTGATTGTGAAGAGATTGAGAGAGTGAAAATGGTGTGTGAATAGGTGCAAAGTGTAAGTAGAGTGGATTTGAAAAAGAATGAGTATGATCAATAAGGTGAGAAGGAAAAATGAATAAAATCAAGAAACAAAAATAAAAAAAATGAATGACGAACAAAATTCAAGAATAAAAGAAAATACAAGAAATTAAAGATGGTGGATTCAATTATAGATATGGGTAATCTAAAATTGAACCCACTTCTTAGAAAAGGGTGATTCCCTAGAGGGTTCTAGCCTAAAGGCAAATCAAATAAAAAGAAAAATAAACAAAAAGAAAATCTAAACCCAAGAGGGTTCTAGCCTCAAGGTGAATAGTATAAGAAATTAAAATCTAACTACAAAATAAATTGCAAAATCTAAACTACAAAATAAAATTGCAAGAATTAAATGCAAGAAAATAAATCTATTCTATAAGCATGAAATAAATCTAAGGCAAGAGGGTTCTAGCCTCTTGGCTATTTAACAAGAAAATAAAATCTAAACTACAAGCATAGAAATAAATCTACACTAATAAGCAATAAAAGAGAAAAAAAAAAGAAATGCAAACCTTCAAATAATTCTTCATCTTCATCTTCATCTTCATCATCCAACAAAGAGAAGAAGAGAAAAATTTAAAGTGGTGAAAAAATTATTATTATTAATTGCAACTAAAGTTACAATTTTGGAAGGCCTTCTCAATTAAGAGTAGCCCTCCTCTCCAAAAGGAGTTACAAAAATTTTCACACCTCTAACCCCTCACTCTCTACCCCTATTTATAGTAAACATCAGTGAATGAGAGCCATTGGATCAAACTTGAGCCCCAAGACAAGCAAAATCAGCCATTATTTTCTCCGGCTTCTACAGGCTACTCGGCTTGATTCTGGGCTTGGGATTTTTGACTCTTGCTTGTGTTCTTCATGAGTTTTTGTTGAGATAAGAGATCTTGGGCTTTATTCTTCACTAACCTGCAATTAAAGATAAAAAACAATTATTAGTGGTATATTTATTCATTAAAAATAAATAATGAGGGTATAAAATTATAATAAAATGTGATTATCAAAAATATATAATTTGTACGGTTAAGATTAAATTTAGAAACAAATAAATGGTGAAGTTTGCTCTTAAATATATGGCTAGAATTGATAGGGTTAAAAATAAGTGGTTGAGATGAATTTTACTTAACTGAAACGGGTATTGGGTTTAGGGTATAATGGGTTAAAATCCAATATGCTGGAAAAAAATAAGTTTTGAAAAAACTATGGTTGTAGTCGACTACTAAGAAGAATAGTCGACTACACTGTAATTGATAGAACTCTGGATTTCAGTTTAAACTCAGATTAGTCGACCACAAAGCAAATTAGTCGATTACACTGTAATCAACAGAATGATTTAAATGCAGTGCTTGTGCATGTGGTCGACTACAAGCTTGATTAGTCAACTACTCAGGCTGAAAATGCATATATATTTATTTTATAACTTAATTTACATCTTCCAAGTAACATATACCTAATTCTCTTCTTAGTTTAACATATGTTTCTTCTTTTAAAGGTTTTGTTAATATATCAACAATTTGTTTATTTGTTGAAATAAACTCTAAAGAAATAACATCTTTTAGTACATTATCACGTAGAAAATGATGTCTTATATCAATATATTTTGTACGTGAATGTTGAGTAGGATTTTTAGATAAATTAATTGCACTTGTATTATCACACATGATTGATGATGTGGGACATACTGTACTATAATCAGATAACGTTTGTTTCATCCAAAGAACTTGTGCACATGCAAGACTAACAATAATATATTCTGCTTCAGTGGTTGATAATGATACTGAATTTTTCTTTTTACTAAACCAAGATACAAGTGAATGTCCAAGAAAATGACATGTACCACTTGTACTTTTTCTATCAGATTTACATCCTGCAAAATCTGCATCACTATATGATACTAAATCAAATGTGCTATTCTTAGGATAAAATAAACCATAATCTGTAGTATTTTTTAAGTATTTAAAATTTCTTTTTACAACTTTAAGATGTGATTCTTTAGGATTTGACTAAAATCTAGAACATAAACACACACTAAACATAATATCAGGTCTACTTGCTGTAATATAAAGAAGTGATCCAATCATACCTCGATATAGCTTTTGATCAACATTCTTACAATTTTCATCTTTGTCAAGTGATGTAGTTGTACTTATTAGTGTTAGTTTGCTTGTGGTATTTTCCATTCCAAAGAGTTTGAGTAATTCTTTAGCATACTTACCTTGGTTGATGAAAATTCCTTCCTTTAATTGTTTGATTTGAAGTCCAAGAAAGAAATTGAGTTCACCCATGTAACTCATTTCAAATTCATCCTGCATATTCTTTGTAAACTCTTGACAAAGATTATCGTTAGTAGAACCAAAAATTATATCATCTACATATATTTGAATTAATAATAAATCTTTATTTATTTTCTTTATAAAAAATGCAGAATCAACTTTTCCTATTATAAAACTAGAAGTTATAAGAAAACTTTTTAATCTATCATACCAAGCACGCTAGAAGTTATAAGAAAACTTTTTAATCTATCATACCAAGCACGGGGTGCTTATTTTAAACCATACAAAACCTTTTTAAGTTTAAAAACATGGTTTGGAAAACTTTTATTTTCAAAACCTGGAGGTTGTTCTACAAAAACTTCTTCTTTAATAAAACTATTTAAAAAAGCAGTTTTAACATCCATTTGATATAATTTAAAATTCATAAAACATGCAAATACAAGTAAAATTCTTATAGATTCTAAATGTGCTACAGATGCATATGTTTTATTATAATCAATACCTTCTTCTTGATTATAACCTTGTGCAACTAATCTAGCTTTATTTCTAATAACTTGTCCAGATTCATCCAATTTATTTCTAAAAATCCATTTAGTTCTAATAATGGACTTATCTTTTGATCTTGGAACTAGATCCCAAACATTATTTCTTGTAAATTGGTTTAATTTATCTTGCATGTCAATTATCCAAAAATCATCAATTAATGCTTCTTTTATATTTTTAGGTTCAATTATAGATATAAAAACTGAATGAGCAATTAAATTAAAATATGATCTAGTAGTAACTTTATCTGAAATATTTCCAATAACTAAATCATGTGGATGATTTTTAACTTCTACAAAATCTTTAGGTAAATCATTTTGTAATTTATCATCTTTTGAAATATTTAACATTGGAGTATTATGAATAGTATCAACTATATCATCATCATTATTTAAAATAACGGGTAGTTTTGTAAAATTCTCATCAAAAGAAACATGCATAGATTCTTCAATAACTAAAGTTCTTTTGTTATATATTCTATATGCTTTACTATGACTTGAATATCCAACAAAAATTCCATCATCAGATTTTGAATCAAATTTATCCAAATTATTTTTGGTATTGAAAATAAAACATTTACAACCAAAAACTTTAAAATAAGAAACTTTAGGAATTTTACCATAAAATAATTCATATTTACAACCAAAAACTTTAAAATAAGAAACTTTAGGAATTTTACCATAAAATAATTCATAAGGTGTTTTCTTTAGAATAGGCAACTTTAAAATAAGAAACTTTAGGAATTTTACCATAAAATAATTCATAAGGTGTTTTCTTTAGAATAGGCCTTAATAAAATTCTATTTTGAACATAACATGTTGTCAATACAGCTTCTGCACAAAAATATTTTGGTAAATTACTATCACATAACATTGTTCTAGAACATTCTTGTAAAGTTCTATTCTTCCTTTTTATAACTCCATTTTGTGGAGCCGCTCGAGGAAAAGAAAAAGTATGAGAAATACCATTTTTATCACAAAAATTTGCAAAAAGTTCATTTCAAATTCTTCTCCATGATCACTACGTATAGTGATAATTGAAAGAGACATTTGTTTTTGAATTCTTTTACAAAAGATTTAAAATTCATTAAAAGCATCATTTTTATGTTTAAAAAACATTACCCATGTAAATCTTGAAAAATCATCAACAAAAACAAATGCATACCTACTTCTATTTAATGAAGCTACTCTAGAAGGACCAAAAATGTTAATATGAATTAATTCTAGTGGTTTACTTGTAGAAACTACATCTTTAGATTTGAAAGATAATTTATGCATTTTACCTTGTTGACATGCATCATAAAAGTTATCTTTATAAGAAAGCTTAGGTAAACCTTTAACATAATCATTCTTAGAAATTTTAAAACTATGTTTAAAATTGACATGACCAAAGCGTTTATGCCATAAAATAGAATCAATAGAAGATGTAAGAAGACAATGTTCGTTAGAAATGTTATTCATAGATAAAACATAAATATTATTTTTCTATGACCTTTAAATAATATAGTAATCATATCAATATCATAAATTAAACAAGATTCTTTTTCAAAAACAATTTTAAAATATTTATCACAAAGTTGACTTATACTAAGCAAAATATGTTTAAGACCATCAACTAATAAAACATTATCAAAAACAAAATATTATTCATTGTAAACATTCGATGATCATTTTTATTCCACTTGGATTTCTCCAAAGTGAGCACAATGTAAGCATCATCTATAATTTCCCATAAATCAAAATGTTTAGATTGAATAAAAAGTTTAAATCTAACACACCATTAGGCATAGGGAAAATTATCTAATCTAGGAGCAATAATGATGGCATAACCTAAACAAGATGCATCGTTCATATCCATAATGTATATATGCAAGCAAGATACAAAAATCAAAAATTGGATTAGCACAAAAAGATAACTTGGATCTTTAACTCAAGGTGATTAGACATTAAATCAAAGAGCACCAAGCTTTGATATCAATTGTTAGACCCTAGGGGGGGGGGTAATTAGGGTCTTATGCTAATCTAATCTGATTTTAGCCAATTAAAACTAATTAATAAAATATTTTTACAAGATAGATATACAATATGTTACAAGCAAGAATAAGCAATATGAACAAAGAGTAATATCCTAGCAATGAGATATATGGTGAAATACATGCAAGGATATATAAATGACACAAGGGTAAACAATCTAAACTAGATAGTGAACAATATAAACAATGCAAACACACAATATGATCACGGAGTTCGGACCTTCCGTCCTACGTCTCCGCTCCCCACTCCCGGGGAGAAATCCACTATCACAACCGGGTTTTCTACGCTCATCCGAAAAACATTTACACCTCACAATTTCATTCACGGAGTTCGGTCCCCACGACCTACGACTCCGCACCTCACCTCGATGAGATCTCCACTTCACACTCGGTTTTCTAGCTAACCGAAAACTTTATAATCTCATAATATAACAAATGATTTGTTCTCTACAATAGATGAGAACTCAATGTAGGCTCACTCTCTAAGTCACACAATCCCACAACCCAATTATACAATGTATGCAAATACAATAAGCTCAATGGTTGTGTGTGTAAACAAAGGGAAATAAAATCAAACTCAATTAAAGTCTAGCAAATATAAATATGACAATGTAAATATAAACAAGCTAGATAATTGAGTTGAGAAAACTTCTCTAGAACAAGAGAGATGGAGATGTGAAGTGGAAAGCTTAAACCAAAGATGATCTCCTCTTCTTGTGAAACAATCTTCACAAACTTGAAACTTTTAACCCACACTTAAACAAAACTTAAACTCTTATAAAAACTTGTTTAAAACATCCCTTAATGGTATAAAATAGTTATGGTAAAGGGGTATATATAGGGTAGAAGAAAACAACCCAAAAACCCACTAAAAAAATAAAAATGAGCAAGTTACTGTTACTGTATAACGGTAACTTCGGCGGTAGATCGTGACGGTCGACCGTGAGAAATAAAACTACAAAACTGCTCTCTGAACTACAGACGGTCGACCGTGATGGTCGGCCGCACTGTAGCATGGTCGACTGTAGTGCTCGACAGCATTGTTCACGGACAGTTTTTGATTTTGACAGATTCTAGAATTTTGTGTATCTAACTTTGTAAAATCAATTAAAAATAGTAAATCAACTCTAAAAATCTTGAAATTTTAATTAAAGGTTCTAGAAATGTAGATAAATATGTTATAAAAATAATTTATGAAATATCACTTCCCAGTTGAGAGAAATAACTGTTTGAACATAGATATATAGTTTCTGAAAAAAACTACAGAAAACTCGGTTTTGTAAATTCAATTGAAAATAACAAAACAACTCCAAAATTAGTAAAACTTAGGAAAATATTTGTATATATGATGATAAACATGTAAACAAAGAAAATTTTCAAATCGCATTTCCCAATTGTGAAAACGCATCAGTTTTGCAAAAACATGCACGAACATGTGCACGGACACGAGCTTATTAAAAACTTGATTTTGTAAATTTAAATAAACATAACAAATTAATTCCAAAATTGATAAAACATTGGGAAATATTTATAAACATGAAATTGAACATGTTAGAAAAAGAATTTCTCAAATTGATTTTCCTATTTGTGAAAACTCATGTATTTTGCAAGTGTGTCCAAAACATAAAAATGTGATATACATGAAATTTGATATTTTGACATAAAAAATGTTTTGAAACCCTATGAAATAATTTTATAGACTTAATGAAATATGTATACAATAATTGTTAAGTCCATAAACCAAAACTTGTGTATATATATAACTATATATATAAAAACAAAATATGTGTGTGTATATATGATTGAGCTTAAAGTACTAACACACATAATATAAAACCTAAACTAAATATACCCAAGCTAGATAGATCTTCGATGTAGCTCAACTTGGTACACTTGTGGATGAAGCTAGAACTTGGATCTTCAATTTGAATTGTATAGGCTTCACTCTACAATTCCGCCAACCTCCATTTGATATGATCTTGAATGCTCGATTCTATCCATTCTCCAACATATTGTTTGCCTAGAATAAATATAAAACACAAACACTAGACAAACAATATTAGATATAAATTGTTTATAAATCATCATCAAAACAAGAATTCCAACAATCTCCCCCTTTTTGATGATGACAAACAATTTACAAAGAGGATATATGCATGAAAGGAAATGAATATACAAAGTATAATATATCATGCATATAAACAAGAAAGAATATACTCATAATATTTCTCCCCCTTTAACAACATCAAAAAGGGGAAAACAAAAGAATAAAGAGAGCGAAAGCTCCCCCTACAAATAAGCATGGGTGAGTATAACAAAAAAGGATATATATGGATTGCTTCCCCTATCAAAATGCCTTAATGGATATATGAAATGAATGCTAAGGCAAAAACATGTGAGTAAGCATAAATGAAGGATATGCTAAACATAACTCACATACAAATAAGACAATGAGAACACATATTGATATGTTATTATGAAATAATGTCTCATTACTCAAACATAAAAACTATGTATGCATAAATTTATGAAAACAAAGGAATGAGGAAAAAATGAGAACCATGAAAAAAGTTTTCAAATGAAAACAAATCACTCAAATGAAATCATAAATCAAGATTTGAACCCAAAAATGATGTTTGATCAATAAAGCAAGTTTTCTTTGTAGAACTTGATCAAACCACTCATAGAATACATTATAAAGCATATTTGAAATTTGAATCATCTATTTGTACTATATAATGAATTCAAAGCAACCAATCAAACAAAATTTTTGAAAAAATGCAAGAGAGGCAATAATATATCAAGCTCTTAAGTTTGTTCTAATCCATATAAGGACTTTTAGTACCTGGTAAGCAAGATTTGGGAATAAACACCCAATAAACCCGGGGGGTTATATAAACACAAACCTCTCATCAAAAGCGAAACTAATAATTATGAAAACAAAAGAATTAATCAATAAAAAATTGTTTTCATATTCAAAAATTTAAAGCATAATTTTCAAAACCAAGAAAAAAATAAATAAAAACATTAAAAATCTTGGTTTAAACTCAAATTTGTTTTGGTACCCAAGTATTCTTGGTACCAAAAGATTTAGGGACATGACCTCTATCATTTAAGCTCAAAGCCCTAGGGTTATGAACCCGTTTGGGCACATGTGGTGCACTAACACGGTCAAAGCAATATTCACTCAAATGACCCTTCCGATTGCAATTTGTGCAATGAAAGAGATCCATTTGTTTTTGTGGACCATTAGCTCGTGCACGGGAATCATTTGCAAATAAAGATTATCTTTTAGAAATATTTTGCAAATGAGAAACATCATTAAACAAAGGTGGTCTTTTTGGAGCAAATTGTAAATTTGGAGCATTTTGCAAATCAAAACAAAATTTAGCAAGATGTCCAAATCTACCACAAATATCATATTTAAACACATATGGTCTACTAGAAACATTTGGAAAATATGATTTTCTTTTCAAATCAAAACAATATTTGGCCAAATGACCAAAACGACCACAATGATCATACTTGAACACACTAGCATACTTATGATGACATTTGTGAGAATGAGCATGTGAATGTGTAAGTGTACAAGATGAAGAAGCTACATGAGATGCACAAGGAGCATTAGAATTCTTATGTTTGTGTGCATCATAGCAAAACTTAGCTAAATGGCCTTTACGGCCGCAAATAGAACACTTGTAAACATTGCTATATAAGTGTGCATAATGAGTAGATGATTTTTACTTAGACTTGGCACACATATCCATAAGCTTCTTGTGAGTTAATGCATGTAGTTAGAGTTAAATCTAAAGAAGAAATGCGGTTTTGGACATTGTTCAACTCATCATTAGGCATATTAGCATTAACATTAGAAGTAGAACATAAATAATCATTTATAAAAGAAACAATATCATTTTTTATGTTCTTTACTTCTAACATGGTATTATTTTTGTCATGAGTCAAGTTAGCATATCCATAAGCTTCTTGTGATTGTTAATGCATGTAGTTAGAGTTGAATCTAAAGAAGAAATGCGGTTTTTGACATTGTTCAACTCATCATTAGGCATAGTAGCATTAACATTAGAAGTAGAACATAAATAATCATTTATAAAAGAAACATTATCAATTTTTATGTTCTTTACTTCTAACATGGTATTATTTTTGTCATGAGTCAAGTTAGCAATATCCAATTTCAAATCATTATTTTTCAAATTTAGCATATCATTATTTTCTTTAAGAGCATCATTCTCTTGAGAAATGATATCAAATTTGGAAGCTAACTTCTTATGATCGGATTTTAAACCTTCATGCTTGCTTTGTAAATCAATAAAATCTTTATGCAATATGTTATAGGCAAGCAATAATTTTTTACTAGCACAAACAACTTCATCACTAGATAAATCATTAATGGATTCAAACTCGTAAACCTCACTAGGACTATCGCCTAGTGGTCGTGTGCATGATGCTCCATATGAACTTGAAACCGGATCCTCCAAAGCTTGTTGGATCGCCTCCAAGTCCCCTTGGTGTGCTTCAATAAATTTCCATAAGGTGTAAGCACTATCAAAATGAACAAACTTGTTAGACATAGATGAATTAAAAGCATTTAGCAAATATTCTAACAAAATATTATTCATTGTAAACATTTGATGATCATTTTTATTCTACTTGGATTTCTCCGAAGTGAGCACAATGTAAGTATCATCTATAATTTTCCATAAATCAAAGTGTTTAGATTGAACAAAAAGTTTAAATCTAACACACCATTGGGCATATGGAAAATTATCTAATCTAGGAGCAATATTGATGGCATAACCTAAACAAGATGCATCGTTTATATCCATAATGTATATATGCAAGCAAGATACACAAATCAAAAATTGGATTAGCACAAAGAGATAACTTGGATATTTAACTCAAAACGATTATACCTTAAATCAAAGAGCACCAAGCTCTGATACCAATTGTTAGACCCTAGAGGGGGGTGATTAGGGTCTTATGCTAATCTAATCCGATTTTAGCCAGTTAAAACTAATTAATAAAATATTCTTACAAGATAGATATACAATATGTTACAAGCAAGAATAAGCAATATGAACAAAGAGTAATATCCTAGCAATGAGATATATGGTGAAATACATGCAAGGATATATAAATGACACAAGGGTAAACAATCTAAACTAGATTGTGAGCAATATAAACAATACAAACACACAATATGATTACGGAGTTCGGACCTTCCGTCCTACGTGTCCGCTCCCCACTCCCGGGGAGAAATCTACTATCACAACCGAGTTTTTTATGCTCACCCAAATAACGTTTATATCTCATAATTTCATTCACGGAGTTCGGTCCCCACGACCTACGTCTCTGCACCTCACCTCGAGGAGATCTCCACTTCACAATCGATTTTTTAGCTAACCGAAAATTTTACAATCTCACAATATAATAAATTATTTGTTCTCAATAATAGATGAGAACTCAATGTAGGCTTACTCTCTAAGTCACACAATCCTACAACCCAATTATACAATGTATGCAAATACAATAAGCTCAATGGTTGTGTGTGTGAACAAAGAGAAATAAAATAAAACTCAATTAAAGTCTAACAAATATAAATATGACAATGTAAATGTAAACAAGCTAGATAATTGAGTTGAGAAAACTTCTCTAGAACAAGAGAAATGGAGATGTGAAGTGGAAAGCTCAAATCAAAGATGATCTCCTCTTCTTGTGAAACAATCTTCACAAACTTGAAACTTTTAACCCACACTTAAACAAAACTTAAACTCTTGTAAAAACTTATTTAAAACATTCTTTAATGGTAGAAAATAGTTATGGTAAAGAGGTATATATAGGGTAGAAGAAAACAACCCAAAAACCCACTAAAAAATAAAAATTAGCAAGTTACTGTTACTGTGTAACGGTAACTTCTGCGGTCGACCGTCACGGTCGACCGTGAGAAATAAAACTACAAAACTGCTCTCTGAAATACAGACGGTCGACCGTGACGGTCCACCGTACTATAGCACGGTCGACTATAGCGGTCGACCGCACTGTTCACGGACAGTTTCTGATTTTGACAGATTCTAGAATTTTGTGTATCTGACTTTGTAAAATCAATTAAAAATAGTAAATCAACTCCAAAAATCATGAAATTTTGAGAAAAGGTTCTAGACATGTAGATAAACATGTTAGAGAAAGAATTTTTGAAATATCACTTTCCAGTTAAGAGAAATAACTATTTGAACACAGATATATAGTTTCTAAAAAAAACTGCAGAAAACTCGGTTTTGTAAATTCAATTGAAAATAACAAAACAACTCCAAAATTAGTAAAACTTAGGGAAATATTTGTATATATGATGATAAACATGTAAACAAATAAAATTTTCAAATCGTATTTCCCAATTGTGAAAACGCATCAGTTTTACAAAAACATGCACGAACATGTGCACGAACATGAGTTTATTAAAAACTTGATTTTATAAATTCAAATAAACATAACAAATTAATTCCAAAACTGATAAAACTTTGGAAAACATTTATAAACATGAAATTGAATATATTAGAAAAAGAATTTCTCAAATTGAGTTTCCCATTTGTGAAAACTCATGTATTTTGCAAGTGTGTCCAAAACATGAAAATGTGATATACATGAAATTTGATGTTTTAACATAAACAATATTTTGAAACCCTATGAAATAATTTTATAGACTTAATGAAATATGTATACAATGATTGTTAAGTCCATAAAGCAAAACTTGTGTATATATATAACTATATATATAAAAACCAAATATTTGTATGTATATATGATTGAACTTAAAGTACTAACACACATAATATAAAACCTAAACTAAATATACCCAAGCTTGATAGATCTTCGATGTAGCTCAACTTGGTACACTTGCGGATGAAGCTATCTTCGATGTAGCTCAACTTGGTACACTTGCGGATGAAGCTAGAACTTGGATCTTTAATTTGAATTGCACTGGCTTCACTCCACAATTCCGCCAACCTCCATTTGATATGATATTGAATGCTCGATTCCATCCATCCTCCAACATATTGTTTGCCTAGAATAAATATAAAACATAAACACTAGACAAATAATATTAGATGTAAATTGGTTGTAAATCATCATCAAAACAAGAAGGCCAACAAATAATTCCTTAGGAATCCAACTAGATAAATATTTTGATTTTGGCGAAGGCTTCTTGAAGCAGTTGAGCCATTTGTTCAGTAGTGACCATGAACGCTTCTCGAGTTCGTCCTACGCTAGACACTGTATTGTCAGAATCAATCACAGAGCAAGCATCTGATGCTTCATCATCTGAGGATAGCCCTCTCTGCATCCTCTGATAATCACTACGTCTGATAGTTCTAGAGCACAGCCGGGTTAAACGCTGGGATAGCAAGGACAAAGAGTCAGGACTAGAACGTCATGGTTGTAGGGTCAAAAAATTAAAGTTTGATTGATTCTTATTTTAAGAATGAGTTTGATCACTTAGTACGAATCCCTTACAATCACTCACTCTCTCGATTACAGAGGAAGAGAAGATTAATTTGACTTCTTTTTTTTATTTAAAAGTGCGTTTTTAGTGGTGAAAGGATGCTTCTCTCGATGCTCAAGCCGAGATTACTTCTCATTGATGATCAGATCAAGATCACAAAAGTTTCTGGCAATGGGTTAGGTCACGAGAATGCAGACTCTAATCTCTCTTCACGTGATCGCTAATAATCTTCCTAAAAGTCCTCCCTTCATAGCTGCTCATAGCTATTTATAGAGTTTGTACCACGTAACCGACGTGCTTGAATTATGGGTAGAGGGCGTAACTGCCTCTCCAATTCAGCCCACGTTGGTTAATGGGACGTAATGTGCTCCTGAAGTTTAGCCCACGTGGCTGACTAGGTTTTTAGAGCCGTTACAGCTGGATCTCCCACGGCCGACGAGCCTCACTGCATGATAAGGTTTGTCAAATCAGACGAGCCTCAATACGTAGCAAGATTCGTTTGGCAAGGCAGGAGCTTCTTCTGATGAACTTTGTCTTCACTGACTTCATTTGACGAGCTTCGTCTTCACTGATGAGCTTCGTCTTTATTGACGCGCTTCAAATCTTGTTTCCAATGACAAGCTTTGTTGTTTGAGACGAGGTTCATCATTGTAATAATCATCGTCATGCTTGTTATGAGCTTCAATGCTCCAAGGGCAAATGATTAGCCGATAATCTATGAAGATCCATAAGAGTGGAGGAGAGATATGGCTTTTGACTAGCCTCTCCATCCCCTCCCCCTTTCTTTCATGTTGATCTTACCTATTTATAGGCTTAGGACCATTATGGAGTGAGTTAATAGTCTTTAACTACCCTTATAATGAGGAAATTAGTGGTCATTATCTCCCACTTAAATGGGTGAGTTAGTGGTCATTAACTCTCCTTAAATGAGTGAGTTATTGGTCATTAATCCTCCTTAAATGTAGCCTATGAAAATTATGACAGACGATGTTTGGCTATGCTCAATAATAGCAAGGACAAACTTTATCTTCAATGACGAACTTTGTTTCTGGACGAACTTCGTCTTCTGAGGGGTGAGGCACTGTTTGATGAGGTTCATCTGCAGATAGACTTCGTCTCTTGGATGAGCTTCATCTTCTAGAGGATTTTCATCTCTAAGCGAACTTTATCCGACAACGAACTTTGACTCTATTGATGGGCTTCGTTGGCTGAGATGAGGTTCATCATGATGACGAGCCTCGTCATGCTTGTAGCGAGGTTCAACCTTGCTTAATTCCTTAGCATTTTTTAGTTTCTATAGTGTTGACTTCCCTTTATCGTCCATGTAGATGGTGACTTCTAGGAGTTCACCATCTTGAACGGCTGATCTTCTCTTACGGAAATGCCTTGGCTTAGGCTTTGACGCTTTAGTGGAAAGTCTTTCAAATTCCAAGACCCTTTGCGGAGCGGTCTTGGGGTAGCTACACTCCGATAATACTGCCCTGATAAGCTTCTCACAAGGACAGTGAGAGTCCGTTTCCCGAATACTTCTTTTCCAAGACTTGTTCATACACCCAGCCCAATAGTACAACTCGTCGGCATGATGACTGGAGCAACCTATCGAGTGTAGGCACGACTTCTCAGGTGTAACGTCGTCGTCTGATGGACACATTTCCTTCTGG
Organism: Asparagus officinalis; assembly: GCF_001876935.1. NCBI lineage: Eukaryota > Viridiplantae > Streptophyta > Magnoliopsida > Asparagales > Asparagaceae > Asparagus > Asparagus officinalis. The sequence goes on from NC_033803.1 coordinate 37,172,555, forward strand.
GGATGTAACATCTTGTTAGCGTTCTTAAGAGTCACACGTTGGGAACCATACTTTTGTGAGTGTGGGACCTCAATGGGCTCCTGGACTTCAACATACAACCCGAGGTGGGTGGTTACAGGAATTTCCCCAATATGGGATGGCTCTAACTTGTTGGGAGGACGTGTACGACCCCCAGTCCGAAGAGTTGCTTGGGTTTTATTCACCGGACCCAAACGCTCTTTAATCGGAGCTTTGCTTTGATCCTCGTACAAAGGACCAAGGCGACCCGTCATCGTTATCTTAAATAAGATAGATCCATGCTGCCGTGAAGCTTGACCGGAGTTATGGAAGAGACCAGAGCAGGAACAAAAGCTGACAGAAGTGGAGAAACGGTTACGAGAGAGTCTGTTTGGGCGAGTGTAGGCTGTCTAAATATCACAATAGATAGCTGATCCCCATTAAGCTTCAACAACGAAAGTTACAACCATATGACTTTCATGTCAACAAATGAAAGCTGCAAATGGAGGACTTTTCACATAAATTGAGAATAGTTACAATTCAAGGACACTTCCGACAACTGGTGAAAACTCTGTTCAGTAGCCTTCACTGTCAACGGTGAGAGTTACAATCTGACGACTTTCACGCTCCATAACAGCTAAAGCAAAGATCAACGAGCAATAGTCTTCGCAATGCTGTAATAGAAGAGGTTACAAGTCAACAACCTCTTCCAAACGCAGAGTCCACCTCTGCGCTTCTCGAACTCAAAACGCACGCGGCCTGTGCGTTCTTAAGCAAACACCCAACTCTGTACAGAGTTAAGATTCAGCATACAAATGGCCCGTGCATCTCAAATTTCTAGCAGACACTTAACTCTGCGTCTAAAATCTAAGACGCAGAGTTAAGACTCAGAACGCAAGCGGCCTGTGCGTTTTCAATCTTTAGCGGATATCTAACTCTGCGTCTCAAGTCTAAGACGCAGAGTTAAGGTCCAGAACACCAATTTAGGCGTTTGACTCGTTCAAACATGAGCTGAACAACCTTAAAACCGTTTATCCCACGTTTTAAGGGATTTTCGTCCACTTAGGAGTGGATTTAGCGGTTGGTTACACCCCTTATCCCCCTATAAATAACCGCATTACTCAACTGAGTAAGGGGTTGAAGATTTGGAGATCAAAAAACCGGACAAGGTTGGATTCTTTTGCGGAGAGGGTGAGATTTCTGGAAATCAAAGAATTGCTTGGCAGTTAGTAAATCAAATCTTGGAGAATTCTTCATCAACAACAAATCCACTTGGCTACTAACCGATTACTCGGTTTTTAACAACTCTTTTCAGAGTTTTTAACTCATTCTGAGTTCTTAAACTCGTTAAGAGTTCTAAATCAAACTTGTCATACAAGTTAATTGTTCTCGTGAGATAGGACGGTTGGATCGTCAACGGAAACTAAATTCAACGCAAACATTCGAAGGAGGCATTCTATCGCTACCTTGAAGAACCCAGTTTTAAACAAAGGGGAGAATCAAATTCATTCTCCTTTCTTTTGTAATCGGAATCCAATTAAAATTGAGATTGAGAGAATACAAATCAAATTTCTTTCATTTTAGTTACTACAAATTTTCGACAAACAAAAGATGGCGATTCTGCTGGGGACTAGCTTCTCTGACGAGGAAGTGGTGGCGCAATCCGACGTCCACCTCACTGGAACAACTGTCGAATCTCTCATTGTAGAGTTCGACCAAGCCAAGTACGAGGAGACCCTCTCCTCTAGATCGCTTAGCCCTAAGGCTAGGCGCGACACCCGCAAGATCTCCAAAGAGATCTTAACTACTGCTGAGATGCCAAAGAAAGTCCTCTACTTTGGCTAAGATTCCAAACTCGTTCAACGAGTTAAAGACCTCACACCCGCATCAACATGGTGTGTCATAGGTCATAAGAGGCCTATGACGGAGGAAAATCCAACCAACGCCGACGACGTTGCAGCCAAGGCGTTGAAGCAAGCCAAGAAAAATGCCTCTCGACGAAGGAGAAGATCCATACGACGAGCATACTTGCGGAACAGCCAATCTCTCGCCCAATGCGAAGACTGCATTTTTGAGCCTCTGCCAGAACCCTGCATTTCTGCCCCAGAATGCACACTTCGTGGTAACGAGCCCGATTATGAGCCTCGTGTAATCTAACTTAAACACGGCCCTAAGGGCTGCGTTATTCAATTCGGACGCACACCTCAGGAGTACGTCTCAAAAGCAAAATGTGACCCCCAAGGGCACGTTCAACCAACCAAATGCACACCACAGGCGTGCGTTCAACCAAAACAAGACCCTCAAGGGTCTGTTTCATCAATCAAATGCACACCACAGGCATGCGTTCAACCAAAACAAGACCCTCAAGGGTCTGTTTCATCAATCAAACGCACACCACAAGCGTGCGTTCAAGACAAACATGACCCTCACGGGTCCGTTTTATCCAACAGACGCACACTTCAAGGATGCATCCAAATAAAACACGGCCCTTAAGGGTCTGTTTCATCGGCCAAACATAGGCCTCGGCCTAATGTTTATAAACCAAAACGTGACCCTCACGTTTCTTCTAAAGAACATGACGTGGTCCTCCAAGTTCAAAAGAGTCAGTATGGGTTCAAAATTCATGCCTAGCAAGAATCAGTTCTACCCACTCAGGGGCAAGAGGTTCCATCTTCGACCTCACGAGACTCTTCCCAAGTCTCTGATTTGCGTGAACTGCTATCAAGAAGGAGACCTACACTGCAAGCAGCTCATGCCTGCCAATGTGAGCGGCTTATTTCTGCATATCTTTCGGAATGCCACTGCTGTACATCTAAACCTCGGCAATCCGTGTTCGACAGGCTGACGAATGTCGTTAGACCTTCTAAACGACAACGTCACCACAAAAAGAAGATATCTAAAATCGAATATCCCGAGGTCACTATCAACGTGATCGGTAGAGGAAAAGCCTCACATCCCGATTCTGATGAATCACAAAGAAGTCATTCCCCGAATGTTCGGGAAATTTGTGATGAGTTCGAAGGAGTATATCGACATACTCGGACTCGGACAGGAGCTATCCGTTCGGTCGACTATCAAAGGTTGGCCAAGGGGATTATTTCTGATGATGAACATTTGGCAGTTGCCGAATCTCAATCTTCAAGCTCCGTTGTGGCACGAGAGGATTCCGTTTATATGACTGGAAACCCTGAAGACTTAGCCAAAAGAGTGGACGAATATCATGTCATGCTCAAGGAACAACAGGAGACATTTCTCCAGATGAAAGACACGTTAGCCCAGCTTCTTGCCCAAAAAGGCCAAAGACCAGAGTCTTCCCAGAAGACAATCTCCAAGGGAAAAAAAGAAAGCGCCTGAGCATTTGGATCGCAAAGCTCAGAACATAGAATCTTCTTTTGAAAATGAGAAGGAGATGGAAAAAGAGCTGCACCCTCAGTCCTCTAAGGTGGATGAACTAGAAGCTCGCCTTAACGCAATGGACAATAGAAGCGAACTCCGAGAAGAAGGAGTGGTACGGCCTTATCCTGCTGAGTGGGACACAGCTCCATACCTACCAAAGTTTAAGGCTCCAACCTTGCAATCGTTCGATGGCACAGGTTCGCCAAATCATCACATCTACTACTTCAAGTCTCAAACTGGAGATGTGGTAGCAAACGACGCCATCCTGACCCGTTTGTTCATCGGCACTCTTAAAGGGGTTGCCTTCGAGTGGTTTATGAAACTGCCTGCTGGATCTATTCAAAAATAGGTAAATTTGGAAAGGCTTTTCTTAGCTAGGTTCTTCGAGGATGACATGGAAGTTTTGGTCCCGACTCTTCTCACTACCAAGCAGAGGAAAGGAGAGTCCATCAAGATTTACGTGGAGAGATTCCGTAGCATGGCATTGCGATGCCCGTCAGGTATGACCCAATCAACTTTGGTTGAAACTTACAAGCACAACTTATAGGCACAACTTGCAGACCCAGCTCCTTGCTCAGATAGGGGTGGCGGAATGTCGCTCCTGGAGACAATTAGTTTTGCAAGGAGAACAAGCCGAGGAAATTGTTGCTCGAGTTAAAGCCGAAGAAATTACACAACCCAAGCCGCAGCAACAACGCAACCAGCATAATGCTCCGCGGTCTAAGGGAAAAGAGATTTTGGTGGCTAACGTCAACACGCTAGCACCACCACCTACTAAGCAAGGCAAGGAACCAAATCAGCAAAGAGCGCCCAAACAGTATTCGTTTAAAGAAGAGCATGTAGACACCTTGTTCTAGTTACTTCGGAAAAACAACAAGCTGTAACTTCCCGAAATCAGGAAGCCGGATGAAGAAGGGAAGGTGGATGAACCTAATTATTGCCGCTATCACAGGTTCCTAGGACATCCTACCAGAAAGTGCTACGTCTTCAAAGACACCCTGCAAAATTTGGTGAATGCTAACATGCTCACTTTAAAGCCCGAACAAAAGACCGTATCCACCAATATGATAGCGGTCCAATTTGGTGACTTCCCTCCAGTAGTGACTACAGATGGTGTTGTCCCCATTCGTAAAGGAGAAATGCGCCTGAAAAACACCGACTTATATAGTCAGGAGGACAGGGGGTTAGTACCCTTTACTACCCCAAAAGGGGAAATCATGTGGGTCCATCCCGACCTAGTCGAAGATCAACAATGGACGAAAACTACGTCCAAAAAGAAAGGAGGCAAGGCTAAGTCATCCAACATGATTAGCCCCTCTATTAATGAGAATGATGATCATCTCAAACTTCTTATCGACTCAGAAGAAGAGAGGATTGCCCTGGCGGCATACCCAGGAGGCAACCCTGGCACTCGGTCAGGAAAGACTTATTTGAGGGACTACGACCAGAATGCTCAAGAAGCTGAAGAACAGCCCCAAGACGCTGGGGGTTCTGTACCAAAGAAGCCAGTTGATAAAGGGAAACAAAAGGAGATCCGGTTCAACAAAAATTTTCTCCAAGAGCCCTGAGAGTCAAGCGACCCTTTCCAATTCAATGTCATAGCATAGCTGGCCAACATACCGACTAGGATTACTCTATATGAGCTCCTAAGGTTGTCCAAAAACACCAAGGAAGCTCTAATTGAAGCATTAAAGAATACGGAGAGTTTTATTACACAAGTCACTCCAATCCCTGAAGCTTCTGAAGATCAACCTTGCCTGCATTGCTTACAAGCAGCAAGAAGTCTACCGTGCATATCATTCACGCAGGAAGATATGCAAGTGAAACACAAACATGACAGACCTCTGTACTACACAGGGTACATCGGGTCGTCAGAAATCAGTCCTGTCTAAGTTGACCCGGGCTCAGCGCTCAGCATCATGCCCTACAGGGTCATGCAGATCTTAGGGATTCCTATGCATCGGCTGAACACCACTCAGACTACCATCTTCGGGTTCAACGCTAACAACATTCAGCCCATGGGAAAGATCAAACTCAGATGCTAGATCGGAGATCTCAAGTCTGAGGTGACTTGTTATATCATAGATGCGGACACATCCTACAATCTATTGTTAGGACGACCATGGATTCACGCAAACCGTATCGTCCCGTCTACCCTACATTAGGTTATGAAGTATGCTAATGATGAAGGAGAAGTTCGAACCCTAATTGCGGAAAAGTACCCCTTCAGAGGAGTGGAAAATTTCCATACAGATTCTATTTTTTACTTAGAATCTCAGGAGAAAGAAGACGTTGATAGTGGCAATGAAGCCGATATCGAGCCGGATCCTAAAGAAGATTGTCCATCGGAGTTAAACTTTAATGTAATGGGTCA